>NW_006776601.1:49680-82105 GCF_000442215.2 Lipotes vexillifer | reverse complement strand
AAGCTTTTTTTTTTTTTTTTTTTTTTGCAGTACGTGGGCCTCTCACTGTTGTGGCCTCTCCCATTGCGGAGCACAGGCTCCAGACACTCATGGGTCCAGCCGCTCCGCGGCATGTGGGATCTTCCCAGACCGGGGCACAGACCCATGTACCCTGCATCAGCAGGTGGACTCTCAACCACTGTGCCACCAGGAAAACCCAAAAGCTTTTTAGTCTGTTACTTTTAATGCATGGTTTTGTAGAATGAGAGAGTTTTTTTTTTAAATACATATATTACCTTATATGAGAAACACCTATGTATCCCTAAACAATGCACTGTTTAATTTGCATTGTTTTGAATTTTGTACAAATGGAGTCATGTTCTTTGCATTTTTCTTCAATGTACAGTTTTTTAAATATTTTATTTGTGAGAGTAATCCATGTTAATGACTATAGCTGTGGCTCATTCATTTTCACTGCTGTATAGAATTTCATTGTACAAGCGTTCTAAAATTTATATATTCTCCTGTCGACCAGCAACTAGTATTTGCATTTTCCTGCTGTTGTAAAAAAAAAAAATGTTGTTGTAAATATTTTTGTACATGACTCCTTGGCATATGTGCAAAATTCTCTAGTGCATTCCACCTAGGGGAAGAAGGGCTGGGCTTAGAGTATGGACACCTTCATGTTTACGAGATAATGTGAAATGGATTTGCAAAGTGATTTTATGAATTCAAACTTCCATCATTAGCGTATGCAGCTTCTCACTTATTCACATCATTGCCAAGAGTTGAGTTGTTGCCAAATTGTTGTGGTTTTAATTTGTTTACAAATGTGTATATGTTTTTTTCCTTGTCTACTCATTTTTTTCCTCTGTGAAATGTCTGTTGATCTCTTTTGCCCATTGTTTTCCCATTGGGAGGTTTCTATTTTTCTTACAATACGAATGCTATATATTGTGGATACCACTCCTTTTTCAGTTATATTGTTACAACTATCCTCTTCCTTTTTGCAGCTTATCTTTTCACTTAATAGGGTCTTTTTATGAATGGTAGTTCTTAGTTTAATATAGTTGAATTTATCATCTGTTCTTTTGTTGTTTGTGCTTTTTTTACTTGTTTAAGAAATCTTCCCATATTTGGGGTTATAAAGACATTCTATATTTTCTCCTAAAGTTTAAAAAATTGTATCTATCACATTTAAACCTTCAAGCCATTTGCAATTGATTTTTGTGTATGATCTGAGTACAGGTCCAATTCATTTCTTTCCCACATGGTTAACCAGTTGTCCCAATACTGTTATTGCATAGTCTGCCCTTTCTCCTACCAGTACAGATGCCATCTGTCAACGATCACAGTTCCATGTATGCATGAATCTGCTTCTGGGCTCTCTGTTCTGTAATATCTGTCTTCTCTGCCATTATCAACTGTTTTGATTATTCCAGCATAGTATTGTTTTGGCAGCTGGCAGGGTGAGCCTTCCTTCCATGTTCTTCTTCAGGAGTATTGACTCTTCTCAGCCTGTTGCTCATCCATATAATTTTAGAAGAAGTTTGTCAAGTTGTGCACATGCAACACACACACCTGCTGTCAAGTACACACATGTGCACACACACACACACACACACCTGTTGAGATTTTTATTAGGATTGCAGTGAATTTATAAATCAGTTTGGGGAGAATGACATCATAACAATATTGAGTCTTACACAATAGAGATCTCCATTTATTTCAATTTTTTCAAAAAGTTTTTCAGTCATGTTTGAAATTTTTCCATACAGTTCTTACACATCTTTAGTTCATTCTATTTTTGAGAAACTTACTTTTTTTCTATTATAAATAGTATCTGTTTACAAAGTATATATTTCTGTTACTGATGATTAATAGAAATGCAGGGCTTCCCTGGTGGTGCAGTGGTTGAGAGTCCGCCTGCCGATGCAGGGGACGCAGGTTTGGGCCCCGGTCCAGGAGGATGCCACATGCCGCGGAGCGGCTGGGCCCGTGAGCCATGGCCGCTGAGCCTTCGCGTCCGGAGCCTGTGCTCTGCAACGGGAGAGGCCGCAACAGTGAGAGGCCCGCGTACCACAAAAAAAAAAAAAAAAAAAAAAGAAAAAAGAAATGCAGTTGACTTATATAGTATATGTCTGGTAACTTTGCTCATTTCTCTTATTTATTCTAATTATTTGAATGTAGATTCTAAGGTTATCATGTTGTCTATAATTAATGGTAATTTTATTTTTTTTCTAAACCTTACACTTATGATATCTTTTCACTATGTTACTAAACTGGCTAAAACCTCTGGGAAAATGTTAAAGAGAAGTGGTGAGGGAGCATCCTTGTCTTCTTCCTGATTTTGAAGGGAAGGCTTTTAACATTTTATCATTACATGTTGTTTTCAGCACCTGTAGCACCAAGTTTCTGTGTATTTTGGAGTACACTTTTCTCATACTTAATTGGAAAGAGCTCAACTCAAGGTTAGCCTTGGAGAAAGGGGCACGATTGCTTGCCTTAGTCTAGATTATTTAGGCTAATGTAGTGGAGAAAGAGGATCCTCCATGTGGTTCACCCTCAGTTACTAGAGTTTGACATCGGGGTTGGGGGGCAAAGCCCAGATAATATTCTCTGTACTTGCATTTTCCCCTGAAACCTTGAGGGCAGGATTTGAGTAGTTCTGAGCCCCAGCCAAAACCACCTTATAAGTCAGTGGGTGGGTATCAGAATTACACATTGTTGGGTCCCACCCCAGAGTTTATGACTTGAAAGGTCTAAGTTGGGGCCTGAGAATTTGCATTTCTAAGAAGTTCCCTGGTGATGCGGATGCTGCTGGTTTTGGAATCACACTTTGAAAAACACTGTCCTAATACTGTCTCTTTAAAACATCCCAACACTGGGCAGAATAGAGACAAGGAAACAAAATTATTAAAGTGCCTGAGAAGGAAGGAGGAAAACTCAAGAGAGTGACAGCAGCTACCATGAGTAGCACCGCTGGAGGATGACAGACGGCTACCTCCAAACATGGGAGAATGGAAGGAGAGGGAAATGCAGGAGGAAATGGGAGATTTGGGACAATGAACAATGGAAGGAACTCATGGGAAGGTATGAAAGGAGATCATGAATAAGCAAATACATCAGGTAGGGCTGATCATTCAGTTTGCATCCCACAAAGGACACTGAGGAGAACGATAAGAGACCTGTGTAACTTTGGGAAGGAGAAGTAACAGGATGGCCATTTAAGCCATGGTTCCTTGTAAAGATCTGCTCCACATAGAGACAGGCCTCTGCCTAGTAAGACAATAAGTGCTGTATAAAACAGAAACCCAAGCCCCAGGAAATGACAGACTTAATGCAAATTTCCTATTAAGCAGATAAACTGGATTTATTCTTTTTTTTTATTTTTAGAATTTAATTTATTTTTTTATACAGCAGGTTCTTCTTAGTTATCCATTTTATACATATAGGTGTATATATGTCAATCCCAATCTCCCAATTCATCACACAATGAATTGGATTTATTCTTAAAGTGGAAAAGAAAAGGGGTAGTATTATAAGCAAACAAGGCTTAAAATCACGTTCATCACTTGAGGAGCTGCAATTCCTGCCAGAGACGCTTTGACTTGGGCTCAGGGCCTGCAAGGTGGCAGGAGTGAGACAGAGAGAGTCACTCAAAGAAGAGGAGGTTGGGGCTTTGCCCTGCTGGAGGGAAGGCAATACCAGAGGTGCCAGAGAGAGCCAAAGGCTAACTCTACACAGAGAACTGGAATCATATGGTGCTTTCGAATCTGGGTTTTTACTCATCAACAGTGTGAATAGGCAACTGATAAAAATAAGACGGGCATGAGTTCTTCACTCCCCTTGCATACCTGCTGCCAGCCACCTGCCTGTCAAGGACTAGCTGGCTCTCTGGGACACCATGTCTTAAAGCTGCCTCTGGCTTTGATAGTGTACAACATGTCAGAGCTGGAAAGATCTGAAGAGGTGATCCTCACTGGTCCAGCAGGGCCCAGACAGCAGGAGTGACTTGCCAAAATTCAACCAGAGTAACTGCATTCATTCATTAATTTTATTTTACAAATTCGTCATTAGGACTGCTTGATTCAATTTATTGACATGTTAAAACATAAAAATCAGTATCCCCATATTTACTGTATAAAATCTGAAAAGCTTGCCTTACTCAAGTAGCTTCATAGGTATAAGTGCATAAAAACCACTGAGAATTATATTCCTAGGAAGGGTTTTGGTGTTTTTTGTTTTCAATGTTTTCAACTTAATTTTAATGATAAAACTCAGCTTCTCAAACTGATACATCAGATCCCACCGGCTCACTGGGGCCCAGATTCTTCTTGCTATGATGACAGAGTGAATGGCAGTGAGGCCTTATGCCCAACGTCCAAAGAGAAACTGAAATTGTACCTATGTGTTAAAAGGGAACATTTCATACCTTTTATATTTTTAAGACATTAAGGGAAAAAATGGAAGCATTTTTAAAAAGCTATCAAAAAAGCCTTCTTAAACTAAATGTTTTTCAATTATTTAAAAGCTATGCCTTAAAAAATATTTTTAATCACTCTCCTTTAAAAAAAAACAAAAAAAAAGATTTATTTATTTATTTATATGGCTGTGCTGTGTCTTTGTTGCGACGCATGGGACATTCGTTGCAGCATGTGGGATCTTTTAGTAGTGGCATGTGGAATCTTTTTTTTTTTTTTAGTTGTGGCATTCGGGATCTTTAGTTGCGGCATGCGGGACCTTTAGTTGTGGCATGTGACCTCTTAGTTGCAGCATGTGAGATCTAGTTCCCTGACCAGGTATCGAACCCGGGTTCCCTGCATTGGGAGCTCAGAGTCTTTGCCACTGGACCACCAGGGAAGTCCCTAAATCATTCTCCTTTAATGTTATTTGAAATGTCAAAATAAATGTTATGATTTTTAAATTAAGAATATTAAATCTACTTTTGCAAAGCACCACTTCTGTCATCCCCACTAACAAACAACAACAAAACCCATTGCTTTAACCTGCAGCTCTCTGTGGCCACTAGTGTTTCCTAGAGGCCCAGAGCCTGGTGGCCGCTGATTGACAGGCCCACAGAAGGGCTGTGCTGCCCCTGTGGGCAGCATCACTGCTGGGGCTCATACAAGGCCCAAACTGGGAGCTCCTAGGAAGGGTTTTGATCCCAAATTGGCTGCAAACAATTTTTAAGCAAGTTGCTTCATTGTTCTGTGATTCACTGAATCTTGTGAGACTAGAGGTAAAGGCACTTTAAGTTCCAAGAAAGAAAAGTTCAGGGACTTCCCTGGCTGTCCAGTGGTTAAGACCTCACCTTCCAATGCAGGGGGTGCGGGTTCTATCCCTGGTCGGGGAGCTAAGATCCCACATGCCTTGGGGCCAAAAAACCAAAACATAAAACAGAAGCAGTATTGTAACAAATTCAATAAAGACTTTAAAAAAATGGCCCCCATCAAAAAATCTTAAAAAAAAAAAAAAGATAAGTGCAATATAAACTCAAGATTATTCTTAGAATTGCAGGTTCCTCTAGTTGGACCTACACATCTCATGTCCACACTTACCCTGGCGTGGTGTCCTCTCTGCTTCCCTTACACCTAATCATCTAGCCTTTTTCTGAAAATGTTTTCACTTTCACTTTGGGAGACATTATTTCCATTGTTGACTAGCCCTACTTGTTGTAATGGGAAATTTTTCTTGTGCTGTGTTGGAAGCCTAGTGCATTGCTGTACAATTCTGAGGTTAGAAAATTCTTCCTTACATCACACCAAAATCTATCGCCATGGAATTTCTGCCTGTCTGTCCAGCCCTATTCTCCATACCCACCTAGAAAAAAATCTGAGACTTCTTTTAGCATCTCGAGTATCCAAACTATGTCCCAAGTAAGAGTTCTTTTCACCAGGCAGACTCTCAGGGTTAGTTTCCACAATTGTTTCCTCCTCATGGCTTCCTTTCCAAGCTTTCACTGCCCTGCTCGCCTTCTCTGAACATAGGCCAGCTTGTCTGGGTCCCCTTCTCTGAGACTGAGGTACACATACTTGGACACCATACTGCATATGAAGTCTAGGCCAAGGCTGAGATTGATAGGTCCCCCTGGTCCTTGCTAATGATACATTGCTTTTAGTAATCACCTGACGCTGAGACTCATGTATTGTCTTTATGAGGCATCATAGTCTCTTTTGTCTTTTTTTCTAACAATTTACAAATAGTGACTAAGCCAGTTTCATAAACACCTGTCTGAATTACTGAAATCACTTATTCCCTATCTGCCATTTTGATGACCATAGCAAGGAAACGTCAAGGATAACCTAGGATGACTTGCTCAGGGTGGCTCCTGACTATTTCACCTGTAGTTTCTAAGAGGTGCAAGACCTCCACTTGAAGTTGTCTTTCTCATTTCTCCCATGTGGTTGTTCCTCTTGACCAGATTCTCCCTGTTATCCAGGACCTGTAACAGTGCATTGTCTGCCCACATTTAGCTCCTCAATACTTGATCCTGTGTCATCCCCTCTTCTGGAAAACTCCAAGGTGACTTTTAGAAGTGCCTGCATTTTTGTTGTTTTGTATACTATTTCCTTACCCCTTTGTCCCTCTGGTCTCTGTGCCAGAGTCTGTCATTTGCTCTTTTAGGTTTGTTGATTCGACTTTATGACTCTGTTCTTTTTTTCTACCTACAATATCCGTTTGAAGATCCTTCAATGGAGAATATTACCCATTAAAGTCTTTATTTTATGCTGTCTTCTGAAAAAAGAGGAAAAAAAGGAAACAAAGCTTCCTTCTGAACCTCTCTAAAATATGCCATAGTAGCTTTATGGTATCTTAAATGGGAGGGGAGTGGTGAACAAGCAGTTTCAGAGCTGGAAGAAAACCCAGTTCTCCTGCTTCTCATTTGTGTGTCTCAGACAAGAGCATGGAGACACAACCTTCTTATTCTCTCTTAGTTCAGAATGTTTATAAACCTCCAGGAGATAGTGGGGTGGGTGGGAGGTGGGGGTGCTGGGCTGGGCACATCAGGAGCATCTAATGCCACATCTGAGTCCCAGCTCTAGCCCAACAGGGAGAGGTGTACCACTATTCAAGTAAGCTCTGTTGTCGTTCACTTTGTACTTGGACTGTATAGGAATGCTTTACGGTCTAGACTCTAATGGCTAAAATTTAGCCAAATAAAATTTTTCTTGGCTGCTAAGGAGTCCTTGGAATGAAAATGACCAAAAAAGACCATTTGCCCTAACAGGACACGTGGCAACGAGGCAGTAAGGCCAGTTCCTTATTTGAAAGTGCCCATAGCACAATATTTTTTCATTGACTGGACTGAGGGTCACACAAAAGCCCGTGATAAATGACTTGCTTTTCTTCAGAGTCATTTATTAACCTCAGGAGTGTGGAATGCATCACCAAGAGACTAATCTGTGTCACTGAAAGGACATAAACCAGAGTTTTCTGGACCTGTAAGGGGGAGGGTAGAAGAAAGGAGGAAGTAGGTTTATCCTTGCCTTTGCTACTTTCTCAAATATGGATGCTGCACCATCTAACAAATGGATAAAGAGCCTTGCCTGCACATATGAGTAAGGTGGGCCATATTATGATTACCTCTGCCTCCAGGTGGGAACAAAGGGCACAGCTGGACAGTTGGACTACGAATGAAGCATAAAATAACTTGTTAATTTATTTTCCACCAACACAATGGTGTGTGCACAGCCAAATGAGCGTGGTCTTCTTTTAAGAAAAGCCTTTTGAAAGGCTTTCCACTTATTCCATGATGCTTCCGTTGCTCAAAAGATTGTTGGGGAACTGGGTAAAGGAAAACACACACATGCACACAAATGACAACCATCTACATCTACAACTCAGAATTAGATACTGTTAATATTTTGGCATATTTGCTTCCAACATTTTTGTTTATTTAAGAAATCTCTTTCTATTGTTTCTCATTAAAATGAAACATGGTTTATTATAGCAATTTCAAGTCATGTAGAAAAGAACAAATATTAAAAGATTTTTTATAAACACCTGAAAGTTCATCATTAATATTTGGTGAACATTATTACAGACATTTCTCTGTATTTCCCATTCTTTTGAATATCTTCAGTTTTGGCCAAGTTTCCACCTTTGAAGGAGGATTTGATTTTCAGAAATAGGTCCAAGTTGCCAGGAGCCAGCTAAGTCTGGTGAAGGTAATGATTAAGCTAAGTAACAAGATTGTGTTGCCAAGTCAGGTGTAATTGATTTTCTTGGACAGCTTAGAAATTGGCTTTAAGAGGGGCACTCATATCAGAAGTGTTCTGAGCATCAACAATAGCTGCTCTCTGGGGGGCTGTCTCTGAAGGACATGTGCCTGGGGTGGCAGAAGCCTAGGGAACCATAAACTTTGGAACCGAGCCAGGCTTGTGCCCTAACTTGAGGGCTGTGGCTTCGATCAGGTCCTTACCCTCGCAGAGCTTATGTTTGCTCATATTTAATGGGATGTTCCTAATGTCCACTTTTCATGAACTGTTATGAGAATCAAATTAGGTCATGGACATGAAAGCTCTTTTGCAAACTGTCAAGCCCTATACAAATGTAAGGCACTATTATTTAAGTATGTTTGTCAAATTAATCTTGTTTCTTCGTAGGTGCGCCTCCTACAAACACAGTCACTCCACGGCCACCTCATCAAAGCATAAGTGGGTAGGACCATTCTCTTCCCTTTTGCTCTCCTCGGGCTGCAGGTTTATTATCCCTTCGAGGCTGCTTTGCCCTTGACCTTATGTTCATTTTACCTGATTTTTCCAATACCCAAGCGTGGGCAAGGGAAATCAGAGAAGGCCAGTGGGGCACAGTTTGACTCATCACCACTGGCATTTCTAGCTTTCAGCAGCCTGGGGTGGGGAGCAGGTGTGAATGATCTCAGTTTGGGGTGTCTATCTTGGAACTTTAAAAGGATCTGATCGATTTACTATTTACCTCAAAGTTCTTTTGACATTTGAAACTCATCAAATCATCTTTCACAGAACAAGGGAATCTGAGTTCCCATGATGCATTTAAAAAGGGAAGAAAGATTTAAAACTACAGTTATCTCATCTAGAACAATGGGAGTAAAACTGTACCATCCTAATAGGTGGTTGGGTGGGCTAAATTTCAGGTACTAGTACAGTCTGGCACATAAAGAGTGCTCAATAAATGTTAACTATTATTTTTGGTGTTATTATTAACACGAAGATTGGAATCTATTGACTCTGTAAGTTAGAAAGATGTCAGTGTATATGTTATCAGTGACTTTTGACGCATGAAAGAGTACCTCAGCAATAATGAGCTACTACTACTCATACATAATTTATAGATATAATTTCACCATTTGGAATGTCTGCTTTTTAATTTTTATTCATCATATATTCATTGAGTGTTTACTACATCTAAGGCATTGTGTGTCCACTGGAGATACAACAGAGAACCAAACAGCCCTCATCCCCATGAAGCTTACTGTATAGTGAAGGAGACAAGCAGTAAGCAATTACGGAAATGAATATTCTATTAGAACTTAAGTGCAATGATGGGAAAGTATAATTCTATGATGTCGTGTAGCTGAGTAGACCCAATCTTGTGCGGATGAATGGGGAATGAGTAGGGAAGATTCAGGGGAATTTTCCTTAAGTACATGACAGGTGTGCTGAGATCCAAATAATGAGCAGGACAAAGGTAGGAAAGAGTGAGGAGAAGCAGATTCCCAGTAAAAGGAATGACAGATGCAAAGGCCCAGAGGCTGGAAAGAACAGGACATAGTCACATCTTGGAGTAGTGAGAATGATGGGTGTGGAGCAGAAAATGAGGTTGGGGGAAGGTGGTGACCGAAAAAGGCAGGGCTTTGTAGACCATGATAACAATTGTGGTCTTGACCCTCACAGCAAAGGAAGCCATTGAAGTGACTTAAACAAGAGCATGAAATGACCAAATTCCTGTATTCAAAGATCACTCCCACTGCAAAAAGAAGCATGGATTGGAGGGGAGGGGAGCCCAAGTGAATGCACGGAGACAGTGTGAGAGGCCATCACAGCATGCCACATGAGAGCTGATGGTAGCTTGACCTAGGTGATAGTGGTGAAGCTGGAAAGAAGTGGGAAGAATCGAGCGTTATTTAAGAAGCAAAAGTCTATAGGATCTCCTGATGAACTGGATGGTAGGAAAGGGGAGGGTGAATAGTCTGTTCATTCAGCAAATATTTATTGCACCCGTATTAAATTCCAACATATGCTGAGTACTGAAGATTCAGCTATGAACAAGACAGGCAGGTCCCTGCCCTCAGGGGGTTACAATCTAGGTTTGGAGCTTAGAGAGTTGATAATAAGTAAGTAAACAGATAAACAATTACATGCTTGCCTTTGCAAATTACAATTCCGTGTTACAGAGTGTGTGACTACAGATGAGTGCTACGAATTTAAAATATACAGGGATGTCAGAGACTAGGTGAGGGCAACTTTTGATATATTAGTCAGGAAAGATATGTGAGGTCAGACCTGAAGGATGAGAAGGAGGCAGACAGAAGAAGAGCATTTCAGGTAGAGGTGACAGCAAGGCCAAAGAGCTTGGTGTGTTCCAGGAACAGGTAAGAGTCTAGGATGGCTGAATATAATGAGCAAAGGGAGAATTGTACAAAATGGAGCTGGAGAAGCAGATCATTTAGATTTAGATCATTTAGGAGAGGCAGATCCGTCTGTATTTTAAAGATTACTGTAATTGCTATGTGAAAAATGGCGGGGTGGGGGGAATGGATTATTTAGAAGGAAGCGTGAGAGCAGGGAGACCAGTTAGGAGGCTGTCATTCAGGAGATGGAAGGTGATAGCTTGGACTAGGTGGGGTGTTGGTGAATCAGGGAGAGGTAGACGGATATGAGGTGGATAGTTGTGTTTCGTAGATAAATCTAACTGGCTTCACTTAAGATCCAAATGGCCCCTAAAGCAGTGGTGACATGATTCATTTGCAGATTTGCAGAGGTTGACAGCCTGGTGTAACCTACCTATAGAAACAATATAGGGCTCATTTCCTGAGTCCAGGCAAGGATGGGGCTGCAATAGTCCAAGCTCCAGAAAAGCAGGTTGTTGGCATTAGGGAAACCCAGCCTGGATCAGGGATCAGAGACTCAAACCTGGCACCAGGGTAACTGGGATCAGAGTTCACCAAGACTGGGGTCGCCAAAGTCACGCAGTGAAGGGGAAATCTGTTGAGCTAGGTCTCAACAGGAAGAGCTGCCTTCCTGGCACCAGAAGTGGGAACTGGTTCAAAACCTGGGTCAGGGCTGGGCCAGCCATGGAGGTTAGAGTGGCAAAGCTGCCAGTTAAAGGTTAGAAGGATGGAGACGTGGCGCCTATCACACCAGTTTGATGAGACATTTGGAGGATGAATCAGACATTTGAGATCTACTGTAGAATAACAAATAGTGTGATCTCAATGTTCTTTATTTCTTTGTGATTTAGACAGGAGGAGTCCCTGCCTCCCAGTCTTGGTTTGATCTAGAGCATAAGGCCTTTTGGAACCCTTGCTGGGAACATAATTGGCTTCATGATTCCATTCTGTTTCTCTGCCATTTCAACAGCATTTTGCACATAAGGTAAAATATTCAGAATTCTGTGACAAGTTTCATTCCAGTGCTCCCATGCTGGTATATCTGCATGCACATAGGTGTATACACACGTTGTGTCAACCATGATGAACACATGTGGCAGCTGGGGTGTGAGTAATGGCTACACTAAGGTGCATTAACCTGCAGGGTAACAAGCATCACCATGCTCTGAGTTACATATGAAGTTAAAGATAAGCAAGACTAATCTCAAGTAATAGAAATCAGAACAGTAGTTGGGGTGTAATTGACTAGGAGAGGGGATGAGGGAATCTTCCGGGGTGCTGGGAATGCTCTATGTCTTGATCTGATTGGCGGTTACATGGATGTTATACATTTGTAAAAGTTCATCAAGTTGTACTTTTATGATTTGTGAACTTTGTTGTATGTTAGTTTTACTTCAGTAAACATGCTTTTATACAAGAGAGAAAGAAAAGTGACACCTGATTCCAAGGCAGATGACAAATAAGGATGGTCCATTCTGGTGTCAATCACAAGGATCAGCAATTACCTCCTCCCAGAGCTTGCCTGCATCTGACCACTCCTTCCTGTTCTTCTCCCAATCTCAATCCCAGCCAATGCTAAATACCAAACAACACGCAGAAAGTTTAGCAACTTATGACAATAAGCCAGAAGCCAGTGACGTGTCAGATAGTACTGATTATTTCCAACTAATCCAGTGTGACATAGACTGAAAATTTCTAGAGAAACACAGAGCAGCATCCCTGTTCATCATCATCAGGGAATCACAGTTAACCACAAATGAATTAAACAAATCATAGAACATCAAGGACTTACAGCACTTTGAACTTGAGATCCAGGGAAGAGAAAATATAAGAAGAAAATTAACAAAATGACATTATTTTGTCTTAACTTTCAACTTTATTTACTATGTCCTTTTCTTGGAGATTATACGATGCACATTAGACTGTGTATAAATCCTGCAGTAAAGAGACATGTTTACTTTTATTTGACACTGTGTTTCCATATATATTTGACCAAGAACACTGCAAAATTCCACCTTAAGGCTATCATTCATTTTCTTTTCCCCTTACTGCCTTCCTTGGAGAATCATCACTCCTCACCATTTGGTGCTAAAGTCTTTCTTGTCCCAGCCCCAGCCCCAGCCTCTACCTGCCCATAGCAGATCTTCACCTGGATGGTCCCCAATGGGGTAGAGTAGGGATCTACAGAGGTTTGGAGAAAGCTCTGAATTTATTAATCTTTCATTCAACAGATATTAAGAATGAACCTAATTGGTATGGAAGAGGCTCTAATTCTGCAGCTTTTATTAAGCCATTTAAACTCAAAACTTTTATTAAAGTTGTAGACTCTTTACTGATCTATTACAGCTAGAAAGACTGTAACAATAAAAACAACAACAAAAATCTCCAGTATACCAGTGAAGTCTTCTGGGAACAATCCACCCTAGGTTTAAATTCTTTCTCCATCATTTATTACAGTGTGACTTGGCCACATTGCTTCACATATCTGAGTGTCACAAAATTCATCCTGTGAGCGGGGAAAACGTCTGTGGAGATCGTTGGGAGGGTTTAATAAACAGCTATGGCAGATACCTTTTACCTTTTACTCACGTCTCTCTTATTTGTCTATTAGCTCTCATCTTCTCCTACTTCCTTTGAGATCCCATTAAGCTAGCACATTCTCCACACAAAATACCTGCATCCACATCTATTAAGCCCCTTCCTCCTGACCTAGGCACATCAACTAAGAATTCTACCAGAAAAGGAGAACTTTCTTTCGGGTTTGAGGTGGGGTTGGTCTTCTTCTGGGATAGCCTCTGAAAGACAACAGCATTATTTCAGAGTAGATTCTACAAAGTGAGATAACGGGGACTGGAAGAGGCCCTCAGGAGTGTCCATTCCCAGCTGGGGGTAAAGACAGTTCACTTTGTCTTGACCCTTCATGTTCTCATTTGCTAAGTATTTCCCAGGGTCCCCTCCAGCTCTGATAGCCTAGGGGCAGAGAGTGTGTGCATAATGTGCCTGGCAGCTTGCCCACACAACTTGCTGATGAGAGATTCAGGAAGCAGGGAGGATGTCTTTCTAAAGGCATCTAAATGACCCTGTGGCCATGTCAGTATGGCTATGTCAAAGTAACATGTCCTTCCTGAAATGTTATACCTATGAGGGACTCCAGCAATCTGGAGAAGGAGTGGCTTAGAATGGTCCAGTGGAAGAACATTGAATGAGGAATGTGAAATCTGGCTCCAGCTGAGGCTTTGTCAGTTACCAGTTATGTAATATTGGGCAAGTAAGTTGCTTAATCCCCGTGAACCTCAAGTAATTTTGTTTTTGCTGTTGTGTGTTTTCAGCATCATGGGACTAACACCAGTAATCTCTTCCCTATTTAGCTCACAGGGATGTTAATACTCCTCCATCTTTTCTTCCTTTGTCTATTCATATTTTCAGAACAAATTAGTTTCACTGGTCTGTAAATTTGTTTTTTAAATTTATTTAACAGCATATCATAAGTATTGTCCCATGTCTTTAGGTAGTTTTACCGGGTGTTTTTTAGGACTGCACAGTCTTCTGTTGTGAGACTGTACCATCTTTGCACGCCAGTCCTCACTTGTTGGGCATGGAATTCCATTATTTGCTGTTATGAATAGTGTTGCCAGATGCAGGGAAAAGGAAGGAATCTGAGCTCCTCAGATTGAGGTCACACCTCTTGAGCTCTACTTACATAGACCCATCTGCCTCTGGCTGGAATCAAGACCCTGAAAACCCGAGGGACTGAAGGGCTGGTAACTTTGAAGAGGGGAAGGGTCTGAGTAGAACAGAGCCAGAGCTGTGTCTGTTTATTGAGGACTAACACTTTTACGTGTGCTAAAACAGCAACACTGTGAGGTAAAGGTTATCCCCTAAGAACAGAACCACCACTGTGCCACCCCCTCCTGTGCTTCCTGTCCCCACCTTCCATCCCCCAACACCCCACTCCTTTCAAATACATCCCTCAGATACTCGCTGATTTATCTTTTCCGTGATTCTCAACCTCATATTTAGCATTTTATTATGAATGACTTAACCCTCAGATTCTTAGGGTTACCACAATTGATTTACACAGCCCTGCCTGCGTGCAATCACGTCCCTACAAGATAGACAAACTCCTTGAGCTTAAATTTTCGTGATCCCACAACACTATAAAGATACTCTATACTAAGTGTATATTTTGTGTTAAACAGTCTTAAATTTTAAATGTACATTTTTAAGTCTGCTAAACACTTTTTACCAGCCTCCATACTTTTCCCTCCCACTCCACCCTACCCTCAAAATCAGGACACACACTAGAAGCAAAATTTTTTCCTTTCTTACTGGATTGTGTGTATGGATTTTATTTGCATTTCTATTAAGATGAGTTTCCTTATTTAATAACAGCTGGAGCAGTGGCAGGGTCTGTGGGAGTCTCTGCTCTTCTCTGCCACTAAGCAGTCCATGACTGAAGTGAGGGAATGAGCCAGAAGACCTCTAATATCCTTTCCAAATTTAAAATTCTGTATCATTTGGACATAATATGTAAATGTTCCAGTGGGATGGATCTTTCTGTCGACAAAAACAAATCAGCCAACAGTCAATCTAAGAAAGAAATAGAAAATTTTATTCAAGCCAAACTGAGGATTATAACCTGGGAGTCAGTCTCTCAGAGGTCTCTGAGAACTGTTCTGAAGAAGTAAGGGGGGGGTCGGAATATATGTGCTTTTGATGAGGAGGGTATGTGAAACCAAGCATACGTCTTGGTAGAAGGTTGCTGCCGGTCATGAGGAACAGACATCTTAGTTAACGGTTTTAGTGCTTTTCTAAGTATGGGAAGATGCAAGAATCCAGGTTCATAAAAAATTTCTCCTGAAAATATCTATCTGAGGGCCAGTTCTGTCAGTTTTCCCAGGGCAGAGTCCCTCATCCTGATCTTTTGCTCTGAGTTCCTTTTAGGATGTATGGTAGGTCAGCGACTGCAGTGGCGAATGACTTGATTCATATAGAACAAGAGGTCAGGCAACATTATTTTATAATCCCTTCCCTTTCAGACTTAATTTCGACCGAGATTTGGGAGGCATTTCACGACCCATTTGTTCCAGGGCACTAGGAATGCTCATTCCCAGGTCAGGTGAGGATTTTGTCGTTAGGCCACTCAATGTGCTGTTATTGGACTAGGCCCTGTTAACAGTAGCCAAAAGCCTCTGGATTGCCTATCTTATTAGTCTCTCATGGTCCAGGAAATGCTTCCCTCTTATTGCTTCTTCCCATATCTGGAGTTACACTGTTAAAATCATTGATCTTATAGGACTATATATTTGGTCAATTGTTTGTTGTTAATTTTATCGGAGGCTCAGTCACACATTTGGTAATGCAAGAAACAGTAATCTTATAAAATAGGCAGAATACAAGTAATATAGCTAGTAACATTAATAAGGTCATACATAAGTATTTAAACTAAGAACTTCCATTAGGTGCGGCCCAGTATCTTCCCAGATCAGCTGACCAGTCTGCACCAACTGATATCTTTAAGGAGATAATACGTTGGCATTTGTATATAACGTTCACCAAAGATGTCTGCACATGCAAGTCATTGTGACATTACATTGCGACCTGTAAGGTCAGCCTTACAGGATTGAGAAAGGAATGTTATCTTCTGGGGAGCTACAGGGCTGGCACCAGAAGAAGAAAACTTAACTTTTATAGCTGAGCAGGTATTTCTGCCATTGGGGAGGTCTAGTTAAGACATAATGCACAATAGAGAGGAGGGGGGAGGCCAAAATGGGCAGAGAAAATTTTTATGTTTAAATTTTTCTTGTCATGCCTTAAAATATGAATTTCATCATTTCCCTTGTTTTATTTTCTTTTGTAAAAAGTTTGTACACTAAAAAATTTTTGAAAACCTTCCATTCCTTACCTAAGTAAGCTCTATGGAGTGAGAGACATTCACATCCTACTCCTAGCACTGCCGTGTGACCTTGGCAAGCTGCCTCCCCTCTCTGAGCCTCAGTTTACCCTTTTGTAAATGGGAGATTTAAGCTAAAAGTATTCCGAGATGACTTGTGGCCCAGGCATTACTGGATTCTAATTACGTATTCGTTCTGCTTAGAGTATGTCGCTGATCTTAAGTTATCAATAACCCCTGGAGGAGCTAGGACCCTGGGCCGGGATGCTCCGAGCCCAGTAGAGGCGCGCAGGGGCGGCCCTTCGGAGGAATGGCCCGCCTGGACCAGGAAGGCTCAAAGGCAGCATCCCCGCGCCGTGAAGCCGGCGCCCAAGGCCAGAGGGCCCCTCCTCTAGCCCCGTGCATCACAAGTCAAAACAATCTCTCTTCCCTGCTGACGCCACGGCCGGGTTGGGGCTGAAAATCGATCTTCAATCTTTCTGCTCCAGCACAGCCAGCCCCGCGGCGGATGTGGGCATGGACGCGCAGGCGGAAAGGCCGGCTGGCTGCTGACGGTGGAGAAAGGAGCCCGCGTCCGGGGAGAGCCCTTCTCTCCCCACACGGCGCCCCTAGCCGCAGGACGGTGGCTGAGCCCTCAGAAGATGGGCGGTGGGTAGGAAGGAGGAGGGAGACCCTCTCACCCACGAGCCGAGGGGAGGGGACAGGAAGAGTGGCCACTTCTAAGCCCAGCAGTCACTGAGGCTCCGCCTGCATAGAAAGGCCCTCGCAGGACCCACGAAACCCGCGCTGCTCAACTCCGGCGCACTTACAGATGAAAAGACCAACGCCCAGAAAAGAGCAGCAGCTGGTCCCAAGGGGCAGTGGCAAAGCCGAGCCTAGAACCACGGTCTCCTCCACCAGGTTTCTTCAGCCCGAGGGCTTTCTCTTGGTTTCTTCACTAGCAGGCTTCCAAGTTGTTGCATTGACCTGTCAGATTGTTGGGTTTGCACATTGGGAACCTGAAACCCATCCCTCCCTGTGGAATCCACAGCAGTCTTTCCTTGCTTGTTCTGCTTGCCATCAGTTTCAGACTTTTTGCAGCTTTCTGAATGTCACCATCTGGCCTGTGTCACCTTAGAGATGTCAGCAAATGTTTTGATCATGATCCCATGTAAGAGTGTGTCACACAGCTAATCTCATCCACCCTGTGGACAGGATGCTAACTGCATCTGGGAGGGTTCCATTTCTCTAATCTAGCTGTCGGGTAACTTGCCTGGCTTTCTGAAGCAGTCCTGTCTCATCATCGTACGCTTGCTGTTTGAAGGCAGCCATGCTGCAGGTGAACTAAACCAGGTGTGTTCTAGGACCAGAGGGAGATGGCAAACTGACAGTTCTGCTCAATTCAAGTGGGGCATCACTACCCTCATCATATGAAGAACTAAGTTTCTTGAGCATTTACTATGTGCTAGGCTCTCTGCCAAGTTCTTACAAGTATTTTAATATAAGCAAACCTGCTCTTGTTATTCCTGTATTGTTATACAGATGAGGAAACAAAGTCACAGAAATTAAACAACTTGCCCCAAGTCACCAACTAGTGGTTGTCGAAGCAGAGATCTGAACCCCAGGGTCATCCAGAGCCTGTACCTTCAAAGGTTATGTCCTGTTGCCGCTCATGATGGAATAAACATTTTGTTGTAAGGGAAAGGATACTACATGAGGAATGAGGAAACAAGCCTTCTATTCTAGCTCTACCTCTGTGGGCAAGTCACATAACCTTGTTTTTCAGGTACATGAAACCCCTGAGACATTTAGAATCATGTGCAGATGTGCATTTTTCTGGGACGAGCCGCCATAGTTTTCATCAGCTGAATCTCAGCTAGATTCATATACCCTCTCTGCCTCCCCCCGCCGCCCCAGAATACTATATATGTATAAGAACTCTCTGAACTGTCTTAGCTTTATACACTTTTTCATGTCAGTCTTCTCTATATTCTCTTCTAACATTTTAGATAATGATGCAATAGCTGCTTCAGACTCCAGGACCTTTCTGTGGTTTAGGGGTGTGAAGGGCTCCTGCCTGCACGCTGTTCTTTCAAGCACACCCGCATGTCCAGATAGCGATCGCAGGAAAGACGACGTTGGAATAAGATCATCAAATTAATCCTCCACCTCCTTGCAACACCTCAGCATTTTTACTTTAGCCCATTGTATTCTTTACTTGCAATCAGACTGTACATTTATATAGAGGCCCCAAGATTTCAGAATCCTTTTTTCACTCTACTATAAAAAAAATTCTAGTGGTAGAGCCTCCAGCAGGCTTGGGGTAAAGCATCCATTCATCAGTGAGCATCTGCTGTGTCCTGAGCATACATCAGTGAACAAGATAGACCAGACCCCCGACTGCATGGAGACTCAGAGGGACTCTGGCAGGGAAGTGTTAGAAAGATGCACAGAGCACAGGAGAGTGGGGTCTGGGGAATCAGGAGGGGCCTGCTTAAGAACTGGTATTTGAGCCAATCCCTAACGATGAGGAGGAATGGATTGAGCAAGAGGTGGAGATCATAGGGGTGGAAGAGTGTTCCAAGCAGAGAGAACAGCTTGTGGGAAGGGCCTAAAACAATAAAGAATCTGACCTGTTGGAGGAACTGAAGGGATGGGCAGGCTGGAGCACAGAAAGAGGGAGAGCGAGGTAGGCTCTCCCTGTACCTATGGATGAGGCTGCTGAGGAGGTAGAGCCAGTGTATGCAGGGCTTTCAGAGTCAAGAAACATGGGTCCCAGTGCCAGCTATGACATGCCACCTGTGATGCTTACTGGCTGTGTGATATTGGCAAGGCAGGTAACATCTCTGAGCTTTCATCTCCTAAGCTTAAACATGAGAGCTTTGAACTAGGTGGGGTTTTGGGTTTTTTTGCGGTACGCGGGCCTCTCACTGCTGTGGCCTCTCCCTTGCGGAGCACAGGCTCCGGATGCGCAGGCTCACAGGCCCAGCCGCTCCGCAGCATGTGGGATCTTCCCGGACCAGGGCATGAACCCGCTTCCCCTGCATCGGCAGGCGGACTCTCAACCACTGTGCCACCAGGGAAGCCCTGAACTAGGTGGTTTTTAAAGTCCTCTCTGTTTCCACTATCCTGTGATTTTGTGACTTTGAAAAAAGTGAAGTGGTTAGTGAAAAAGAGAAAAATGGCCCCTGATAGCCAGGAGCAGGGTCGTACTGTCAGTGAGGCCCTGGTGTTCTCCTGTTGAACATAAGCAATTTCATAGAACATCACTATCAAACACGGCCACTCTTTGACCATGATAAATAAAGACGAAAATAAGGCCACTCCACAATCACATCCGAACACGGACAAAAGCACATTAACATTGTCACCACTCCACAGTCACACCTGAACACACACACACACACACACACACAAAATTAACACTGTCCAAACCTCAAAAATGACCAAACATCCCCTCATCCTGGCTCAGATGACTGCTGCTTCTTTACCGATTACAGCTTCTGCATCACTCTGGTCTTCCTTCCTTCTAGACAAGATTTACTAAGATACCCAATCATAGAATGACCCCTGCTTCCTGACAGCATGCAAAGCTCTGCTTCCTTAAACCCTCCCCAGAATCACCGTGCACAAGCCCCAGCCCCGTAAGTCCTTTCCAAACAGTCTACTTCTCTGCAGTGAGTAATGAACCCTGTTGTCCACCCACAGGGGTGTTCCTCAAGCAGGGTGGGAGTAGGGCCACTACAGCAAGCAGCGCCTTTTGCATTTTGCACCCTCGCTGTCTGCCTCTCCTTCCTCGCCCTAGCTCCAGCCCCGTCCTAGTGTTCCTTGGCCAGAGGGCATCCGCTGCTGATGTTCACCCAGCTGTGGTCCTCAGGGGGTCAGGGAGTGGAGCCTTGAAGTGGTGGGGCAGGGGAGTGAGGAAGGGAAATGCAAGATGACGACTTCACACAGGAATTTGCTCCCATCCAGGGATGAGGGAGCGGAATTAAGACTACCTCCAGAGTGAACGTTTCTCCCCTCACTTGAAGCCCTGGGCTTTTTCCTTCAGGCCTACACCCCACCCAGATTATGCCTGGGCTACTTGGGAGGTAGCCATCCTTCTGTTGTACTTCTGCACAACCACACCACATCCATCATACCCTCCCTCAGAGTCGTCTTCACAGGAAGGTCACTGGCTCCCAGAGAACTGACTCATCTGCCAGTGTTGAAGGGGCAGAAAGCACTGCTGCTGGTGATTCAGCTTCTCAGCTTGGACTTCCCATTCTTAGCTAAAGTTTTTTCACTTTAACTAAGTGAAAAAAAGTCTCACCGCACAACCCACTCTATTCTGTTCATGTGAACGAATGGTAAACAGACACCACGCCTGGTGCCTTCTGAATCAGATGGCAACCAAGGGGAAGAAGTGACCTGTTTGGCTACAAAACAGACTGTTGGACTCACTCCTCTGAGAAAGCTAGTGGAGTCAGCTCCTTCTTACCCGCAGATACCAGTGGTCTCACCGGCACATAACTATTTCCAAAGCTGTCAGTATATAGTCATGGCAAAAGTAGAGTTTTCTCTGTGTTCAGTTTAATGCAGGGGTCAACAGACTTTCTCTATAAAGGACAAAACAGTTAACATTTTAGGCTTTGTGGGCCAAACAGTCTCTGTCATCACTACTCAAATCTGCCCTTCTAGCCCAAAAGCAACCATAGATAATATGCGAATGAATAGGCATGCCTGTATTTCAGTAAAACTATCTACAGAAACAGGTGGACCAGATTCGGCCCACTGGCTTGGTTTGCTGACCCCTGGTCAAATGTAATGCACACATGGGTACAGCTGAATAAGAAAGGAATCGTGTATCCTTACATGTAACTTTTAAAAGAGCCTTATTTTTCATCAGAAAGATTGGAAGAAGACTTTTTTAAAGTTTAGAACCTTCCAAAAGACAAAGGAAAGAAAAGAGGGAGAGAAGAAAGCAAAAATAAGAGAATAGGATTTTATTTCAAAAAACGAATGGGGACCTGAGATGGGGAAAGCTCTTTTAAGGCCTCTGGTGGCTGCTTCTTACCCCGGCCAGCAGAGGGGCAGGCAGAGAGGCACTGAGAATGCACTGGATGGCCAGGGATTGCAGAGTATTCAGGACTGTTCCAGCTCCTGAGGAAGAGGCCTTTCTGAGCCCTTGGAAGGACTCCCAGAGAGCAGAAGAGACTGGTGGTGCTGAACAGAGGGGATTCGTGAAAGTGACTTCTAATGGCCCCATGTAAACAGAGTCCCAGACCTTCCCAGGCTTCTGGGGCTAATGCACTGGCTGTGAGGAATATTCCCTCAAATTTTGCAAATCTGAAAATGGTTAATAATGAAAGATTTAAGTTTAAAAGTAGAGGTCCCAAGATTCTGCCAGGGAAAGGTAGAAGAGAATGGTAACCAGATGGGTAAATCCCCTCCATTTCCCTGGGAGAAAAGGCAAGAAGTGGCTGGTGTATGGTAAATGGGCATTTTCTGTAGTTCACAGAACATGCATACTGATTATAGATTCAGAAAGTTACCCTAGCAATGGAGCAATGATTTCCGAACTCTGTTTCCTGGAAAACTAGTGTCATAAAATGTTAGCAATTATTGCATGAGAAAAATTTCAAGCAATCTGAAGAATGAATTGACATTGACAGGAAACTGTTGTGTTCCTGTGCATTTCTGTTTTGCTAGGTTATGCTCAAGGGTGGGGGGTGGGAGGGAGAGTCATAGTATTAGGGGAAAAAAAAACACGTTCATTTTGAAGATCATTTTTAGGAAACAGAGTTTTCAGGGCCAAGACCAGACTACTAACCCGAGCTAGTGCAGTGGTTCTCAAAATTGAGTGTACATCAGATTCATCCAGAGGGCTTGTTAAAACACAGGTTGCTTGGTCCCACCCCCAGAATTTCTAATTCAATAGGTTGGGGTAGGACCAAGAACTTGCATTTCTAGCAAGTTCCCAGGTACTGCTGCTGATCCAGGGACCTCACTTTGCCCTGTACCCAGCCTGACAGATATGAGGCTCTTTATAACATCACATTTCTATCTGAGGGGTACCACATTACAGAAAATCAATTGGTTGGGTTTCCACCATGTGTGAGGGTGTGTTGGATAATCCAGCTTCAAAGTCAGGCTTATAGAAACATACATGGGATTTATTTGGGGAAGGCTTATTACTTTGAGACAGGCTTCCTCCAGAACAGCTGCAGACGTCCTTAGCAATGGAGCATCTTCTTATAGGGGCAATGGAAGGTGGCATATTGCAGGATTTATTTTTTAAATAATGGCTCACGATTCTCCTGTGCTAAGCTGGAGAGGCCAGTTGATAAATCCTTAAATTTTTTACTGACATTTTCTGACAGGGAGACATGGTCCCTTCAAAAATGGGAACAAAATCCAAAATGAATTTAACAGGGGGCTATAGTTCTTCAGTAATAAAAAGCAAATTCAACAGTTGCACTGTGATATATTTGGGGATTTAAAAAAATACAAATATAAGTTCAGATAGGACTGTTCAAGCAAATGTATATTAGAAAAATGAAGAGGCCCTAAATGACCAGAATGTGGATGTGAGTCAGCCAAATTATGGAGTTACGGGCAAAAGGCAACAAAACACAGTCATGGAAGGACTGGGACATGATGCCTCCCAACCTTAGGTCAATCTCAAACATGGTACCAATTTTTGTTAGCATACTCTAAAAAATGACATAAAGGAGTTAGAGAAAGTCCATGGGATATTAGTGTATATCTCTAGAAAATATGAAATAGCCCTAAGTAGAAACATTTGAAAGAAATTTGGGTTGTTAAGCCTGGAAAAAAATGAAGACCACTCTATTCTACCTTTAAATGAATGAGAGTTTTCTGCCTCTGGTCTTTCATTGCAGTGGTAAAGTAAGCAAGAGGAAATGGCCCTAATTTTTAAAATATTGAGTTGGCCAAAAAGTTCATTCAGGTTTTTCTGTAAGATGTTATGGAAAAACCCGAAAGAACTTTTTGGCCAGCCCAATATATGTGATTTTCATTAACTTCGAGGAAAAAAATCTTCTTTAAAACAGCATGATTAAAACACTCGGGCATGTCATTTTGACCTTGCAAATGTGTAAGAAGCTAATAACAGTTATCCATTTTAAGTGGCTTTAGAAGTTCATAGAGCTCTTGCATGATTCCCAAACAGTCCTGGAGCAAACTTGAAGGAAAGAATTACCATGTCATTGAAACAGGCCAAATGCCCATCAGTGGAAAAGTGCATGCATAAAGTGTGATATACTCACACAGTGGACTATTATACAGCAATCAAATGATGAACTATAGTAAAACAGAGTAACATAGGCAAATCTTATTAATATAATATTAAGTGAAAAAAAGTCTTGAAAGATTACAGCATGATACACTTGTATAAAGTTTAAAACAACTGAAATTTTTTAAAATACTTTTTAGGAATACAGGTAGATACAATATATCTATATAAAAGGAAAGCAAGAGATGACTACAATAAAAAGACTGGCAAATAAAAAAATAAAAAAATAAACGAAAAAATAAAAAGACTGGCAATACCAAGGGTGGGCAAGGATGGATTAATGGAAATTCTTATATACTGCTGATGGGAAGATAAACTAGTTATAACCATGTAAAAAACTTTTTGGCAGTATCTACTGGAGCTAAACATACACAAACTCTATGACCCAGCATTTCCACTTTGAGGTATGTACTCAACATATTTCACCAAAAGACATGTTCACGAATGTTCATAGGGCTTCCCTGGTGGCGCAGTGGTTGAGAGTCCGCCTGCCAGTGCAGGGGACACGGGTTCGTGCCCCGGTCCAGGAGGATCCCACATGCCGCGGAGCGGCTGGGCCCGTGAGCCATGGCCACTGAGCCTGCGCATCCAGAGCCTGTGCTCCACAACAGGAGAGGCCACAGCAGTGAGAGGCCCACATACCGCAAAAAACAAACAAACAAACAAACAAAAACTTAGAAATAGAGAAATAAAAGTGGGCGAAGTTGGTCAAAAGGTACAATCTTCTAGTTATAAAATAAATAAGTCATGGGGATGTAATGTACAGCATGGTGACTATAGTTAATAATACTGTATTGTATATTTGAAAGTTGCTAAGAAAGTAGATATTAAAAGTTTCATCACAAGAAAAAAAGAGCTTGTGACTATGTATGGTGTTAACTAAACTTATTGTGTGGTCATTTCACAATATATACAAATGTCAAATCATTATGTTGTAAACCTGAAACTAATATAATATATGTCAATTATATCTCAATTAAAAAAGAAATAATATTCCTAGAAAATACTAAAGAATCAATGAACAATAAAGCTAATTTAAATGATAAAAGAACTCAGTAAGGTATCAGGATATATAATTAACATACAAAACTCAATAGCTTTCATAGACACAAACAGTGACCAGCTAGAGGAGATAATGGTAAGAAAGCCCCATTTATAATAATAACAAAGGTGATTAAATACTTAGGAATAAGCTTGACAAAAATGTGCAAAACCTAAAAGATGAAACACTCTCGAAAAACACAAAATTAGACTTGAACAAAAGGAAAGGCATTTCTGTTCTTAGGAAGATTCCTCATCATAAAGATGTAACACAATTCCAATAAAAATATCTAGGGACCTAGACAAGTTCATGCTCAAGATCATAAGGAAAAAGAAACCTGCAGGAATAGCCAGGAACACACGAAGAAATAAAAGCTGCAAAGGTGGACTAGTCCACCAGGTATTAAACCATACTATAAGTTACCATAATGAAAACGGGGTGCTACTGCCACAAGAATAGATGTACAGACCAGTAGAATAGAATAGAAAGACCTGAACTAGATCTGAGTAAATATGGAAATAATAAACGTGGCATCTTAAATCACGGAAGCACAGACGGGCTTTTTAATAAACGTTGCTGGCACAACGAGGCAGCCACTTGGAAAAAAGATAAAATTAGATCCATACCTCACACCATACACAAAAATAAACACACTGATTAGGAAACTAAATGTAAAAAAAAAGATAGAAAATAATTTAATAAGCTAGAAAATATGGTGAGTTCCTCTATAAATTCAGTGTAAGGAAAAGCTTTCTAACACCGACTCAAAATCCAGTGACAATAAAAGAAATAATTCATAAATTTGACTACATAATAATGTTTTTAAAAATTGCATAGTAAGGTAAAGTCAAAGAAGAGCTGCCAAATTAGAAGAAAACGTTTACAGCACGTATCACAGATAAAGGGCTAATCCATAATATATAAAGAACTCTTAAAATTTGAGGGGAAAAGGACCAAAACTCCGATGAAAAAATGGGAAAGATATAAGAACAGAAAAAAATTTAAATAATAATAATAAAGAAATAAAAAAGGACCAGGCATGGGCCAATGATAAAGATATGTCACCAACCAAGGATTATGATTAATCCAATTTTGTGCACCTGAGGTCCATTAAAACTACGAGAATTCCCATAATAGATTTTAGGCTATAATTGAAAGTAAGTTTAATCTTCTGAAGACCTAAAATAATACTAAAACACACGAGGGTGCTCTGACAAGTCAGAAAAAAGAGAAAAAAGAAAATGACTTCCTTTTCATCACTAAACCTCACACGGTTTTTTCAATGAGTTCTGAGTTCCAATTCCTACTATGATAAAATTGGCCACCACAGTCCAAACATCAGTGTGTCAGAAGCCTTCAGTGTGAACCAGATAAACTTCCCGGGTCCCTTTTACCTCTAAAATTCTGTATTTTAAACTAATGACCTGGTGTCCCAAATGGTCTGTTTAAATCCACCCACTCAGTTAATGAGGCAAAAGTGACTTTCCCAGGCCCCTTCCTCCTAATTACACAGGGAGTTTCACCTGGGGACACAATTGCCTGCAGCAAAACTCTAGATTTATGCATGTTTGTTTCTTTGTTTGTTTATATCCCTATCACTGTTTATAAAAATGAAAGATTTAACATGGTGAGGAAATTGGAGTGAAATAAGAGCAGTAAGAAATAAAAAGTAATACTATAAGTAATAATAGAGCACAAAAATGCACACTTTTGGTTTCTATCTTAGGTAGAGCTGGGCCACAGATTTGGCTTGCAGCTTCCTAACAGTTGGAGCAGAGATGGAAACAGGAGGAGATAAAAGATTCACAATGCCTATAAAGTAATTTGGGCAGTTTTTCCAAGGACCAGGATTCCACTTACTTAGAGATGTGTCCCACTGGTATATGCTGCAATACGTTCTACCAGTTCACAAGAGGCAATGGTTAAATATCAAGGATTTTTGCAAGTTGGCTGTTAAACCATTGGTAGCTTGAAATTAGCCATGGTGGGAGTATTCAGCAAACACTACAAATCAGGGCATTTGGGGGTTTGTTTGTTTTTGTTTTTTCTTTTTGCCTTCAGAGAGCTGGTTTGCCAGCACTCCACTGCATGTTCCAGTGGTCCTTGTAGGGGGACACAATGCAAGGCCAGAAGAGCTACAAGTAGGAGAGAGAAGGGCTCAGTGTGCAAACTTATTGAGTATAGCAGAAACTCCCTCAGGAGAAGAGAGAGGGCATATATGCCTGAGACCAGAGAATGACGGCAGAATACCTCAGCATTCACCTAACCCAGC
This sequence comes from Lipotes vexillifer, assembly GCF_000442215.2. Taxonomy (NCBI): domain Eukaryota; kingdom Metazoa; phylum Chordata; class Mammalia; order Artiodactyla; family Lipotidae; genus Lipotes; species Lipotes vexillifer. The sequence goes on along the minus strand of NW_006776601.1, from coordinate 55,049 downwards.
TCAGTCCTTCCTTTCTGGTACTACCCTTTGGAATTTCGTAGCTGGGGTTACAAAAAATGTTAGGTCCAGTGAGAGGCAGACATACCTCTCCATTCAAAAATGCATCCAGAGAGACTGGGAGAGGCTCAGGTGAAGGGTTTTATGCTTTCCACTAGGTGAGCACTTCCCAAGCCTGTATTTCACAGCATTGTAGCAAGTGTCCTGAAGGGAGAAAAGTGTCCCAGGCCGAAATAAATTTGGGAATGAGCGGGTTAAACTTAAGCAGTTTTCTTTACTGCAGGTCTTACAAGAGCCTTTGGGAGGTGAATGTGCCCTTTGGCGCAGAGTACACATCAACTCCCAAACTTATCTTACACGAGAATACCTTGCAGTGGCACATCTTGGGACACCAGGCTGAAAAACGCCAGCCTGGGTAGTCAGGGTTCCTTGCGATTTTGAAAGGCAATACTGAGGATGTTATTCCACAGAAACATTACTTTCACGTAGGACTTGAAGCTCTGGCATTTTTCTTTATAAAAACATGACTTGCATGTCTTTGCTTTTCACCTGAACCGTTTCATTAAGTCTGTGGGTATCCACATATCCATCAGCAGAGCTTACTTAAGGGAAATGTTTCAGGCCAAGGAATTTCGTAACTTGTGTCCCATGTCCCAAGGAACTCACTCAGTCCTCGACCACCCTGCATTAGTAATGTTAATGCCCAAAGCCAGTGTCCACTTACTTTCAACTCACCAGATTCTGGACCAGAGAAATGAGCATTTCTTGTCATTTTTTAACCTTAATTGTTCACCCCCCTCAACACCCATTCTATTTCTTTTTTCTTCTTCTGTCACTTTCTTTCTTCTTGCAATAGTTTCATAAACTTCTAAGACAGTGTATCATGCCATGGGCACTCCACACATATTCAGTCCTTTACGGAGCCCCTCCAGGTCCCCAGGCCATGAAAGGGACAGACCAGGCCCCGCGTCAAGGAGCTCATAGTACAACATTAATGAATGTTCGTTTCCTCTCCTATTTGTCTTCTTTATTTGCTTTGTCTCCGCTCTTTGCCCCACTTTGCTTGGCGCCCCCCGTGCTGCTCCTCCCCATTCTCGTTCATCCTTTCACCTCCCTTCTCTGATAGCTTTTTCCAATGACTAACGGGGACCCAACTCAGCTGGTTTTTATCACGCTCCTGTCCTTGCATTTTTCCGACTCAGTTAAGCCATTACCAGAGCTAAATGAGGCATGGACTCTCCAAAAGTCACACCTGTCGTCAGGGAGATGGAGGGTAAGACCCTGTGCAGCTGGCGGGCGGGCAGCAAGCAGGGCTGGACGGAGGCAGCCGAGTGTGACCTGGCAGTTTGTGCTCCCCCAGTGCTGAAAGAGGGCCCTCATTGTAAAACAAGATGCCCCTTGCTTTAATATAGAAAGAATGAAGTCTGACACAGAACTGAGGATGGTCACGTTTGTGATGACAGATGAGATGTCCCTAATTCTTTGGCAAATGTGTACCAGGTGCATAGAATAACCCACGTTGTGGATGTGTCCTCAGCAAGAGGTAAAGAAAGCTGTAACCAGAGCCAGCTACGCGGGGTTTCGTGATTATTGGTTGAACTTTCTCAGGTTTTTCCCTGTTCACCCTCATTAAAACATACACATTTCACCTTTCTGCAGTGGTGGCTTCACGCCTTACTGTTATATTGTTTATGATCAGAGTGACGAAAGAGGGCAAAGATCACAGTACAGTAAATCGGAGACAAATCAGTGTACTCACCCTACGAAGATAAATGATCAATGATCTCTACTGGAAATCAATTTTGGTTTCCACCTTATTTCTAGGCAACCTAGAATTTTTATTTCTGCAGCCTAGGAATTGAGAAATTGTAGCTTCTGAGCTTGTTGTGCTTCTAATTTACAAGAGTTGTTTTATGTTCAGAAGATCTATGCCTCTCTTTTCTCTAGTTGAAATGTGGGCAAAATCATTCTGCTCTAGAGTTACACAATTTCCAGAAACGTTAAAGCCAAGAGGCAAGAGCCAGGGTTTTTACTCTGATGAGCATTGAAGTGTTGCTGTGTTGACCCTAACCTTGCCTTGCTATCCTGTGTTAATTTGTCCTTAACTCTGGAACTTGGATGAGCCATCCAGCTTTTTGGACAAATGCAAGGTCAACAAATTGTTTTGAGCATCTATTCAGTACCAGGTTCCTTGTTCCATGCTGGGGATGCAACTGTGATCAGGATGAGGCCCCTGCCCTTGGGAACCTTCAGTCTTGTGGGGTGACCCCTTTCCTGTTCTGTCCTAGAATTGCCCAACCAGCCCCTGGTTTTTACTGGTTATGCTTTATTCATTCATTCAGCAAATATCTGTGGAGAATCTACTAAGCTCTAGGCACTGTGCTTGGTACCAGGCTACAATGAGAAAAAGAGGGGCCCTACCCTCAGGAAGCTTCCAGTCCCCACCTTGAGTTAATTCACTGTCCTGGCAGAGTCACCAGAAAGAATGTCACTCCTCCCTTTGTCCTTTCTCAGTGCTTAGTTCATGCCTCTTCCCAGGTTTTGTATCACTGTAATTATAATACATCTTCCTGTCTCCTTTTAAACCGTGAGCACATTGAAGGCAACTGTCTCAACTTTCTTTCCTCAGTACCCTGTACTCGCTAGTGTCTAGCAAATAGAGGAGCTCAATCAATGTTTCTTGAGTGAATAAATAGTTGCATGAACTTAGAAGTTCATGAACCTGTGGAACCACAGACCAGTCTGCTCTGACCTCCCATTCCAAGTCTCTTGGATGAGGAGCTCAATGATCAATCAATCACCTGTCAGTACTGAAACACTCCTCGTGATTTCGAGGACGTTCTAAATGTAAAACCAGCTGTTCCACGGGTCATTTCTTCTTCCAAACATATCTGCCATTGAGATAAAGAACAAATACTAGCTTCAGCTTGTATTTGCGATACTTTTTGCAGGAGGGTAAACATGATTATATATGATTTAAATGAAATGACCTTACAATAAAGAGAACGAATGAGTTTATTTGTGACTCTTGGATAGATACTGTTAATATATCTGCAGTGAGAAAAATATAACAGTGGCTTAAACAAGCTAGAAGCTTTTTTTCTCTGTCATGTCAAAGTCCAGGAACAGTCTGATATAGAGCTTCTGCTCCATGAAATCCTCAGCTCATGGCACCATCATTCCCTGGGATAGGCTCATGGTTCAATATGGGCTCCAGCTGTCACATCCACCTCCATGCAGCAGAAGGGAGGAAGGCAGATGAAAGAACAAACGCCAACTGTCTCTTAAGCAAAGTTTCCTAGAAGCTGCCTCAGGGCACTCCAGCTTACATCCTACTGGCCAAAACATAGTCATATAACCACATATAATTATAAAAGAAGTTGGAGAAAGTAGTCTTTATTCTGGACAACCTTGTCCAGCTAAAAACTATTTTACTGTGCCATAAAAGGAGTATGGTACAAGGGATACAATTTAAAATCTCTACCATAGATCCTAAAACTGAAATGTTAGTGATTATTCAAGAACTTTTGTATTCTAATTGTTGCAAACTGAAGTCACAATGATGAACCCAATAATTAATCCATTGTGCTAGGGTCATGCTTGGTACTGCTGTGATTGTCGATATCTAGTGGGTAGGAGGAGTGAGGTAGAACGAAAAGGAAGCTTTTGCGATAAGGAAGTTGGTGGGGGCGATGGGAGTCTGGCAAAGGCAGTGGCAACAAGAATGGAAAAGGGAAGGCAGAGTGGAGAGAGATGGTAGAATTAACAAGACAACGTAATTGGAGATGGGAGGAAAGGGGCAGGGAGGATCTAGAATGATTCTCAGCTTTGAAAGCAAATTAGACCCCGGTAATTGGACTAAAAAGGGTGGTTTGGAGACTACATTAGACTCGAGGAGTTAATTGCTACAAATTGACCTGAAATCTCTCCTTCATCTATTACTTCTTGACATGAATTTTCTCTTGAATGGACTAATGAAGTTAATAAACTTCTCCAAGTAGTTAATCTTTCACAGGAAAAATCTAACAGGTCTCAGTGACTTCCCCTAGCCAGTTATAATGTTCCCTTTCCTAATTCAGTACACCACACAGGACTCCTTAATATTCTGAGTTCTTGAGGCCTTCTTAATTCAAGTGCCAGAATTTCTCACTTGAGTAATCCAGTCCCCCATCTCAAAAGTGGAGTTTGTATTGCCCTCTTTACCACTGTGAAGTTTAAAATACATTGGATGTTTAAAGGACCTGACACTATGCTTGGTTCAATAAATGCTAGTTTCTGTCTCCTCTCAAAGTATTTTCTTTTCTTGTGCATGCATTCAACCAGCATTTATTCAACAGTTACTATTTCAGACATTGTGCTAAGTACTGGGGAGCAAAGTTGAATTTAGTCATTGGAAACAAAGTTACTATATATATTTTTTTCACTTCTGAATGTTGAGGTAAATTCTGCCCACTGGCTGGGGAGCTCCTGAGGGCAAGGAATATGATGTGTGTGGTACCTTTATATTTCCAGTCTTTAGCACGTGTACTTATTAAATGTATGAATGAATATATGACCAAGGTCAAGAAATGAAGCCAAAAATCTAAGAGCAGGACTGGAGTCAGAGAACTAGGACGGTCATGGATGTTCAGATGTTATTTCAGACAGTTCTGTGACTGTTGAGTGTCTGCTGGGGTGCTCCTTCCATCTGGGGCCCAGCACCCTCTATTTGTAACGCTGTAGGAGAAAGAGCCCCCTTCCTAAGGGGCAGGGGAAGCATATGACAATGGTTAAGAGCTTGGGGTCTGCAATCAGACATTTATGCATCTAATTATAACAAAGTATGATCAATCTTCCAAGAGGGGAACTCCAAAATCCAAGATATAAAAGACTATAACAGGTGGACCTACCTAATCTGAGAGTCCAGGGCAGGCCTCCTTAAGGAGTCCTCAAAGTTGCTCACTGCACAACTGAGGGGTTAGTGTGGGTAGAAATCCAACCTGTGCTCCACTCCCCAAGCTGGACATCTTGGTACAAGGTTGTATCTGGCCCATAGGAGTTCTTTTCTCCATTCACACAACGACCCCACAGTTGACCAAGCCATGCTCCAACAGTTGTGGACGTCTGAAAGCTAAAAGACAAGTAGATGTTTTCCAGAGGGACCAAGGAGGTGGAACAGCATGTGTGAGGTCTGAGAATTTTTTAAAAGGCCTAACTTGAGGATCTAAAGGAAAGTCAGTGTGCGTGCAGTATGGAGTTCAAAGGGAAGACTAGCAAGAGTGAGGCTGGAAAGGGATTCATTACAGCTGGCATTTCCTGTGAGTTTACTAGTTATACTGTGCTAATGGCTCTCCATGCATTATTTTATTGAGATCAGAGGTTAAGTGACTTTC
>NW_006776601.1:43016-49670 GCF_000442215.2 Lipotes vexillifer | reverse complement strand
AGTCATATGTTAGTAAAGAGTGGAACTGTGATTCAAAGCCAGGTTTAACTCCAGAGCCTGTGCTTCAAACCACTTGTTCCATGGCATCCAAAGACTTGCAGAGGTGGGTTGCAAAGGGACAAGACTGAAGGCAGGAAGACCAGTTAGGAAATAGTTGCATAAACCCAAATAAGAAATGCCAGGGTACTTAAGATGGCCTTGGAAATGGGAAGGTGTGGATGGATTCCAAAGATATTTAGGAAGTAGAGTCTACAGGACATGGTGGTTATTTGAATATGAAGGATGATGATGAGAAGAGGGAGGAGGTAAGGAGGATTCCTTATTTTGTGTCTTTGTGGATGGCATGTCGTTTGCTGAGAAAGAAGACAGTGAAGGAGGAACAAGGTTGGGAGGAAGGTGAGTTTAGAGTCTGTCAAGTTGGAAGCACCTGTGGGACATCCAGGTAGAGATGTCCAGTCCACAGTTCAGTGCTTGGGCCTGAACCTCAGGAGAGGCTGTATAGTTAGTCAACATTGGCATGTAACTGGTAATTAGTAACTGAACCACAGAGTGGGTGAGATAGTGTGTGGAGTGAGAAGAGCAGAGAGTTCCTACTAGGATAATGATGCTGAAGCAGAAGGACCATTCCCTAGATCCAGCTGTGGAGTTTGGTAGAACATAATCCAACCCTTGATTTATCTGCATCCTTTACAAGAACTATTCTTCAAAGGTTTATGGAGTATCATATTATAAATGGAACCAGAAATCTGGGATGAGGAGGCCCCGAGAGCGGGGGGGAGTACAGTAATAAATAAAAATAAGTGGCCGGGCTTCCCTGGTGGCGCAGTGGTTGAGAGTCCGTCCGCCGATGCAGGGGACACGGGTTCATGCCCTGGTCCGGGAAGATCCCACATGCTGTGGAGCGGCTGGGCCTGTGAGCCATGGCCACTGAGCCTGTGCGTCCGGAGCCTGTGCTCTGCAACGGGAGAGGCCACAACAGTGAGAGGCCCACATAGCGCAAAAAAAAAAAAAAAGTGGCCTTCTCTGACATTTTTGTTTGATTTGGAGTCAGATTTAAACTTAAATATGACTCATTCTGTATTTTACATACAAACATATATGCTGAATAAAATAGCATTAATAGTATTATAATACAAGGAACTGCTACCACTAGGCCAATTCTGTGCATTATTCACATGGAAGAATGAAGGGATTAAAATCCAGTGGCAACATCAGTGAAGCCCTCAGCTTATCAATGGCCTCTTTAAAATGAACATGGTCCTTCTCTGATATGGGCAATTGAAATTTTCTGTATCTTATGTGAAGTGCTATAAAAATGAGGCTCTAAGCCATGCCCTCCCCACCTGCTACCCCTCAGCCTCTCTAAATGGAAATTCTGAGCCACTTCTGTTTCAGTCATCATAACAACATGGGATTTAGGCTTAGATGAATTCATTTTGTTTCTCTTTTGTTTTTAGAAAGTACTACAGGCGGTCTCTGCATGATGTGGCTTCTGAAGACTCAAGAACCACCCGCCTCACTAGTCTGCAATGGAGAGGGCAGAAGTGGAAATTCAAACACCACGGTTCCATTCTGTTACTAATTCTGTAAACATGTGCCTCCACCACAGGGAGTAAGTCACACCAAGGGGGAAAGTTCTCAGGGGCCCCCAGACCACCAGCACCCTTGTCCCTCCCCCTGGAGAGAAAGCAGAACTATGGCATTTTATAGCTGCTGTTGGATCTTCTTGGCTTTTACCTGGTGTACTTCTGCCTATGGGCCTGACCAGCGAGCCCAGAAGAAAGGGGACATTATCCTCGGGGGGCTCTTTCCTATTCATTTTGGAGTAGCAGCCAAAGATCAAGATCTAAAGTCGAGGCCGGAGTCTGTGGAATGTATCAGGTAAGGTCAGGAGTCACCTTGGAGAGTCTTTTCTCCTCTTGGTGGTTGGAGAAAAGCTGTACCAAACCCGAAATAATTTTTTCAAAGTTGGTTCTCTCTTTTCAAAAATGGTGATTGGTAACCATGCTGAAGCTTATTATTCCCCCCCTCATTTTTTTAAAAGAAATTTTTCCAAAAATAAAATGTCAAAGATACTGAATAGAAAAATCCATGGCCTGTTGGAGCCATGCTTGGTCACTTGGTAACTCAGTCATCATTGTTCACCTGGAGGCTGTGTTACTTAATGGAAGACCAAGTACCTAGAAAGAAATTTATTGTAGGTTTTGCAAACCTGAGTAGTAAAATCTCCTAATGACCTTAAGTGCCCCAGTGGTCATAATACCTGAGTGTTGGCTGCCTCACTCTTATTTTTTTAAGGATTTTAAAGCTGAAAGAAACTTCAGTGGCTGGCATGACCTGGGCGTCTTCAAAATGCAGCCCGTAGCATTTGGAATCACTCCCATTAGTATTCTTATAGAAAGCTGAAATCCCCCTGCTAACACAGAATCCATCTACATAGATAGAGAAACACAGAATCCATCTTAACTCTCTCACTGGACTCTCTCTTTGGCCATTTGAAGACAGCTAACATGCCCCCTTGAATCATTTCTTTTCCAGACCAAATAGTTTTCTAAATAATTGTTTCATGACATGATTTTCAGACCCTCACCATTCTGGATGCCCTCTCTCTGATGTTCCCTAATTTCTCATGACTCTTAGAATATGGCGTCTAACACTAGGTACAATTCCTTCAAATAGTATCTGATTTCTGCAGAGTACAGAGGGCTGTATATCACCTGCCTTAATCTGGACATCAGAGACCATTACTGCACCTCAAGTCTTGACCCATCTTGTGAGTGAGAAGAGCACTTTCTCTTGAGATTTGCAACTTCCAGAAGGGATCCAGCACTTTCCCTTGGTCTTCCTGAGACCTAGAAAATGAAAATGAAAACTAGAATCATTCCAACAAAACTGGATTTCTGCTCGTGTTCTAATGAGGGCTCACAAATTAGATAACATTTTCACATTTTTTTGTGAGTGCAGAAAAACTAAGTGTAGAATTTCACTGATGCTGTTTATATCCTTCACGTAACCCATGTGGACAAACATCCTTTTTGTTGTTCCCTTGCTGGACAGAGTTGTGCAGGTGCCACATACATACCTGAGATCAAGCAAGAGCTTGTTCTGAAATTATATATATATATATATATATATATATATATATATATATTAATTGTATTAAAGAAAGATAGGAAAATCAGTTTAGCAGTATAGATGTTTTAGGTAATGAAAAATTCAGTAATAGATCTTCATAACTTTGCAGGTTTAAAAAAAATAAATAAATGAAGGAAACATGAAGAAAATGACTAAGAGAAAATGTCACATTAAAAGTTAGACCAGGACATTTAGGAACCTAACTGATACAGTGAGGTATAACAGCTTGTATTTCTTTCCCCCTGCCTTTGAGTTCAAGTCATGAAACCCACGACACAAAGAGAGAACCTGCAGACGTGTTAGCTTTTCTTCTCTGGGCGCTGATACACTGATTCAGAACATTTATCAAGCTCTCACTATGTGCTGTGTCCTGGAAGAGTGAAAACTATGTCACTGACCCTGTTTCTCTTTGTTAGTTTGCTTGATTTTTATTTAAAATAATGTTCTTTGGAAAGCAATGCATGCTCATTTTTTAAAATAGCAGTATAAAGACAAAAGCACACAATTTTAAAACTCATCATTCTACCACCCAGAAGTGACCACTGTTTGTGAATAGCCTTCCTATGCATAATATTTTTTTGCTTGCTTGTTTATGAAGATGATATCACTCATTTCCCTTTCCTCTTCTACCTCCAGGAATGTCAGTTTAAATTTGTGACTCTGCAAATCTGAAGTTATGTTTAGCTTCTTATGTTTTCAAATCCTAATCTATTTATATTTTCCCTGGTCCTTTTTTTTTTTTTATCTCTGTATTACTTTTACTAAAGTACCTCATATCAGTTATTTCAAATTCTTTGCTGGATAAGGCAGATACAAATGATTCATTCTATTATTAACCACAGTCCTTGTTATTATTAGTCCCTAACTCTGTGTGAGGCACCATGCTGAGAATTGTGCATAATTATCTCATGCTCACAGCCACCCTCTGAAGTAGGTGTTATCCTCATTTTACAGAGAGGATTTTGAGTCTTAAAAAACACAACATCATGAAACCAGAGTAATGGAACCAGGTTCAAACCAGCTTTGCCCAGTCTGTACTCTAAAGAAGTTGACCAGAAAGCCTCTTGCTTTCTTCCATTTCTTTCTTCCAGGTATAATTTCCGAGGATTTCGCTGGCTACAAGCTATGATATTTGCCATAGAGGAAATAAACAGCAGCCCAGCCCTTCTTCCCAACATGACCCTGGGATACAGGATATTCGACACTTGCAACACTGTTTCTAAAGCCCTGGAAGCCACCCTGAGTTTTGTGGCCCAGAACAAAATTGATTCTTTGAACCTTGATGAGTTCTGCAACTGCTCAGAGCACATCCCCTCTACTATCGCGGTGGTGGGAGCAACTGGCTCAGGCATCTCCACAGCCGTGGCAAACCTGCTGGGGCTCTTCTACATCCCCCAGGTACCCATGCCATCTCAGATGGGGCGATGTGGGCAGGGGCCAGGAAAGCAGGCTGGGAGAATGCCACACCCAGTGTCCATACAGTTCGCCATTTTCCCTTCTCTGGCTTCACTTTGGCACAAAAGATCTTTTAATTATCTGTATCATGACCACTGGGGATTTTGAGACCCCAGAGTCAACAATGTCAACTGAGCCTTCACAATTCTTCCAAAATTCTTTTAAACATACCTTGTATAAAACTTTGTCTTTTTTTCCAAAGGGTTCAGTTATTTATTTTCCACTCTATTCCTTCAGTAAATGGTCATTCTTCTGCCTTTACTAAAAGGAATGAGACCAAATGATGTAAATCCCACCTTTCAAACCCAAAATATCTGCCCCAAATCCTAGTCCCTTAAAAGTCTCTGCCTCTCTCTCCTCTGGTTGAAAGTTTAGTTCGGAGGAAAGCAGAGCACATTTTCTCACAAAATCGGAACTTAATCATTACCTTGCACATTCTAGAAATGGAAAATATTCTATTTCATTCAACAAATACTTGTAGAGTGTATATGAATAAGCAGTTTCCACCCTGCAGGAACTCAGCCTAGACAGGGAAATAGACGTCTGCATTTTCAGATACTAACAATTCACTGAAATAAGTGATTTAATAAACATTTGTTCAAAGTTGCATATGTTTTTCACCAAAAAAAGACAGCAAACTCTAAATGCCATTTTATAACCTGATTTTTTTCCCATTAACACTATAGAGCAAACCTTTTTTTCATGTTAATATTTATAGGGCTGTGACATCATTTTATAATAGTGAAAAATTGGAAACAACCTAAATGTCCGTGGGTGGGAGAATCAGCTCAATTGTGTTGCATCTCATATATCAATTTTTTAATTTAATTATATATCACACTTTAAATTATTTTCTTCAGTGTCTAGTATTTAAAATTTGTAAGAATACCTTTGATAAATTCACATTTCTATGCTGGGAGGTCTCTGTTTCCTTGGTGATAGCCATTATCCCTTTTTATACATGTGGTAACTGAAAAAGTCATCATTTCCTGACTCCTTACTTCAGGGAATTAAAGGTGTTTCCCATGGGGAAACCCTGGCTCTATAATCTTTGTGCCAAAATGATCTGACAAAGCCCACAAGAGTAAATGTGTTGGGCAAGATGCAAATATACATCTTTATATTTGGCATATTGCGTAGTAGTATTTTAAATACACAGTTAAAGCAGGTTGTCATAGCCAACAGACATAAGATGTAATTGCCATCAAGTAAATAAAGAACACGAAGGGGAGGGTTTTAATTCATTGTGGTTTGGATGAAATATAAGGTTAAGTTGAACTTGAATTATAAAAGTGCTGAGAAGACTATAATGATTATCAGTCAAACCAATGTAAGTGTATCTGCAGCAGTGGTTCTCTGTCATGGCTGCCTGTTGGAATCACTTCAAGAGCTTTAAAAATACTGATGCCTGGGACTCACCCCCCAGAGATCCTGGTTTAACTGATATGAGATGCGTCCTGGGCGTCAGGAGTTCTGAAAGCTCCCTAGATGAGTCTAATGTGCAGCAGAGCTGGGAACCACGCCCTGTTGGGTGAAGGCAGAGGCCCCAGTTGAACTTCTTATGCCACTCACGCCACCAAGTGGATGGAACAAACAGACCAGCTAGAACAAGTTGTGGTTAGAAGTTTTCTGAATCATTCATGAAACTCTCCCCTCTTACAATAAAAAAATTTTGTGTGTTTTTAAGGGTTTTTTGGGGGGGGAATGGGTAATGAATTGGTATTTATCCCCACTTTTATAGTTTGCCTTTAAAAAAGTGGACAAATATTATAAATGCATTCTTTAAGAGAAACATATCCATGGAGGATATGTTTACTTTTAATTTTTATATCTTTAAAACCCTTTTTGGCCCAGTTTTATATCAGGGAAGCAAGGGCTTCCCTGGTGGCACAGTGGTTGAGAGTCCGCCTGCTGATGCAGGGGACACGGGTTCGTGCCCCAGTCTGGGAAAACCCCACATGCCACGGAGCAGCTAGACCCGTGAGCCATGGCCGCTGAGTCTGTGCATCCAGAGCCTGTGCTCCGCAACGGGAGAGGCCACAACAGTGAGAGGCCCGCGTACCA
>NW_006776601.1:39455-42496 GCF_000442215.2 Lipotes vexillifer | reverse complement strand
GGGAAAGTGGCGGGGGGGGGGGGGGGTGTGATGAATTGGGAGATTGGGATTGACATATATACACTAATATGTATAAAATGGATAACTAATAAGAACCTGCTGTATAAAAAAATGAATAAAATTTTTTAAAAAAAGAGTTGAAAGACAAGACTGCTAATGGCAAAAATGCTGAAAGAATGCAGGGATGAAATATGAATAAACCTCAAATTAAATTAAAATAAAAATACTTTGTCCTTCAGAATAAATGGTTCAATAACTTGGAACTTCCTAACTGGTGAGCCAAGACACACAGGAGTGCTGCAGATAGGCTGAGATACTGACCCTCTCCAGGTCTGGGATGGTGGGTGGGGTCTAGGGTGGTCAGAACACACCCACCAGGGCTGGTCAGCCTTCTCCATTCACCCCACCTTCTATGTTTGCCACAACTTGAAAAGAAATTGGGAAGCTCTGCACTAACGAAGCTTTACATGATATTTGGATAGTTCTTCAGGCAAGAATCTTTTACCACAAAAGGTGAGGCTTTCTACCCTTGGTGACCCACATCCATGCTCAAATATAGTACTGGCTATGTCCTAGAAAGTGGAAACACATCAAGGCAGCTTCTCCAGGGTTCCTTTTCAGCCTCTTTAGGTTTTGGAGACCCACATCAAAAGCCTGTCAAGAGGCCTCGACCACCACCTGAAACTGCACAGAAGAAAGGGCTGCTGGTGGTGGTTGAACTCACTGAGAAGCCAGGAGAGGAAAGGATGTTTTTCTGACTATATTTAATGATGTACATCATCATGATTGTGATGAAGGGGAATTGAGCCTAATGAACCTAAATGGCTAATTGAGCCTAAATAATAAACAGTTCTTAGAAATGACGGCAATTGAGGGTACTTTTATCTAAAGTACTTCTGGCGTGGAGGAGGTGGGGAGATAGGGGAGGGGAGAGAGGGAATAGCTGGAGACTGGAAGAGAGAAACTAGGCAGAATAAGAAAGGGGAACCCCAGAGGCTTCTCTAAAGAACCTTAGGTTCATAACCCAAAGGGAACCTGATTCCTTCCAGAAGTAAGTCATGGACAAAGTGTTCATTATAGTAAAGGGGAAGCTAAAATGTTCAAATGAGAACCTGGACCCCACAGGCAGAAGAGATGTACATGGATATATTGTAGCCAATGAGGCAGCACAGAGGAAGTTAGGAGAAACTATGGGACAGTGCATAAAGGTTAAGTAGATCCTATTGTTGTTGGGTTGACTTTATGATCAGACCCATTTTTGAAGGTAGCATTATGAAGGATCACCTGCTGGGAATTAGAATGCTCCTTGATAGACTGACAGATGCTAGAGTGCTCACACTGGTGAGGAATAGATTCTGGTCATCTTCACTCCTTCATCCTGTCTGCAGTGACCAGCGTTTGATATATTAGATCAGTGAATGTTCAAAAAGCCTCCTCCACACAGTCTGGAGGCTCACCTGGCACCTCAATCACTCATTCATTCTGTGTTCTTTCCAGGTCAGCTATGCCTCTTCCAGCAGACTCCTCAGCAACAAAAATCAGTTCAAGTCCTTCCTCCGTACCATCCCCAATGACGAACACCAGGCCACCGCCATGGCTGACATCATCGAGTACTTCCGCTGGAACTGGGTGGGCACAATTGCAGCTGATGATGACTATGGTCGGCCAGGGATCGAGAAGTTCCGAGAGGAAGCTGAGGAGAGGGACATCTGCATCGACTTCAGCGAACTCATCTCCCAGTACTCTGATGAGGAAGAGATCCAGCAGGTGGTGGAGGTGATACAGAATTCCACAGCCAAAGTCATCGTCGTCTTCTCCAGTGGCCCAGACCTGGAACCCCTCATCAAGGAAATCGTCCGGCGAAATATCACGGGTAGGATCTGGCTGGCCAGCGAGGCCTGGGCCAGCTCTTCCTTGATCGCCATGCCTGAATACTTCCATGTGGTCGGAGGCACCATTGGATTCGCTTTGAAGGCTGGGCAGATCCCAGGTTTCCGGGAATTCCTGCAGAAAGTCCATCCCAGGAAGTCTGTCCACAACGGTTTTGCTAAGGAGTTTTGGGAAGAAACATTTAACTGCCACCTCCAGGAAGGTGCTAAAGGACCATTACCCGTGGACACCTTCCTGAGAGGTCACGAAGAAGGTGGTGGCAGGATAAGCAACAGCTCCACCGCCTTCCGACCTCTCTGTACAGGGGATGAGAACATCAGTAGTGTTGAGACCCCTTACATGGATTATACACATTTACGGATATCCTACAATGTCTACTTAGCCGTCTACTCCATTGCTCATGCCCTGCAAGATATATACACCTGCATACCTGGAAGAGGGCTCTTCACCAACGGTTCCTGTGCAGATATCAAGAAGGTTGAAGCTTGGCAGGTACATCCTTCACTTAGATAGCAGTTCACTGTGTAATGAAGCAGAGTTAGACTGATCCAAGCAAAACAGATTAAAGTGGTTACCTCAAAAAGCCAATATCTAAATGAGGTCACTAGATGTAGCCTGGGATTCAACTTGCCTTTTCAAACATCTGAGCAATTGACTTCTGCAAAATTGATAGTAATTTAATTTGATTATCTGTTTGAACCCTTGAGCTCAACTATTCTTTAGTCTAGTGGTTCAAAATATCAGGAGTACGGTCCCTAAATGTTTTTAAATATCCTGGGACAGATTTAGTACTGAGTGGAGTGTTTTTATAGTGCTTAAATTAAATATATTGTTCCCTTGTACGTAACAAGTATTTCTTGAGTACCTATTATATTCCATATACCAAGGGGCATAAAACCATAGAACTAGTGTCACTATGTTTAGCCACCACTGTTGCCATTATATTACTCAAAATATAATGTGCTGGACCCCCCCATAAGTCAACTAAGCTTAGGACACAAGCAACTCAAGGGCACAGAAAAAACTCTTCTTAAAAGGATATTGGATATTTCAAAAAGAAGCACTGAAGTAGTTGTCATAAAAAATAATCAAAACTTAAGTGGATTGGGCTTCCCTGGTGGCGCAGTGGTCGAGAGTCCGCCTGCCGATGC
>NW_006776601.1:27085-39151 GCF_000442215.2 Lipotes vexillifer | reverse complement strand
CCAAAAAAAAAAAAAAAAAAAAAAAAAACTTAAGTGGAATCCCTACACTTTCGTTTAGACTTGTTTTGTATTCTTCAATTATATGCAGGAGAGACATCATAATCTTTTTTATTTCATAGAGCTTCTGAAGATAAAAGTCTGGCCCTACTTATATCCCATGGAGCTGTTCATGTCTTGCACATGTACCTTGATTTTTCAATAAGACCGTGTTTTACGCTCCTTTTGTATTTTCCTCAGTCCCAGACTGAGCTATCAGAGAGTGCATCGTGGGGGGTGGGGTGTGAGCGGAGGGTGTGAATCCCTGAATATGGGTTGAATGACTCAGCCTCCAGCTTCAGCTATGGCTCCCCCACTTACTGGCTGCATCATCTCAGGAAAGACACTGCTCTGCTCAAGTCAGTCTCCTCATCTGTAAAATCACCCTAATACCCAGCCTACTTTCCAACCAAGTTTCTTTTGAAGAGAAAATAGATGATATATGTAAAAGCAATTTGTAAATTTTCAAACTCTTAAACAGGTGGTGATTATTTTAAGTAGGATTTCAATATGCCTCAAATTAATCAATCAACTGAGTAAAACACGATAATGAAACCAGCTTTGCATACAGAACCCAACCACCACAAACCCTTGGGAAAAGATGCCAAGAAACAACATACAGCCTATGTCAGTCACTTTAGAGATTCTCATGGGATGAGGAGTGACTGTCTAGGCTGGTAGAATGAGCCAAAAGGACCTACAAGTTCTTAGCCCTTCTCGTGCGTGGGACGTCTCACTCAGGCATCATTGTTGGCTAAAGTTTCTAATCTTTATGAGGGACTAAAAGTTTCCTTCCTCGCATTGCACCCCACACACTGCCTGGCAAAAAAAGGGAGCTCTAATGAAGGTCAAAGACCAAAAAGACTTCAGGAGCCATGATGCTATGGAGTGGGGTTTTAAGAAAGAGGAATAAAGGGACAGTCTTTTAGTAAATACTAGTGTCTTTCTCTCTTCCCTTCCATGTCTCCCTCTCCTTCTTCCTCTCCCTCTTGAAAAGCCTATGGGGGAAAAAACCTAAAGAAAAATCCCAGGGTGGGATTGAAGGGAAAAGAGGCTTCCAGTAGGTAGTTTGACAGTTCTGCTCTCCAGGGACTCCTCTCCCAGACAAGGAAGTAAAATCCAGATGGCCAAGGTCAAAGCATGGGCATATGAGAAAAAAAGCCAAGAATTAGGCTATAGTCAAGGGTGGGACTCTCAGCTGCATGCAACAGAAAATTCAAACCAAACTGGCTTAAACAGAAGAAGGAATATTATTAGCTCACAATACTGAAAAATCTCAGAAATACCCCAGGTACAACTAGATGCTCTCATCTTCATCTCTTTGTTCCTTTTCCTTGGGCTTAGCAGTTTTCAGCCTCTGCAGCAGCTTCAGGCCCATAAAATCCTTACTGCTAGGCTCTGCTTACTTCCCAGGATTTCTTGGAAAAGTCCCAGAAACCACGTTGATTAGACAGCCTAAGATCACAAGTCCATCCCTGAAGCTAGGAGTGGCGTTCTCCCAAACTACTTAGACTGAGAGTAAGAGGGGGGTTGGATCCCCAAAGGGCAATCAGGAGGAAAGAGTAGCAAAGTGGCCAAAATAAAAAGTAGCCACTACACAGACACCTCAGCTGACCCTCGGACAGGTAAATTCGTGTCCTCCTGGCTCACACACGATCTGGCACAATTCATCCAGGAGAGGAGACAGATAAGAAAATAGGGTCAGAGCTCTGGGGAGGAGCAACATGTGGGCATTGCCCAAAGTGTCCTGTGTGCTTGCTGTAAGTCTCCTTTAAGCCTTAGGAACCCAGGCGGTTGGGTGGGCATTCTGGAATTTAAGCTCTTGGCCATATCGCTGTCTATCAGGAGATGGACCAACAATTCTTCACTCTCATTACTAACACCTCCATGGAAACCTATCACTCATACAATCTACACAATCTAATCCAAGTATCTCAGCCTGGAAATCCAGCCCCACCTTCTTTCAGTTCTCTTATAAGCCAATCTACCTGGTACCTCCCCACAAGCACTTATTAGTTTTTGGCACAGTACTTTTACCTGAAGAGCTATCAAGTCTTTTCTCCTCTTTCATTGTCCACCACAAACTTTTAACTCTTTTTCAAAATTCACTTTCCCCTGGAAGTCTTTTCAAATCATACTACCCCACACACACTTGCTGACCGTGCTTTCTTCCTCGCTTTTGCCGTTTATGTATACCCAAGTTAATTTTCCACAGCTCTTCAGTTAACCAAAATAGATTCTTATCAACTAAACTTCTGATTAAATAAGGTCAATCACAATCTTTTTCTTTTGTTGATCTTTTCTCCCCCTAAAATTTATCAATCAAGTCATATGCCTTTAAAGTAACACCAACCAACAGGAAACTTAAGAGCACACAACACCCAATTCCCTCCTGACCTCCACAGAGACCCCAAGCCCTCCTCACACGGTTCCTCAGCTCTCTCTTCCCTCTGATTCCTCTGCAATACTCTGAGCTTCATACGAGCAGGAATATGTCTGTATTGTTCAGCACTGTGTCCAGAACACCTGACACCTGAATATGCGTAGAATAAGTGAATGAATGAATGAGCAGCAATCTAGTTGATTTGACCTGACAACATGACATAGAGTCCTTTGCAGAGAATTATTCTACTCAATAACCCAGGCTTGAATCAAATGACTCTGGCCAGGGTATTCTAGACTCTGATTAGATGAGCCTGGGGTCACATGCCTAATGATCAAATTTGAATGGAACATCATGTAAATAAGTAGATAAGGAACCACCTGCTTCCTTCTCTCAGGACAATTGTGCACAAGGCATGCTTCCTACTTTCCCCCACCTTACACCAACCACTCATTAGTCAAAAAATTGGCATGCATGGGAATTCCCTGGTGGTCCACTGGTTAGGACTTGGTTAGGACTTGGCGCTTTCACTGCTGGGGCCCAGGTTCAATTCCTGGTTGGGGAACTATGATCCTGCACGCTGTGCAGCGTGACCCCCACCCTCCGCAAAAAAAAAAAAAAAAAAAAAGATGATTTTGAGTTTTAGGGTAGAATGCGATAATCTAAACTCTGATATCTGCATTCGTCATGGGCAAGATATATTTTTAGACTATGAACTATAGTTCCTTCAGGTTTTTTTTTTTCTGTGATAATTAATGTCTAGAAAATAAGGCTTGTAGGAAGAAAACAAGAATTATTTTTCAGACAAGCTTCCTGAAAAATGAATCATTGCTTCTTAGATTTGCTGGAAGAAATGTCAATAAATATATAGTTTGCCTTTGATTTTAGGTTTTAGAATGAAGCAAGTCCCTACACTTAGCACAGGAAGTGGCCAAGAAGCAATAGGATCCTTATCTCTGTGAACTGTCCCTCATTATCTATGTGAATGGGGTGCTTCGTGCATTCCATCCCATTTTCCCTCTGTGCTAAAAAGTGATACCATATGTAAGCTCTGGAAATTCTAGTTTCTAGTCTTTGGCTTAATTCAATTGACCTTTAGAGTACATACTAAGAGGTGATTCCCATTTATGCTTATAATGAGCAATAATTTGACTTTAAAACCCTTTAGAGGAAATACCCTAAAAGGCCACAAGATGGAAATATTACTACATAATAGATAATACATGACCATCTAAGTGACGTGTGTTACGCGCATCTGTCCCTCTTTTAGTATGTCTTTCTCGGTGTTTGGTTTTCTTTTTGAGCTGTCCGTCTCTGTCTGTATATTATATTCTATGCTTAAGTCTTTCTTTTAGCTTTTTTCTTTTCTCTGTCCCTCATTTGTTTTTTCTTTCTCCTCATATTTCTCCCCAAATAAAATAACTTAGAAGTGTATTATACAGAATTATAATCTCAAGTATCAACAAAATTGTGTATTTTCTTTTTTAATGGGACTATTAGTTCCTCCTTTTAAAATTCTCAAAAAGAAAAGGGAGTTCCTTGGCAGTCCAGTGGTTATGACTCTGCATTTTCACTGCTGAGGGCCCAGGTTCAGTCCCTGGTTGGGGAACTAAGATCCCACAAGCCTCACAGTGCAGCCAAAAATAAAAAATAAATAAATAAATAAAATTCTAAAAGAAGAGTGTTTTCTCTAGAGGAAATATCTAAATTATTTTTTAGCTTATGTTGCTTTTTTGTGGTTCAGTGGTTATCAATTTAAAGATTCCCTATCATTGCTTTTAAGGGTGAAATTGTTCCCATCTCCACCTTCCCTGTTATGCAAGGTATGATGCAGAAAATTAGGTGCTTGAGTGCAAAACATGCAAGTCAACATGCCAAAAGAAATATTAAAGATGCCTAGAGATGACTTAAAGACATGACTTAGTAAACAGATAATTGATTATTAATGGACAAGGTGCAAATTTTGACTAGAAAAATGCAACACTCGTGTGATCTTGCTTGCATACCTGCTGTGAGGATGAAACATTACAGTACTATGCAGGTTAGGATTTGAAGTAAGGAAGAAAGTAAAAGATATCATCTGAATAGGCCTTTAAGGATGAATAAGATGTGTGAAAGAGATCTATTCCTTGAAGGAAATGTCAAATGCAAAGGCAATTACACACAACAGCACAGGTAAATCACAAAAACATCATGCCGAGTGAAAAAATCTGGACTGAAAATACGAAGTACCAACAGTATTGTGCAACTTATATGATATTCTATCTCTAATGGTAGAAAGAAAACAAGCAGTGGCCTAGGGCTGCAAATGGGGTGAGGATTGACTTGAAAGGGACATTAGGGAAACTTTTGGGGTGAGAGTAGTGGTGGTTACACAGGCAAATACATTTGCCAAGACTCAGAGCTACACTCTTAAAATGGGTGCATTTTATCCTATGTAAACTGCACCTCAATAAAACTGATTAAAAATGGAAAACAATGGAAAGCCCCCAGGGAAGGGGGCTTGCACGGGGATCTGAATGCCATTCAGTTTGGACCACTTTTCCTATTACTGCCTCTTGGGTTGCCACAAGCATTATATATGTCTCTACCATCCCATTTTTTAAATATGTCTATCTTCTCAACCTAAATTTTACACTGTTCAACCTGTTGTAACTAGAGATAGACAACCTAGTAGATGGGCTATATAATCTAAGTATATAGTGTAATGGTTGAGAGTTTGGACTCTAGAGCCAGACCAACTGGATTTAAATCCCAGTTACTACCTAACATAACAGCTTTATGGCCCTGAGTAGTCACTTAGTGTGCTTGTGCCTCACTTTCCTCACCTGAATAGATATCTCTATCTGAAACTTATGAGGTTTTTATGAGGATGACATTAGTTAATATGCATACAGTGCTTAGGATACTGCCTATACATAATAAACTATTTTTAAGTAATATTTTGGCCTTTTTTATAAAAAAAAAGGAAGCCTCATCCCTCATGCAATTAGTCTGAATTACTTTATCATAGCTAATTGAATACTTCTGGTTCTCTCTATATTAAGAGACTTCCAGTCCTACATTTTAGGTGTTGGTTGCTCTCTTCATCCTTCATCTGGCATCCTCCTGTCACATTCTTATATGGAACAGTTGTGTTTGGGACTTACCCTTCTCCTCAAGCAACTCCCAGCTGTTACTCCAACATTATTACTCCATGGTGATTCCAACTCTCTTTTCCCTCAAGAAAGTGGTGGAGATTTTATAATCAGTTTATTCTATGTTTTGAATGGTTACTGAGAATTAAATTATGCCTATAACCGAAAACATGACATGCAAAATATAATATTTAGCTCGAGCTTTCTAAAAAGACCACAAAGGAAATATTTCCTCAGAAAAACCCAAGATGCCTCTTTTTCCTTCGTGAAGAGAAAGTTATTTTATCCTATGAAAACTGTAATTTACTTAAGTGTGATAGGATATATCTATCTTATCACACTTAAGTAAAATCTTCTAGCACATTTTAAAATGTGCAAATTCTAGTATTTCCCTGTTTGCTTGTTTGCCTGCTTGTTTGTTTGGATCTAGAAGTTTGATTTTTCTTTTTAAATCAGAAACCAAGAACTTAGGTTACATTTATACCTCAAAAGGAGAAATTGTGTTGGCCCTTAATCCCATAGCATAATTGTAAGTATTCTGCTTTTTAATATATAGGTTTAAATTGCAACCAATTATATAAAAGCCTTAATTTTTATGGTCCTTCTGCCTATTTACTCTTTAACAAATACAGATCTCACATTGACCTTGTTTTTCTCATCTATCCTCAGACTGGTGAAAACCTCATTCTGGGCACCCTTTGACAAACCTAACAGTGTTGATTTAATGTTTACTCTATTAACCAAAACCTTTAACACACATAGTTTGAGTAGCCATTAAAATTCAGGCCCTCTACAAATCATTAGGAATACAGAAAGGAATAAGAAAGCATCTGCTTTGGAGGAGCTTGGTCTAATAAACTGTAGGTATAAATTTTCTAGCCACAAAGATTCCAGGGTGCTTTCTTTTCTGGATAAGATGTTTGCACTACTAACTCTTACCTTCTGCCTGTCTTTATCTCCTGTCCCATTTGTGGCTAGAGTTACCAGGTCTCATTAGTAAACTCTCAGCACCAAGTATCCTAGAGGTCACCTTGGTATCAAGGTCTCTACCTGCAGCTGAACGTCAGCTCCACCAATGAAGTCATATTTGTATATTTTAAATCCCTTTCTATACTTTCTTTTTTGGAACAGCTTTACTGAGATATAATTCATATACTATATACAGTTTACTCATTAAAGTGTATGATTTAATGGTTTTTAGTATATTCACAGAGTTGTGCAGCCATAACCACAATCAATTTAGAACATTTCACCGTATCAAAGCTGTCACTCCTTACCACCTCATTCCCCCAATTCTTTTTTTAATTTATTTTATTTTTTAATTGAAGCATAGTTGCTGTACAATATTATTTAAGTTACATGTGTACAACACAGTGATTCACAATTTTTAAAGGTTATATTCCTATTTATAGTTGTTATAAAATATTGACTATATTCCCTATGCTGTATAATATGTCTTTGTAGCTTATTTTATAGCTAATAGTTGGTACCTCTAACTCCCCTACCCCTATGCTGCCACTCCCCCCTTCCCTCTCCCCACTGGTAACCACTAGTTCTCTATATCTCTGAATCTGTTTCTTTTTGTTATATTCACTAGTTTGTTGTATATTTTAGATTCCACATATAAGTGATATCATACAGTGTTTGTCTTTCTCTGTCTGACATATTTCACTTAGCATAATGCCCTCCAAGTCCATCCACGTTGCTGCAAATGGCAAAATTTTGTTCTTTTTTATGGCTGCATAGTATTCCATTGTGTGTGTATACTATATCTTCTTTATCCATTCATCTGTTTTTTTATTAATTTTTGCTGGAGTATAGTTGCTTTACAATGTTGTGTTAGTTTCTACTGTACAGCAAAGTGAATCAGCTATATGTATACATACATCCCCTCTTTTTTTTATTTCTTTCCCATTTAGGTCACCACAGAGCACCAAGTAGAGTTCCCTGTGCTATACAGTAGGTTCTCAATAGTTACCTATTTTATACATAGTGGTGTGTATATGTCAATCCCAATCTCCCAGTTCATCCCATCCCCCCTTTCCCCCTTGGTATCCATATGTTTGTTCTCTACGTCTGTGTCTCTATTTCTGCTTTGCAAATAAGATCATCTATACCATTTGTCTAGATTTCACATATAATGTGTTAATATACGATGTCTGTTTTTCTCTTTCTGACTTACTTCACTCTGTATGACAGTCTCTAGGTCCATCCACGTCTCTACAAATGACCCAGTTTCATTCCTTTTTATGGTTGAGTAATATTCCATTGTATATATGTACCACATCTTCTTTATCCATTCATCTGTCAGTGGACATTTAGGTTGCTTCAATGACCTGGCTGTTGTAAATAGTGCCACAGTGAACACCAGGGTGCATGTGTCTTTTTGAATTATGGTTTTTTCTGGGTATATGCCCAATAGTGGGATTGCTGGGTCATATGGTAATTCTATTTTTAGTTTTTTAAGGAACCTCCATACTGTTCTCCATAGTGGCTGTATTGATTTACATTCCCACAAACAGTGTAGGAGGGTTCCCTTTTCTCCACACCCTCTCCAGCATTTATTGTTTGTAGATTTTTGATGATGGCCATTCTGACTGGTATGACCCAATTCTTAAATAACTACAAATCTACTTTCTGTATCTATATATTTGGACATTCCTGGACATTTTGTATAAATAGAATCATAAAGCATGTGGCCTTTTGTGACTGGCTTCTGTCATTTAGCATGTTTTCAAGGCTCATCCGTGTTGTAGAATGTATCATCAGTACATCATTTCTTTTTATGGCTGAATAGTGTCCCATTGTGTGACACACTTTGGTTATCCATTCATCCAATTGATGTGCTTTTAAGTTGTTTCCACTTTTTGGATATTATGAATGATGCTGCTATGAACATTCATGTACAGTTGTTGTGTGGACTTATGTTTTCTTTTTCTTGGGTATATACATAAGAGTGGAATTGCTGGGTTGAGTGGAAACTCTATGTTTAACTTTTTGAGAAAGTGCCAGACTATTTTCAGAAATGACTGCACCATTTTACATCTCCACCAGCAGTGTACGTAAGACTCCAATTTCTCTACATTCTTATCAACACTTGCTATTACCTGATCCTAGGCCTTTTGACATGAAATCTAGCCACTTTGCCTTGACTGCTCTTTGCCTCTCAACTTTATTTTCTCTTGCTCTCTAGCACTTACATAAATTTTGAGAAGCTGGTCTCTTCACTGCCTCCATAATATTGATACTTGTTTTCCCATGTTGCGCCCACTGTCTTTAATACCTTTCTTCCCCTTGTCCTTTGCCACTACAAATTCCTACCATACCTCAAGCCTGTGTTGACCATTTCAGCCCTTTTTAATGTCCATCTCCCCTGAGTTTCTCTGTACTTAGAGTTGATACCCCATAAGTTAGGCATTAACTGTATTTTATCTTGCACTGTTGGCTCTATCATCCAATGTCTTATATCTTATCACCCTAATCCATAGGTAAACTCCATGAGAACTTTATTACTATTACATCCTGTACTACTGCAGCCCAGTTCAGAACACACAGTGCATAACCTATAAATATTTGTTTGTTGATTGATTCTAACAGTATACAAATCTAACCTTGTATTTACAGTGAGTTTTTTAATAGAAAAATTTTAAATGATTTTGATTGGTTCCCTTTTCTTTCAAGGTAGGTTATGGTAGAAATCGCTAGCCTGTGCCAATAGCAACACAGAAGAATTATAGCCAGCGATGATCTTTGAGTCACTTTTCTGTCCAATCTAATGTGGAAGATGACCATTTAATTATGAAATGATCTTATGCCAGTTCCCCTTCCAATTCACGCACTGCTGTCTGGAGAGTTTCACTGCAGAGAAGCTGTAGACTGAGAAAAGGAGAGAGGGAGTTTGTTGCCTGGAGAATAAGAACCTAGGAATTGAAACCTGGATAGGAAGAAGAAACTTTATGCTAACTACTCTAGCTTTACTGCTGCATATGCTTTTAAAGTATTCTTCAAACAATAATGATGCTTTTAAAAAATATATTTAATGAGGAACTATTACTAACAAATACCTGCCATCAACACTCTTAACAATTTATATTGGAGGCAGGAGGGTGAAGGAAAAGCACATGTTTAAATCACAGCTGGAGAACTTTCTTAGCTTATGACTTCGGCAAGTTTCTTGATCTCTCCATGCCTCAGTTTCCTCATCTATAAAATGAAGATACTGATAGTTCCTATCCGTAGATTTGTTACGAGGATTAGATGAAATAGTGTGTGCAAAGCATTAGTACAATGTCTGGCACATAGGAAGTGTAAATAAGAGGTAGTCCCCTACCTCCACTCTTATCTTTTACACACATCAGGGCAAAGGCAGAGTTAGCATGACATGTGGAAAGGATATGGTGAGGATAAAACATTTGCACTAACAAGTAGTGGTAGTTACATGGGACCAAAGTATGGAAGGCTTGGGAAGCTACCTAGAGAAGGTTGAAGCATATTTCATCTGAACCATGGTAGGTCCCCAGTAAGAAGTAGGAGGGTCATGGTTATGGAATGGAGAAGGGTGGATTGTTCATGTCAGAAAAGTTCCAGAGTAGGTGGGAAGAATGAGGTTCTGAGTACTACAAGAGGGGTCAGCCGTATAGAGCAGAAGGAACGTGTCTTCCTCTAAGAGAAGGAGATGTAGCAGGACAGGCATGTGTTAGGGTAGAGGCAAAAGGATGTACCCCACTGCATAGGAGACCATCCCGAGAGCAAGGGGACAAAGGGAGGAGAGATGGAGGTATAAGAAGGGAGTACGTCAGCGGCACCACCTCTCTGAGGAATGTTTTAAGGACTCAGTAAAAATGAAGGGAAAAAAGTAAGATTGATGACCACTGAGGAAGGCTTGGGAGAACACGGGTGGCATGAAGCCTTGGTAGGATTCATTCTCTATCTTTTTTGAGGATGACTCAGCAGCTCTGATTGCAGAACAGAAGAACCAGGCAGCAGGGAGTAAGGGGTCCCCTTCCCCCCACAGGCCTGGGACAAAAATCAAGGCAGCCAGCATCTGCTAGGGCAGCAGTGAGAGCACTAAAGGAGTAAACCACACACAGCAGTAATCACACAGGCGCCCAGGGTGCCGTGCCCGTGCACACATGTGGACGGCCACAGACGCTATCCCCAAACTCATCCCAGGGCTGTTTATGAGCAAATTCAGGTGGCTCCTTTTCTTCATTTGATTTTCCTTACAATAAATGCTTAGTTAAAATAAAGTCAATATGGATATAAATTGTTTAAAAGCTGTGTCATCTCTGGAGTGGAGTGGAACATGAAAGGTGCCTCCCTCTGTCACACATGTGGATAATAGGTGCTGGGCCCAAAGGTTTCCCAGTGTCAGATCAGATGCTGTTTTTTTAGGTACCTTAAAAGTTATGCTAGGGGGGCTTCCCTGGTGGCGCAGTGGTTGAGAGTCCGCCTGCCGATGCAGGGGACACGGGTTCGTGCCCTGGTCCGGGAAGATCCCACATGCCACGGAGCGGCTGGGCCCATGAGCCATGGCCTCTGAGCCTGCACGTCCGGAGCCTGTGCTCCGCAACGGGAGAGGCCACAGCAGTGAGAGGCCCGCGTACCGCAAAAAAAAAAAAGTTATGCTAGGGAATTCCCTGGAGGTCCAGTGGTTAGGACTCCACTTCCACTGCAGGGGGCACAGGTTCGATCCATGGTTGGGGAAGTAAGATCCCACGTAGCGCGGCCAAAAAAAAAAGCTATGCTAAAAGGGAGAGGGACCTCTAAATGTACTCCTGGGGTATGCCAAACCATAGAACAGAAAGAAGTTCATACTAGAACCTGGAGATTCCTGCAGCCTTTCTGGCCCAGCCCTCTCATCCTGCAGGTGAGGAAACGCACTTAGAGCCAGAGAGTGAGAAAGCCCCATGAGTCGTGAGGTACAGTGAAAGTGAGCACCCCTACTCTCACCGTCTGGACTGTGTGTGTTTCACTCTCTCTTGGTGCCTCAATGACCCCCTGGCCCTGGGCAGGTCCCGCATGAAAGATAAGCTGCAAAGTGCCCACTGCTCCCTCTTGACCAAAGTCAGGGGCACACAGGAAGCAGAGGCAGGAGCCTAATGATGCTGCAGTGGAGCAGAGCCACTACAAACGCAGGCTTGGCACCACTTGCTAGCTGTGTGACCCTGGACTAGATACTTCTATTTTCTGTGCCTCGGTTTCTCCATCAATAAAGTGGGGGTAATAGTACTATTTGTTGTGAAGATTAGATAACGAATATAAAGTATTTAGCATTGTGCCTCAAAGGTAATAACATGACTAATAGGGTTTAGTAATTATTATCATTATTTTTTTTGTACAAGGGCTTTGTGACCCATAAAACCCTGTAAAAAGTAAAGGATTGGCCATGATTATTACAACAATGATGGCCAAGACTCCACTCACAGCCTTGTTTCTTTCTTCCTTCCACCCTCTCTCTGTGATCTTTGGCAACAAGACACTTCTACAGAAGCAGTAGCATAGGGAAAG
>NW_006776601.1:0-26949 GCF_000442215.2 Lipotes vexillifer | reverse complement strand
CATAGGGAAAGATGGTGCAGAGCGTAAGAGTACTTACTCTTTCCAAAGCCCATCTCAGAAGACACCAGGGATGGCTCTGGCTTACAAACCCTGCCCCGCTCCTGGACACCACCAGGTGATGGTGCACCTGCAAAAGCCTTGATTTGGCCAGTGGCCATGGTGAGATATATTCCTTTTCCTTTCCTGACTTCAAGGAAGTGTTTCCCACCCCAGTTACAATTTGAGTGTCAAATAAAGTTGAGTATCAAAGTTCATGGGTTACCAGGTCTGCCATTAACACATATAAGTACCTTAGTGTGAATTGCACAAAGGCCTCTCTTCTTCAAGTCATGTTCCTTCCACTTTGTTTGAACAAGATAGTTTACTGTCCTGTGTAGTGCTCAACCTACATAACCATACATGGCAGCCTGTGGCTTCTATTCAGAATATTCATCTCTATTCTCTAGGTCCTGAAGCACCTACGGCACCTAAACTTTACCAACAATATGGGGGAGCAGGTAACTTTTGATGAATGTGGAGACCTGGCAGGGAACTATTCCATCATCAATTGGCACCTCTCCCCAGAGGATGGCTCCATAGTGTTTAAGGAAGTTGGATATTACAATGTCTATGCCAAGAAAGGAGAAAGGCTCTTCATCAATGAGGAGAAAATCCTGTGGAGTGGATTCTCAAGGGAGGTACGTGTTGTCCATCAGGATACCAGAGGCCTCCACCACAGGCAGAAACTGTGCTGGGCTTTGGGAGGGCCTTGGACTTCACCACTGGACTTCCAGAATCATGAGTCCACTTCCCTCAACTCACTAACTGCATTGCCAGGGCTCCCTGTGAAATCCATGAGTGTTTAGCGTACAGAAGAGAATCTTCAGAACCTGAGCCCCATACTTATTATATTGAAACAATTTTTTATTCTTTACAAATCTGACTCCTTGGCTAATAATAGTTTCCTTGGCTAAAACTTTCCCCAACCAGAGCAAAACATCACTCAAGGCAGGACATGGACAATTCACACAGAGGTAGTTCCCTGTCATCCAGATAGCTCAGGACTGACGTATAAGTCAAAAGCACAATTTATTCTCCTGCTATGGGAGACCTGTAACAAATAGGAGGATGCTTGTGACCATGATCAGGACCCCCTTCCATGAGTATCACTGCACCTAGAAGCTTGATTAATAACCAGAAGCACATTACCCAATGAATATGCACTTAAGGAAAAGACACATGATATGCTGAAATAATAACTGGTCCATGATGGTTGCGTCCTAGAATATAGTAGGCCGCTGAGGACCTGGATCCTCTGTAGAAACAGACCCTGGACCGGGCATCCTCTTTAACTCTCCCAAGAAGCCTGGATGAGACCCACTACATTTCTCTTTGCATTTGCCTTTCTATTATCACCTTTGAGTGTCTTGAACCACTTTTTATAACATGACCAAAAATTCAACTTCATCTTTTTACCAAATGCTTCTTAGGTTGATGGGTTTCTGATGAAATACTACAATTTCACTGTTTCCCAACATATAGGATAAGTTACCCATGAGAAGGTCTCCTATAGATAGCGAATATCATCCACAGTGTGCACGTCTTTTTTAGCTTCTACCTCAGAGGGTGGATTCTCAATTATAAACATGTCATAACCTTTTCCAGACGGAACTTTTGGGGTTCCAGAGGTTATATCCCTCTGTCCACTAATTATACCCTTGTCTAAATTATCACAAGTTTCAACTGACTGAAGTCTAAATTGATCAGCTATATTATCAAGTCTTCCCTGTTGTTGACTCATCCAGGTTATATTTCACCTCCATTGATGCACATAATTGATCGTCTCTAATTGGTGTAGATTGAACCATTTTTATTTTGTTTTTTTGAGGTTTTTGCCACTCACAGCCTAACAGAAGCCAAGAGGGAAAGCTACTAAACTCATTTTATGAGGCTCATATAATCTTAACACCAGAAACAGACAATAACAGTAAAAGAATAGGCCAATTTATAAACATAGATGTGCTCACATCCTAAATAAAATATCAACAAACTTGGACCACCAATGTATAAAATATATAATATATCGTGATCCAGTAGGGTTTGCAGTGAATTTACAGGAACATAATGATAGCCAAACATTCCAACGTTGTAGTGTTTGTAGATGTAGTTTATCCTTTCCTTTCCTTTCCTTTCCTTCGAACCAGGATCCTGAGAATCTTAGCAATCATCAGGTCTGATACTGCCATTTCTATTCCTCTTTCATTAGAAAATAGTGCCAATCATCTTCTGTTCAAGTGTTTTGAAATTCCTTGTTAAGCCAGTTATTTCTTTTTTGCTGGAAGCAATGATAATTATTTTATTGCTTTCCATGTGTTTAACTTTGTAAGACGTCTCCAGTTCAAGCAGTCTTGAGGACGGGGACAGTCTTATTAAAGAGATATTTTGGAAATAGTATGAGCCCTACCACGTATCAAGCATTATTCAAGGCTTTGTAACTGGGGCTACAAAAATGAGGAAGCCTTGCTCCCTACCTTCAATATGCTTTTGCAAAGTATACTTCATTCTTAGGATACATCTATTATCTCTGATACACATAGACTGTTAGGTGGTAAATACCTAATAAATTTCTAGAGTAAGTACTCAGTTACCTGGCATGATCAGCGAACGAGATAGAAGCAGGACTTCTGAAATGGTGACGCAATGGTAAATTGGGCAAAACTGTCAAAAACAACCCTTTAAGAACCTAGAAATCAACCAATAGCATATATGAAAAGGTGAAGGATTTTTTTTTTAAGAAAAACTAATGAAACTCAGGTAAGAATAGTGGCAGTCTGGGCATTTTAGCCTGGGGCTGCTCTCCAATTGTTTCTAATGTGGACGATCATATCATCTGCAGTTTTATTTAAAATAACAGTTTTATTTAGCCTTTTCCAATATGTTTGCCCTTATTTTTCTTGTTTTATTCCACCAGCCAGGAACTCCAGTGCAATATATAATAATAGTGGTGATACTGAGCACCGTTGTTTTAAAGTAAATGATTTTAATATTGTGTATTAGAATAGAATGATTTTTAAGAATTTGGGGGTTTTTTTTTTTTCCAAGGTAAAGGTATTTCTTCCTACTCTGTTTCATTGTTTTTATCACTAGTTTATGTTAAATTTCATCTAATACTTTTCATCCATTGATGATCATATTTTTCTGTGTTAATTTATTATTGCAGTGAATGACACAGATTTTCTAGTATTAAACTTGTTCGCATTCCTGGCATAAACTCAGCATGATCATGGTGTATTTTCTTTTTCATATCCTTTGAGCTTTAGCATTTTTCATCTATTTTCAAGTAGTAGAAAGTAGTTGTACTCTTTCCAGATCCTTTCAGATTCCTTATGCTTTGCATGTATCTCCAGGACTTCTATACATTTTTACTTCCAACAACCAGAACTTGATGCTCTTTTTCAGAAAACTGCCTGCAGGCTAATGGAACCCATTTTGCTCACAGGCTCAGAGAGGCAAAGGAGAACCTCAGAAGAGCCTAGGAATTTACATTTCCCTTAACCTATGAGTGGTGTGGAAGTGTGAAAGCCCTCGCCCTTTTCTTCAGATCAGGACAGCTCTGGGGTATAACCTACAGCCCAGAGCTCCCCTGGGGGGTCAGGCAGGAGTCTGAGGGACCTTTCTCGGGGTCACACCCTCGCTTGTTCTCCTCCCTTCTATGTCCTACTTCCTCTAGTCTCTTCCTGGTTCCCTTTCTTTATAAATCACTTGGACACAAATCCTCAACTCAGCTCTGCTTCTGAAGACAACTTAATAAGTGAGATGGGCCTGTCATTTTTTTTTTCTTTTTCATGCTGTCCTTGTCTCGTTTTGGAATCAGGGTTATTATACCGGCCTTACACGGCTGAGTTGGAGGGTACTCCTTTAAAAAAAAAATTATTTTCCTGATCTCTGATAGAGTTTGTACAAAATTAGGTTTTGCTGTATTCCTTGAGAGTTTAGTACTACTTGCCTGTGGTGAACATAGGATGATGGTCATTTCAGGTATGACTATGTGGTGAGGAGGAAGTAAGTGGAAAGGGGAGTGTATAGGTAGATGTAGGTTACTGTCCCAGTCCTAGTTTTTGTCTTGGATGGTAGTCATTAAAAATGACTAACCGGGGCTTCCCTGGTGGCACAATGGTTGAGAATCTGCCTGCTAATGCAGGGGACACGGGTTCGAGCCCTGGTCTGGGAGGATCCCACATGCCGCAGAGCAACTAGGCCCGTGAGCCACAACTACTGAGCCTGCGCGTCTGGAGCTTGTGCTCCGCAATAAGAGAGGCCACCATAGCGAGAGGCCCGCGCACCGCGACGAAGCGTGGCCCCCGCTTGCCACAACTAGAGAAAGCCCTCGCGCTGAAACGAAGACCCAACACAGCAAAAATAAATAAATAAATAAATAAAACTCCTACCCCCAACATCTAAAAAAAAAAAAACGCTGGAAAATTTTAAAAAAAAAAAAAAAAAAAAAAAATGACTAACCGAAGTGGTTCAAACATGAACAAGTAATGATGGAAAGAAACAAGGATTATGATTAATCAAATTCTGTGCACATGAAGTCCACTACGGAAATAAATAAATTAAATTAAATCCATGTTATCTGAAGTTAATGTAGCTACTGAAGCTTGCTTTTGGTTAGTAATTACCTGATATATTTCTCTGATCCATTTACTTCCGACTCCTCCATGCCTGTCCTGCCTGCCTCACTGAGCTGTTGCAAGGATCTCAGAAATCACCCTATAAAGCCTAAAAGAAAATTGCAGGAATTGCAATTCGCTACAAAGTTCAAAGTCTCATTTTCAAATAAATTTCCCTTTGTCTCAGCATCTCCCCTTGTGACTCTCCCTCTGTGTGTAGGTCCATGTCCCTGTGTCTTTTAGTTTGTTTCAAACTTTTACTTCTATGGAAAGTAGACAGATGTCTCATTATGGGACTTGGAGAAGACTTTTAAGAAGGATTTTGTCACTGTGTAGACTCCCAACAATTAATCTTTCTAGAATCCCACTGAGGTGTGTGTATGCGTGTGTGTGCGTGCGCACGTGCACGCGTGCCTGCACTTGCCCATAGGCATCCCTCCCTTTCATAGATAACAGGAACAAAGACCTCTGGACCTTCCTATGCCTGGATTGGGCCTGAGTCTGCTGCACTGGTCCTAGGGCCCAGTCCCTCTGTCTTACCCGTGTCAGTGGAGCTGGAAGACTGACCCTGTGGCTGCAGCCCCTCACTATTGTGATCTCTGTCCTCCAGGTGCCTTTCTCCAACTGCAGCCGAGACTGCCTGGCAGGGACCAGGAAAGGAATCATTGAGGGGGAACCCACCTGCTGCTTTGAGTGCGTGGAGTGTCCCGACGGGGAGTATAGTGATGAGACAGGTAAAGGAGCAGCCCCTCGTGGACACCATGCAGAGCTCAGTTCACTTTGGGGCCCTGGGATCAGCGAAGTACCTGGAAGGGTTGGGCTGCGATGGTACTTAGCATGGTTTCTCATTTAACAAGGTGTGTCTGAGCATCACGCTGGGCTGGGCACTGAGAGGGTAAGAAGAGGAATGTTAGTCTCTGTGATACCATAAAAGCTTACAAACACACCTGTTACACATCTTTCTCTTACCTCGATACTGCTCTCCAATATTGTTTTCTTTTTCTCATAGCTCAATGATCCTGAATAGACAAAGTTCTGTCTGTTCCAGGCTCCAGAGTTAATAGGCCATGATAGATTGCCTGCTGAGTGACTGGCACTGTACTTACTGTCTTACTTATGTTTTTCCTGTGCCTCAGTTTCTTCATCTATAAAGTAGGAATAATAATAAACCTATCTTATAGAGTTTGGGGGATTAATTGAGTTAGTATTGGTAAAGCACATGGTAAATTATAGATAAATATTTGTTAAATAAAAACCTTGATTAGCATATTGGAAACACTCTATAAATATGAACTATTATTATTTTATCATTGTTTTTAATTAATTTCATCCTCACCATAATAATGGGGTTATTATTGCCTACATTTCACAGATGATGAAACTGAGGCTCAGAATGTCTAAGCAGCCTGACGAAAGTCACACAGCTAATAAATGGCAGGGCCAGGATTCCCATCCAGATCTCTGACTGCAAAGCCCATGCTCCTTTCACTCCCCAAAACTGCACACTGCATGAGACATAGCAGAGACTTAATAAACATTTGTTGGTCAAATGAGTCTGTAGACTCCCTCACTAGAAAGCTGTGGATGAGGAAGGTACAGGTCACATGCGTGGGAAACTTTGCCTTGATCTAAGAAGAAGTCTGCTCTGGCATGTCTACAAAGCCCATCCTTATGTCCAAAATGAGTCAGGCTGAGCACGAAGCACTGTGAAATTTGGTGGACAGTGCTAGACCCTTAGCGTGCAGGGCAGCCATCCACCCAGCAAGACTAATCATTCTCTGCTACAAAGCATCAGCAAGGAGTGTTAAAGGAAACAACTAGCCCCCTTACGTACAAAGGAAAAAAATAATGGAACCATCAAAGACACATGAAATTATTATTAAGCATAAGTCAGGGTTCAATACATTATTTGATAACGTAAAAATCACAATTATTTCATCAATAAAGAAAATTTAAAGTGCCCTCACCACCACATTCACACTCACAAATTTCAGTCTTTGCCACACAGTACTAACCCTTTACTGGGACATTTTACAGACGCGAGTGCCTGTGACAAGTGCCCTGATGACTTCTGGTCCAATGAGAACCACACTTCCTGCATTGCCAAGGAGATTGAGTTTCTGTCCTGGACTGAGCCCTTTGGGATCGCGCTCACCCTCTTTGCCGTGCTGGGCATTTTCCTCACTGCCTTCGTGCTGGGCGTCTTCATCAAGTTCCGCAACACGCCCATTGTCAAGGCCACCAACCGAGAGCTCTCCTACCTCCTCCTCTTCTCCCTGCTCTGCTGCTTCTCCAGCTCCCTGTTCTTCATTGGGGAGCCCCAGGACTGGACCTGTCGCCTGCGCCAGCCGGCCTTTGGTATCAGCTTCGTGCTCTGCATCTCGTGCATCCTGGTGAAAACCAACCGCGTGCTCCTGGTGTTTGAGGCCAAGATTCCCACCAGCTTCCACCGCAAGTGGTGGGGGCTCAACCTGCAGTTCCTGCTGGTCTTCCTCTGCACCTTCATGCAGATCGTCATCTGTGCCATCTGGCTCAACACCGCGCCCCCCTCGAGCTACCGCAACCACGAGCTGGAGGATGAGATCATCTTCATCACCTGCCACGAGGGCTCGCTCATGGCACTGGGCTTCCTGATCGGCTACACCTGCCTGCTGGCTGCCATCTGCTTCTTCTTCGCCTTCAAGTCCCGGAAGCTGCCGGAGAACTTCAACGAAGCCAAGTTCATCACCTTCAGCATGCTCATCTTCTTCATCGTCTGGATCTCGTTCATTCCCGCCTACGCCAGCACCTACGGCAAGTTTGTCTCTGCCGTGGAGGTGATCGCTATCCTGGCAGCCAGCTTTGGCTTGCTGGCCTGCATCTTCTTCAACAAGGTCTACATCATCCTCTTCAAGCCATCCCGTAACACCATCGAGGAGGTGCGCTGCAGCACCGCGGCTCACGCCTTCAAGGTGGCGGCCCGCGCCACGCTGCGCCGCAGCAATGTCTCCCGCCAGCGGTCCAGCAGCCTTGGGGGCTCCACGGGATCCACCCCCTCCTCCTCCATCAGCAGCAAGAGCAACAGCGAGGACCCCTTCCCGCAGCCCGAGAGGCAGAAGCAGCAGCAGCCGCTGGCCCTGACCCAGTGCGCGCAGCAGCCGCAGCCGCGGTCGCCCTCGACCCTGCAGCCGCAGCAGCAATCGCAGCAGCAACCCAGATGCAAGCAGAAGGTCATTTTCGGCAGTGGCACAGTCACCTTCTCGCTGAGCTTTGACGAGCCTCAGAAGAGCGCCATGGCTCACAGGAATTCCACGCACCAGAACTCCCTGGAGGCCCTGAAAAACAACGACGCCCTGACCAGACACCAGGCGTTACTCCCGCTGCAGTGCGGGGAGACAGACTCGGAACTGACCGCCCAGGAGACAGGCCTGCAGGGGCCTGTGGGTGGGGACCACCAGCCAGAGATGGAGGACCCGGAAGAGATGTCCCCAGCACTTGTAGTGTCTAATTCACGGAGCTTTGTCATCAGCGGCGGAGGCAGCACTGTCACAGAAAACATGCTGCGTTCCTAAAACGGAAGGCGAAGGCCAGTCCAGGGGGAATTCCAGAGAGGTTTCCTGGGATCACGGTCTCCGACAGGGATGAGGAATCGCCCCAGACGCCTTTCCTCCCGGAACGAGGAATAAGACACCCCAAATGCGTGGAACTTAGTTGCACTGCCACAAACGACAGTGAATTGACTAATGTTCCCTTTAAAATTAAAAAGAGGAGAGCTGTGTGCTTCTGTGGTTGGATTTGTCAGAGCGCTGAGATCCCCGTAGTCAGGTTCGCTGTTCACGTCCCTGCCTCTGTTCTCCCCTGTTCTATCCCGCTCAGCAGCCCAGAGACGAAACCGAGGCTTTAAAATACCCACCTACTCCCCCTGTTTTATGGGTTCTGGTTTTTGGGTTTTTGGTTTGAATATTGAAATGTCTGCCCTGAACTTTGCAGACAGCCTGGTCCAGAGACAAAAGTGTGCAGAGTGACAGAACATCAGATTTGACCACCACTAGAGTTGAGTCTGAAAGACAGAATGTCACCAGCACTGCCCAACACCTTGATGATGGAAAGAACTTGAAATGTCCCAAACTGTAAGGTGAATGTGTCCCCTCCTATTTATGAAAACCATAAAATATTTAGACTCTTACTTGCTGCTGCTATCATGTGACATCGAGAAGGTTAGCATCCCTCCTGTACCAGGACATCTGATTTTGTCCAGAATGTGTTAGTGATGTCATGTTTAGATTCCATGATCACAAGAATCACCTCAGATTGTTGGGAAGGGACTGCATGAATCCAATGAGCTGTATCTGTAATCTGTATATTGCCATATGTAGCTTTATCCTTAAGAAAATACTTCTGTTGTAATAGTCCGTGGACAATATAAACTGGGAAAAAGTGCCCCAGTCTGGTTTATATAAGGCAGTATTACTGAGCTCCGTTTTCTTTGCCCATCCCACCACCCGCACCCCCATGAGCTAAGCCCTATGTGAGTCCTTTCAGGGCCCCAGGGATCCAGAAACTCCCCGCTCCTCTGCCCCAAAGGCTTCCTGTAGCCAAATCCGTGCCTCTGCCCCTGTGAGGAATAAGCTCCCAGTCACTGGCCTCCTACCAGTTGCTGGGGTAAGAAAATGTGATTCTGAGAGAGTTCTCATGGGGTATTACCCTGGCACTCTACCCCCCAAATGCTGTACCTACGTTCCCTCCAGCAGTGGGAGTCTGCCCATGGGTAGTTACAGGATTGAATGTTGAACGGCATGCTGCTGAACAGTCAGGCCTCTGGAGCTAGAGAGACCTGGGTTCAAGCACTGGGTTGGTCACTGACAAGTTGCATGACCGTAGGCAGGGAACCTTGACCTCACTCAGCCCCAGCTTCTTTGTATCTAAAATGGGGGTAATAATGATTCTTTTCCCTCAGAGCACTTATGTGAATTAAATGAGATAAATGTATGTAAAGTACTTTAGCATGGTGCCTAGCCCATAGTAAGCAGTCAATAAATATTAGTTAATATTATTCCTGATATTGTAATTTTTTTCACGTGTTTAAAATACAAAACAACGCATTTATTTACCATTCAGATTTTAACAACAAGCTCACTGAGCACAATAACTTTCTCCATAATAAGCCCAAGAACTCTACGGCCCAGGTCAAGGGGTCCTGAGCAACACTGCTCATGGTGAAGCCAGAAGGTCACTCCCCCAAGTGCCCCATGCTACCTCCACCTCTGTGGTGCCAGAACCCAGATCTCTAGCACCAAGGGGAGACCATTCCATTCTGGCATTAGTTTCCCAGATCACTCTAAATGCTGCCCTTAAGCCAAGGTCAGGTAGAGCAATCAAATCTGTGTGAGGCCACAAAGTGTACAGGTCCTGATGACTTCTTCCTCTGACCATTTTTCTCCAAAGGGCCACCTTTCCACGATTTTTAAAATAGCTTGTGGAAATGATGGTTGTCAATCTGGATGAAAAGGCATCAGAGGGCGCCATGTGGGAGCACTGCTGTGAGACACGGAGAAGGTGTCACACAGGAAGACCTGGTGAGGCACCTGCTCCCTGAAGCCCGGCCCAGCCTGCCGCCCCCACCCTGGTTACGCCTCAGCAAGGCCCAGAGCTGAGTGAAGATTTATATTTAACATTTTACTTGGACTTTTTAAGAAATGGCTGAAATTTTGATGGCTGGGTTTTTGTTTTATTGGTCAAAACAACTATGTGGAAACAGCTACTTTGCTATGCAGAGTGCCACACACTCAAGCTCACACTTCCCAGGTCTGACAAACAGCTCACCCTCGTGGCTGAGCTGCAGGAAGAGGCTCGTTGGGGGAAACACACACCATTTACAATGAGCCTCGCTTCACCAAGTGCTTGCAGATAAAGTCATCTCTCCCCACCTCCTTGTCAGAAAGGGAGATGGCATCGCTGTTCTCAGTCATACGTAGCAGGCACAACTCTCAGCACACAACCAAGGGTGTCAAATATGAACCTTCATTATTCTTCTGTAACAACCTAGTTTCTTTCTCAAATTCCCATTCAGCCTAATGACAGAAACTTCATCTTAGTCAAGCTGGGTTTTTTCTCAGTAACTTCAGAGCTTTCTGAACCAATTTAGATTTCTGGGGATCTGTTCAGAGGTTTCTTCCTTCCCGCTTACGGGAAGGTTTTTGTAGCGTAAGGAGGTGGTGTTCCCCAAACATCTGCAGCTCCTGTTGACATCTCTGAGAACATTCTTATCTGACCCTCAGTAATTGGTATGCCTTCACACTGGCATCCTCTGAGGCATCGCATCCCCGTGTATCCCGAGTCATGAGATCCACAGTGATTTTCACTGCTGCATCACTTTGTCCCAACTACGAGGCCCCTCCCGGGCCTGCCAGATCTCTCACGAGACAGCCCTGGGGCCTGGGAATGATCAGGCAGCTCTCAGGCCCCTCTCTCCTGGCCCCTCCACTGCCATGTCTGCTTGACGGGGGCCTCTGCATGACGGTACGGAGAAGTCACAGAGGCTAACAAGTTCCAAAGCGCCAGAGGAGGAACAGGGCACTTATCGCCAAACCTATACAAGCCTTTGTGGAAGGGTGAATAATGGCCCCCCAAAGATGCCCACGCCCTAATCCCTAGAACCTATCTATGGTTGTGTTAAGTTACATGGCAAGGTGAATTAAGGTTGCAGATTGAATTAAGGTTGCTAATCAGCTGACCTTGAGATAGGGAGACTATTTTGAATTATCCAGGCGGGCCCAATGTAACTACATCTCCGTAAAACAGGGAAGCAGAAGCAGTAGCATCCCAGTGATACCATGTAAGAAAGACTCCACTGCCTATTGCTGCCTTTGAATATGGAAGGGAGCCATAAGCCAAGGAATGCAGGTGGCTTCTAGAAGCTGGAAAAGGCCAGAAAACCGGCTCTCCCCCACAGCTTCCAGAAGGAACCAGCCCTGCCAACATCTTGATTTTAGCCCAATGAGACCTTTTTTGGACTTCTGATCTCCAGAACTGTAATAAACCTAGATACATAAATAAATAAAACCTAAGAAATAGATGTTGTTTTGAGCCACTAAGCGTGTGGTAATTTTTTACAGGAGCAACAGGAAACTAATATATACAGCGTTTTTACTGTCATCTCCTTTCCTGAGCTTCAGCAGCTCAGGGCAACAGGCCATGGCCTTTCTCAGAGAGCAACACCTGCTCCTGCTGTAGTGCCCTCCCCCACAGCTAGCTCCCTCTCTCTCCTCCACAGTTCCCCTCCTCCTATCTGCTTGGGGAAGTATAAATCTTGTGTTCCAAGTCTTTCTGGGCTTTGGTTTTAGACAACTGATGGCTGTGTTCTCCCAATCTATTTTCTGTTAGTAGCAGAAACCTGAAAAATAATAGCTTCAAAAAAGCAGTTTGTTTTTCTCTTATATAAAAGAAGTCAGAAGTTTTTGGAGGGACTTCCCTGGTGGTCCAGTGGTTAGGAATCCGCCTTCCGATGCAGGGGATGAGGGTTCGACCCCTCTTCAGGGAACTAAGAGCCCACATGCCACGGGGCAACTAAGCCTGCTCGCCACATCTACTAAGCTCGTGCGCCTCAACTAGAGAGCCTGCCTGCCACAAACTACAGAGCCCACACGCTCTGGAACCCGTGCACAACAACTAGAGAAGAGAAAAAAGACCCACACGCCACAACTAGAGAGAAGTCCACACTGCAACGAAAGATCCCACATGCCGCAAGGAAGATCCCGCGTGCCGCAATAAAGACTCAACGCAGCCAAATAAATAAATTAAATAAATATTAAAAAAAAAAGTTTTTGGAAAGATTCTTTAGAGTCCATTGGCAATGGGAGACAATCTTTCTTTTGAAAATAAAAATGAATTATATAGTTATGAAGGATTTTCACTCAAATGAGTTTCTTAGCAGATTCTAAGAATTTACATTGGAACTTAGGGGTAATGATCAGCATATAACATTTTACCCTGAAAGTCCCTATGATCATCAAAACGTGTTGAATTGCATTAGTTTCAGTTTGGGGGGAAATTAGGCCTGCCCTACCTCTGTCTCAAAAAGTTGCATTTCAGGACAATATTATTTCTCCTCTTGGCCTGGCTAAAGCCATATAAGCTGTGGGCTGGCTTTGCGTGGAGCCAGAACTCCCCTCTGCTCATCTCCTGCATTTGAACTCATTAGCTCTGGAAGAGCAGGGGAACATCAGTAAGGGGCGCTGGTTAATCACTGGAGGAGGTGGCCTGCATTGCTCTGAGCCTGGCTAGTCATTTCAGGAGTCCGCTGGAGACAAAGGCATCTCCCAGAGTTGGGTGGGATTGGGGTAAGTGGAAAGAAGTTGTTATAGTGAGATCATTCGTCTCCAGGAGACCCTGTATTTCCTGTCACTAATCATGGAAAAATACTAGGGATTGGTCAAGAACTTTTTAATATATATATATCTGTATTGGACTATAATTGCTTTACAGTATTGTGTAGTTTCTGCTGTACAGCAAAGTGAATCAGCTATATGTGTACATATACCCCCATATTCCCTTCCTCTTGAGCCTCCCTCCCACCCTCCCTAACCCACCCCTCTAGGTCATCACAAAGCATCGAGCTGATCTTCCTGTGCTATGCAGCAGCTTCCACTAGCCATCCATTTTACATTTGGTAGTGTATATATGTCAGTGCTACTCTCACTTCGTCCCAGCTTCCCCTTCCCCCTACACCCATGTCCTCAAGTCCGTTCTCTATGTCTGTGTCTTTATTCCTGCCCTGCAGCTAGGTTCATCAGTACTGCTTTTTTAGATTCCATATATGTGCATTAGCATAAGGTCTTTGTTTTTCTCTGACTTTTACTTCACTCTGTATGACAGACTCTAGGTCCATCCACTTCATTACACATAACTCATTTTGTTCCTTTTTATGGCTGAGTAATATTGCGTTGTATATATGTGCCACATCTTTTTTATCCATTCAACTGTTGATGGACATTTAGGTGTCCCTGGACGAGAACTTTGAATGAATTTTGCTGTTATGCAAGAAGTGAGGTAGCAGTTTCCCTGGTGGTGCAGTGGTTAAGAATCTGCCTGCCAATTCAGGGTACATGGGTTCGAGCCCTGGGCCGGGAAGATCCCACATACCACGGAGCAACTAAGCCCGTAAGCCACAACTACTGAGCCTGCGCTCTGGAGCCCACGAGCCACAACTACTGAAGCCCATGCACCTAGAGCCCATGCTCCACAATAAGAGAAGCCACCTCAATGAGAAGTCTGCGCACCGCAACTAAGTGTAGGCCCCGCTTACCGCAACTAGAGAGAGCCCGCGCGCAGCAACGAAGACCCAACACAGCCAAAATAAATTAAAGAAAGAAAGGAAGGAAGGAAGGAGGAAAGAAAGGAAGAAAGAAAGAGAGGTAAGGATCAGAGATATACATACAGGGTAAGACCAGCCATGGAAATAAAGGTGCATTCCGAGGATATGGAGAATTTTAGCCTTGATGGGAACTGCTCAGCCGGTGGTATGAGAAGTGAACTACTCAAAGAAGGCCAAGCAGGGGCAGGAAACTGGGAAGAACCATCATGAAAGTGCATCTAGGAACTGGAGGGACAACTGTGACCCAAGCATCAAGTGGGGCTAAGAGCACCTTCTTTTCTGTTGGAATGACCACCACATCCCTCCCTCCCCAAGTCCCGCACTGGAGTGGAGGGAGTCTGGAGTGGAGGTAGGGGTACTTGTTTATATAGTAAGAGCTGGATTGGAGGAAGGGAGTAGAAATAGAAATATATCACAAGCTGCCTCCCTCTGAAATTTGGATACTGGCTGTCTGAGTAACTAGCTAGGGTAGGAGGCTAGAACTAATATAAGCAATTAACTCTAGGACTGAGTTCCCAGGGCATGGAGGGCAAATGCCTGAGAGTATAGTGAAAATAGGTAAGAGATCAAAGCCAGAGAATAATTCTCAGGGTTAGTACAGGATTTGATTCCTGACAAAAGCATCAGGAAATGTTTTTTGAAGAATGTGGCTGTTCTCCTCGACATCAGCCCAAAGATGTAGTTATTGCTCAAAACTTCCTGATTTTCTTTAAATGTTTTGTTTCTATCTCTGAAAATATTCAAATTATAAGCAGAGATTTAATGGAAAAAGGTATTCCATGCAAGTGGAAATTGAAAGAAAGCTGGAGTAACAATACTTATACCATATAATGAAGTTTCAAACAGTTGAGCATACCATATTAAATAAGAATCACCCTACTAGGTCAGTGGCCACGCCTATAAAGTTTTGCTAGAGCTCTAATTGGTCCCAGGACTTCTACAGAAATATTTTTTGTTTTACTTACTCATGTTTTATTTATTCCACTATATGGAATAGTGTAAAACCAGGAGTGGGATTCTAAGCAGCATAGCAGATAGACTATATGTCCTTGGATGAGCTGCTTAATCTTTCTTTTTCTCGGTTTCTTATATAAAGTGGATATAATATTACCTGTCATAATTACCAATTATTGTTACTTTCCAAATAAAATAATTGATGTGAAGTCACTTTCAGGAACATGGGAAAGCTATGGAAAATCATTAACACTACAAATGACTGAAGTTAAGAGGGTTTGCTTTTGAATACTAAAAAAAAAAAAAAAGTACCATGGAATTCAATGGTTTCATCTATCAAGTTTCTTAGTTAGAGACAATGGAATCCACTCTAGCTACTTTAAGCAGAAGGGGATTTGTTATAGGGTATAAGAAAGCTTATAAACATTTTTTTTTTTTTGCCCGTGCCACACGGCTTGCAGGATCTTAGTTCCCCAGCCAGGAATTGAACCCGGGCCCCTGAAATAGAAGCACAGAGTC
This sequence comes from Lipotes vexillifer, assembly GCF_000442215.2. Taxonomy (NCBI): domain Eukaryota; kingdom Metazoa; phylum Chordata; class Mammalia; order Artiodactyla; family Lipotidae; genus Lipotes; species Lipotes vexillifer. The sequence continues at coordinate 11,472 of NW_006776601.1, read as the reverse complement.
CTAACCACTGGACTGCTAGGGAATTCCCAGGAGGCTTATAAACTTCTAATGATCCAAGTCTGGATGCTACACAATCAGGAACTATACAGCCAGAAGAAATGCTTAATTCCTCCATGGGGTCATTTTGGCAAAAACCTTACTACCTCCCATGCCTTGCACTCAGCACCTGTGACCCACAGAACCAGACACTAGAACCTTCATTGCAGCTGGAGGAACCAAAGTCCTCTGTCATTGTGCTTGGCCCCATTAATATCAACTTTCCAAGACTCCCATCAGTCACATGCAGAGCTCTATGTGCAAGAGAGTCTGGAAAAGTGGCCTTTGCTGTCCAGCCTGTGGAGTACAGGAAAACGTGCTGGAAGAAGGTGGATGATGAATGAGCCAGTCTGCAGTATCCACTGCCCACAAACAAAGCATATTTAAGATCAAACACAGGGACTTCCCTGGTGGCGCAGTGGATAAGAATCTGCCTGCCAATGCAGGGGACACAGGTTACATCCCTGGTCTGGGAAGATCCCACATGCCGCGGAGCAACTAAGCCCGTGTGCTACAACTACTGAAGCCCTCACGCCTAGAACCCATGCTCCACAACAAGAGAAGCCAGCACAATAAGAAGCCCACGCAGGGCAACAAAGAGTAGCCCCCGCCCACCGCAGCTAGAGAAAGCCCTCGTGCAGCAACAAAGACCCAACACAGCCAAAAAATAAATAAAATTAAATCTTAAAAAAATAAATAAAGGTTAAACACAAAATGAAAAACACACTCTGCTGAGAAAAAATAAGCAAAATTTGATTCCCTTTCATCTTAACAGCTGTGGTAGATAGAACAGAAAGGTACTGTGCTGAAGACAGAGCTGCAGCCGGCATTTTGCCATGAAAGAGAGGCTGCTGGCAGGTAAGAGAGAGCAAGCAGGGGCAAGCACTGCAGGGGGTGGGACTGGAGGGGTGGGAGGATGGGAATTTGATTATAAGGTCATTAGCACTATTGGACTTTTTAAATGATATGCAGAAGTTTGTGTGTCTGTCTGTGTTTGTTGAATAGCCTGGAGAAAGATACATAATCATTTAATAGTGATTATGTCTGGGTTAGAATTATGAGTGATGCTTATTTCCTTTTTGATATTTTTTCTGGTTTTTTTCCAGGAGTGTGACTTATAGTTAAACAAGAAAAATCTGTTTCTTGGATTATCAAATGTGATGATACTATGGTCATGTTTTTTGTTTGCTCTTTTTTTTTAACTTTTTATTTAGAAATCATTTCAAACTTACTTCTACCTAGACTTACTTATTATTAACATTTTACCACATTTGCTTTGTTGCCAACACTGTGATCATTTAACAAAATATGATGCACACTGAAGTATTTATGGTTGCGATCATACGATGCCTGGAATTTGTTTTAAATACTACAATGGGGGAGGAAATAAGGATGTCGGGAGAAAGATAAGAAAGAACAGCAGAAAGTTAGTTAATGGTTGTTGAAACTGGGAGATAGGTACATAGGGCTTCATTTTTCTACTCCTATTTTTTAAATTTTTTTCAAATTTGCGTTAAAAAATTAATGTTAAAAACCAGCCAAAGGATAAAAAAGGATTCACCAGTCAAAAAATCACACCAAATATTTCAGTGATTTGAATGGCCCTATTCGTCACAAGAGAAGTTAGTCCATCAAACACACAAACAAAAAGAACCTGAAAGTCTGCCAAGCAGCTAAAATTTTAGTTGAAAAGCAAAAAAATTTTAATGTAAGACCTTTACAACAAGGTTCAAAAAGCAATTCTCTGGAGTATATCAGAAAGGCCTTGTTGGAGCTTGATGAAAGACAAGTCTTCCTGGATCTTCACATGATCTATTATGATCCTATCCTTAAATGAACCAGCTGTGGGCTGGTTCAAGTTTTCTGGATTGTCCTCGGGCAATAGGTTTAACAGATCCCTCTTAGCTTTAGTGCCAGTAATTTTTCTTTTATGAATATACTCCCAGGGAAATAAGCCAACAGGCAGCAAAATTAATTAGTACCTATGTGTTACAACTACATGAGCCCCCACTGGGGCCACATGCGGGGAGGCCTGAACCCAGGGGAGCACAGACACACTGCTGAGGTCCCGAGATGCAGATAAGAAAGAGTCCAGACACCCAACACCCAGGAGATGACTGAGGAAATTGTGCTATGATCCCATTGCAGGAGAGCCCAGCCACAGACATCAGATGTGACAGGCATGTGCACTAAGTCAAAGCAGGTAATCAAGCTTAGAAATAATAATAAGGGGGAGGGCAGGACACAGAATAGTATGTCCACACAGAATAACATGAATAAAGTTTCACTGAAAAGAAGAGGAGGGAATACAGGGGAGGAAAATAGTTTATTGTTTGCTTCTTTCTTGTGTAAAGTTACATAACTTCATTGCAATGAGGGAGGCAGGAAGAGAAGAGGAACAAACACAGCCTTACCTGAGGTACTTTAGCTATGATTTAAGGACTAATAAAGCCAAGATACAACGGACAGTAGATTAGAAGAAATCACTTGCAGGCTCAGTCCACCAGAATTCTTGATTGGATAGGCTATGGAGAGCATTAACCCATTTCCCAACACCCTGGCCAATATTAAGTGACCTTAGATGAGGTAGAAGATAAAACATTCAAAGAAAAATTTTAAAAATCACTTCGTTATACAGATGTGGTAAGTAAACTTTAAACCAAATATGAAACAAAGAAAAAGTTATTGGCATTCCTCAGCATCTCCTCTTTTTTCAGTCTCTTGACCCTCCTCCCCTCCCCCACGCTAATGAAGGCAAGGGACATCTCTGTCCTGGACTTTCGCAACTGTAACCATCATATTGAACAAGCAAGGCTCCAGAACCTCAACTCTTAGTAAAGTGTTATGCCGTGACACTATACGAGTCTGGGTGTCAACACCATGACCCACCTCAGATCTGACTTTAACAGATAACCCAGGAGGGGGTGCGTGTGACCCACCCCCACCCCAAACTTACGGTTTTGGACTCTTACTGTACCTTGAAGTGATAGAAGAAGATAACTAGAATTTAAGATGTTGAGATTTACGCCACTTGGATTCTCTTACAGTCAAAGAAAACAAAACTTCCTTATCAAAATCAAACAAAACTAGCAAATGAAACTATCTCACTTCAGATAAATCAGATACACAAACCAGCACTATCCTCCAGAACCAAGTTATGGCTCCACCTGGTTATGAGAATGTAATTTTGTTATAAAAACCTTCTAATCCCTCTTATATTAAATTCTCTTGCATAGGGTTCAACATAGGATCATCTTTTACTAAATTCCAATGCAAAACAAACATATAAGTTTGCAGTGGGACTCCTGTGAGTAAGTAATGAATCTTTATCAAGCCACTTCCTGTCATAGGCAGAGTAATGACCCCCAATGACGTCTATGACCTAATCCACAGAACCTGTGAATATGTTATGTTACATGGCAAGGGAGAATTAAGTTGTATATGCAATTAAAATTGCTAATCAGCTGATCTTGATATAGGGAGAGTATTCTGGATTATTCAGGTAGGCCCAATGTAATCACGAGTCCTTATAAATGGAAGAGAGAAGCAGGAAAGTCAGGGTCAGAGTCAGAGGTTTGAAGATACTACTATGTATAACATAGATAAGCTACAAGGGCATATTGTACAGCACAGAGAATAAAGACATTATTTTATAATAACTTTAAACGGAGTATAATCTGTAAAGGTATTGAATCACTATGTTGTATACCTAAAACTAATATAATATTGTAAATCAACTATGTGCTTCAATTTTTTTAAAATATATATATATATATATATATATATATATATAGTTTCTTTTTAAGAGAGATTTGAAGATATTATGCTGCTGGCTATGAAGATATAGGAAGAGACCATAAGCCAAGGAATGTAGGTGGCCTCTGGTAAGCTGGGAAAAGCAAGAACAGTTTCCCCTAGGATCTCCAGAAAGGAATGCAACACCTTGATTTTAGCCCTTTTTGGACTTCTGACCTCCAGAATTGGAAGATAACAAATCTGTGTTGTTTGAAGCCACTATACTTGGAGTAACTTGTTACAGCAGCAATAGAAAACTATTACACTTACCTTTTCTACCGTGTCAGTGGTGGGTGGGCTTTCTGGCTTCAACATTCTGTGGCTGCAAATCTTCAGGAGCCATGAAAGAATGAGTCAGACCAAAAGATTTTGTGGCTTCAAACCACTGCAGTTTCTGAAAACTTTCACGTGGTAATAGGAATTGGTTGTCATAAAATCAATTTGACAATCTACTCTTAGAGTTAAATGACACTGCGAGGAAAAGTCAGGCAAATGTCCTTGTCTCTTCGAAAAGTCGGTATCATTTTTAAAGCCCTTTGTAGATTATAAAATTCTAAATAGCAACCAAAAGTAATGTGTGAAATTTGAATTTGAGTGAAATTTGGGAAATGAGAATATGGGCTGGTTATTAGATGAAATTAAGGAAGTATTGTTAATTTTTTTAGGGGTGATGATATAGTTATGTAGGAGAATGTCCTTATTTTTAGGGGATGCTGGCTGAACTGTTTAGGGGTAAATGATCACAGTAGTTGCAACTTACTTTTAAATGTTTCATAAAAAATACAGATACAGGGCTTCCCTGGTGGCGCAGTGGTTGAGAGTCTGCCTGCCGATGCAGGGGACACGGGTTCGAGAAGATCCCACATGCCGCGGAGCTGCTGGGTCCGTGAGCCATGGCCTCTGAGCCTGCGCGTCCGGAGCCTGTGCTCCGCAACAGGAGAGGCCACAACAGTGAGAGGCCCACGTACCACACAAAAAAAAAAAAATTAAAAAAAAAAATAGATAGATAGATAGATACATATTGAAATATATGGCAAAATATTAATAATTATTTAATCTGAGTGGTGCTGTGGGGTGTTTATTGCATTATTTTTCTGAATGTGTAGAAATTTTATAATAAAAGTTAGGAATTTATTTTTTAAAACTTTATGTTTGTCAAGCTACTGCTCAGAAACTTTACATTTTAGCTTAAAGTGCCCTCTATGCACAGAACTTTCTTTCTAAAATTATTTGTAGCAATTCAGATTTGTGGTTAGAATGTGGCAAGATAAGTACCATCATATGTAAAATAGTTTAAATGAGTTTCCAGTTAGAAAGCTGATGGGAAAAAAGTAATGTCATCCTATGAATCAGTGGAAAGTTACTGCTCTCTAATTGAAGAAAGTAACCTGGTGGAATGGGGATTTTGGTCTCAGCAGGTCAGAGATTTTCATTTCTTGATTTTGTCAATAGAAGGAATAAAAGTGAAACCCTGAAAATAAGAAGTGGAAACTATGGACAAGTAAAAGAAGGCAGGCACAAAAATTATCCCCTGTGCCTCCACAGCCTGGAACCAGAAGCAGAAGGAAATTGCACGAAATATGTGTTACCCAGTTTCTTATGGACATATTACTACAAGAGAACATCAGAAGGAATTAAAGAATAGCATTCTTGTCAGTCCATAGATAAGAATAGAATTAGTTAGACTTCCAGAACTTATGCTGCCAGTGTCCTTGTCCCCACGGTGAGCCACAGCTACCCCTTCTGCCTCTGCAGGAGACCCTCCAACACTAGCAGTTTCAAGCTCTGGACCAGCTTCTCCAGTGAAAGAAGGCATTGCTTCAGACTGATCTGGCACCCCGTTAATAAACAGAAAGGAAAAAGTTTTGCCTCTTCCAAAATGTCATTTAAATGGAATCATACAGGGCTTCCCTGGTGGCACAGCGGTTAAGAATCTGCCTGCCAATGCAGGGGACACGAGTTCGAGCCCTGATCTGGGGAGATGCCACATGCCATGGAGCAACTAAGCCTGTGCGCCACAGCTACTGAGCCTGCGCTCTAGAGCCCGTGAGCCACAACTGCTGAGCCCATGAGCCACAACAGCTGAGCCCGTGTGCCACAACTACTGAAGCCCACGTGCCTACAGCCCATGCTCCACAACAAGAGAAGCCACCGCAATGAGACACCTGCACACCACAACGAAGAGTAGCCCCCGTTCGCCACAACTAGAGAAAGCCTGCGCACAGCAATGAAGACCCAACACAGCCAAAAATAAATAAAATTTAAAATAATAAAAAAATAAAGGGCTTCCCTGGTAGTGCAGTGGTTGAGAATCTGCCTGCTAATGCAGGGGACACGGGTTCGAGCCCTGGTCTGGGAGGATCCCACACTCCGCGGAGCAACTAGGCCCATGAGCCACAACTACTGAGCCTGCGCGTCTGGAGCCTGTGCTCCGCAACAAGAGAGGCCGCAATAGTGAGAGGCCCACATACCGCGATGAAGAGTGGCCCCCGCTTGCCACAACGAGAGAAAGCCCTCGCACAGAAACAAAGACCCAACACAGCAAAAATAAATTAATTAATTAATAAACTCCTACCCCAACATGTTCTTTAAAAAAATTTAAAAATTTAAAAAATATTAAAATTTCTGGGGCAATTAAATGTATGATGGGAGGACAACCAGATAACCATTCCAAAAAAGATCAAATTGGATTATACCTCAAACCATACATAAGACTAACTTCTAAATGCATCAGAAGTTCTAAATGTAAAAAATAAAATTATAAAAATACTAGAAGAAATATATGGTGAATTCTTTTTTTAACCTGAATGTGGGGAAAGGCTTTCTATCTGTGACTTGGAATCTAGATTCAGTAAAATACTGATAAAGTTGACTACATAAAAATAAAAAATTGTCACATCACAAAAAGAGTACCAGAAGTAAAGTCATATTGGTAAATCACTAACTGAGGGGAAAATATTTGCAACATGTATCACAGATAATGGGCAGTATCTCTAATATATAAATTATTTTTAGAAATCATAGAAAACAAAGACCAAAAACCCAATATAAAAACAGGCAAAAGAAATGAATACACAATTCACCCTAATGTGAGAGAAGGAAAAGGCTGTAAAGATGAGCAGGCTCCTCTCCTGATGGTTTATAAGCAGAGTTAGAGGCCACCAACTTCTCTTCTAATAAAACAATAAATACCAGCTAGCTGCAATGGCTTTTAAAGAATATCAGGTGTTTCAAACACTTCTGAGTGGTACTTAGCTGAAAACAACCTAATGAGTTAGAAAGCTGTGGTACAGTCTAACAACAGGGTCAGTTTTATCAATGATTAATGACAAAATAGCACCAAATTGTATGTGTGATTTTGCATTTCTTTACATCTGGCTTTAAACTGAGTAAGGAAGGACTAAGGACTATGCTTTTCTAAAACAAAACAAAACAGAAAAAAAACCCTCTATTTTTATTTCTAACACTTGACAGCATTATGAACCCTTTAATCAATGTTCACTATTAAGAGGCTGGAATTTAAGGTTGGCTCCAACAATGAAACCCTGTGACATTATGATAATTCTCTGATAGCTCAGCTGGGCAAGCATAACCAAGGTGCCACTGGCCACTTGGTGGCAATAGATCCTAATTGTCTTAAAGTCCTTAATGGGTGGATTTGGAAACTAATTTATAACGACATTTCATGCATGTCACAAGGTGCTTTAGTTGGAAAAGTTAGCACAATCCCTAATATCCTTTAAAAGGACATTAGAAGGAAAGAAAACATATCCTGTCTTTGTTAAAAAGTTATGGATACATTCTAGAACATTCCATTAGGAAAGATCTTTGGCGCTAGAAAAGGTTCAAAGGGAGGAGAGAACTGCTGACATAGTAATGATAACTAAAAAGATATAGGCTGAAAAGAGACGTCATGAATAATATTAAGAGCCCACTTACTATTTAGCCATCTGAGCTAGCCAGTTACCCTATCAGGGCCTCATTTTCTTCACCAGAACCCTGAGCTAGATCAGCGGTCAGCAAATTTCCTGTAAAGTGTCAGTTAATAAATGTTTTAGGCTTCGTGGGCCACACATTGTCACAACCGCTCAACCACGTCATGGTCACACAAAAGCAGCAATAGACATTACATTAAAAAAGAAGCAGGGCTGTGTCCCTGTAAAACTTTAGTTATGGACAGTGGGAAATCTGAATTTTACATAGTTTTCACATGTCATGAAATATTATTCTTCTTTTGATTTTTTCTTTTTTACAACTGTAGTTTGCTGACCCTGGGCTGGATGGTCTCTGAGCTCCCTTCCAGCCCCATGTCTCTGTTGACTGAACTGCTGTAGATTCCCTACTTAACTAGCACTGGGGTTACACTTCTTTTACACCTTCTTTTACAACTTAAAGCAGTTTCTCAAGCTTTATTTACTCACATCCCATTAGAGAAGATTTAGAAAAATGTCATATCATATGTAGCTCACAATTTGTTTTTGGCTGCGTGGCATGTGGGATCTTAGCTCCGGGATCAGGGATCAAACCAGCGCCCCCTGCACTGGAAGCGCGGAGTCTTAACAACTGGACAATCAGGGAAGTCCCTGTAGTTCACGATAGTTTAAAGGTAGCTAACTTTGGTCTCCCAAACATGTACAAATATGGGTTTTCAACTTTACATGTCCTTCCTCTCAACTCACCACAAGGAGAATCCAAGGCTTGTGCTCGTGCATTTGAAAATCAATGCCTTACAGTTGCTTAGACTTGAAAACTCCCAGTGGGAAAGCCCCCCCAAAAGCCTCACTTCTGCTTTCTGCTGGAAAAGAACACCAGTTTTCCACAAACTCCTATGTAAGGGAGGATGGCTAACTTAAGCCCCGTGGACCAGCGGGTTCCAGGTAAGACCTGGACTTCACTCCCTCTCAGTCCTTCCTTTCTTCCACGTGGTCAGAACCCACAGTATGAGAGCGAGCCAGGGTTCCTGCACTTGCCCTTCTCCCCTGTTCGCCTAAGACCATGAGACAAGATCTGATCAGCTTGATGACCACGTAACTGGTTACAACTGCTACAAGAATAAAACGTAGGAAGTTTACAGTTACGGTCCATCTGTATAAAATGTCTTTAAACTGTAGAGGAGAGAAAGAAGTTAGCTGCTTTTAAACCCCTACCTGGTGACAAGCAGCCTTAAAACTTCTCCTGGAAGGATGGGACATTATAAAATGGCCCATCTTCGTAAATGTCTTTCCCTGTTAAGGAGCCTCATCAGAAAGATGCCCTGGGGGCGTGAATACTGAGTGCCCAAGGTGAGCCAGCAGAGCAGCATTGGGTCATATCATCTCTGGTGTGAGCCTGTTTATCATGTGAAGTCCATGCAGACCATTAGCACCCTGGAGCACATGAGGCCTTGAGGTTTAACCCACTTACCCCAGCTCACCTGTACCAAGCAGGAGCTAGGACTCAATTCAGACCTGCCTAGAAAAGCAGTTATCCATTCATTCTATTTGTCTGTCTATCATATCCATCTGTCCAGTCTAGCTATCTATGTACCTATCTCATCTCAACATCTCCTCCCTGGGAAGCATTATGTCACTTATGTTTGAATAATTAAAGTCCCTTAGGAGTTATTTGGCCAATCAAACCAGGTTAAAAGACTCCAAAGAGAAGTTGTCCACTGGGAATTTACCAGATAGTCTTACCTGCAATGTTCTCTATCCAATCCTTACCACAAACCTGGTTATGAGAAACGTTATTTTTGCAGGATAGCCAGAGAGAGTGGAGCTCAGGCTCTTAATACTCCAAGTTTGACTATTAGATCAAGTCAGAACATTAGAGACCCTGATAAGCCACTCTTTGACTTTACTGAATTATAAAACGTGACGTCATTAACATGACTGAAAGTTAATAAAAACTAAAGTATACTTTAAAGTTCTAAAGCTTCTTATTTTTTAATATTTATTTAATTGGCTGCTCCAGGTCTTAGTTGCAGCACATGGGATCTTCTTTGCGGCATGCGGGATCTATTTCCCAGACCAGGGATCGAACCCGGGCCCCCTGCACTGGGAGCAGAGTCGTAACCACTGGACCACAAGGGAAATCCCTAAAGTTTCTGATTATTATAAGTTAATTATTAAAATATCCAAATCACTGCTTCATTCCTTTGAAATAGTGTGAAGGAATGTCAGATATTGTTTAAATAACTCCATGATATTATCAGATGTTGTATGGATTATATCTTACCATTCTGCCCCATAAAGCTTTATGCCCCATAAAAATATGTGCCTGGATTTGAAGCAATGTAGCTGAGAATGACCCTGTTTCTCATTAGTACTTTTGTTAGGATTTTGGAAAATTTTATTAATTTCTACAGAAAGTAGAAAAACAAATGAGTGGATATAAATTTCAAACCATAGTCTAAATATCAAAGAAATATAACTTGATTTTCTGTATTTCTATTCCTATTTTGAGCTCTCATCTCACAGAGAAACAGCTTTAAGTCTTTGAGGGTTTCCCTTACTTCCTCTGGGTTGTGCTGTTGTTCCAGAACATTACATGATGCCGAAGATGGGGGAATACGGGTCACAATCTGGTTCCAAGTCTCAACAGAGATGTCCACCATTCCAATCAGCCTTCCCCTCTGCTCCCACCCCTCACTTGGGCACAGGGATTTTTGCAAGGCTGCCTAGCATCCCACATGCCTGGATGCACCTTGAAGCTGCTTCCTTTTTAGGGTTTTGCTACCACCCTCTTTTGCTCCAGGCCCCCAAGATCTCTATTCATTCATCACTTCCCTTCCCCTTAGGCAGGACAATATTTTCAGGTCTCACTTTGGTTTCAAACACCTTTTCTACCTCTCCCTATTCTAGAACGTAACCTCTTAGAAACAGAAGCCAGAAAGTCTAGCAGACTTCTGACATTCAACATTCCTTCCTTAAGACAATGAGGATAGCGTAACCACTAGCTTGAATGGGCAGGAGAGATATATAAGAAGAGCAAAAATATAGATAAATATCTGAAATATTATCTGGCCATTCTTTTATTTTTCAGTATTTACATAGGCTCTTAGATGCCTTGCTTGCACAATTTTGTATCTGTCATCAACCCACTTACTGCACTAAGTTGGCAAACTTAATTTCTACTTTTAACCCCATTTTTCTCAGTTGAATATTCTCTCTACTTTGTCTCTGTATTTCTGTAATACCAAGGATCCTGGGACTTGAAAATATAAACTAAACCTAACCCCAAAAATCAAGGCATCTGATCATCTTCACTAAAGAAATTGATATACTAACATCCTCTAATCAATAAACATATGTGGGCAGGAGATTATATTAAACAATGTTTATGCAGCATTATTTATATTGGCAAAAATTGAAACAACCTAAATGCTCAATAATGGAGAATTGTTTAAATAGAGTAAGATCACATGATAAAATTCTATGCAGCAGTTAAATGTCAAGTTGTAGAAGAATATGTGATAATATAGGGAACTAGTCACAATAAAAATAATAAAGGCAATATGAACCATACAGTCACAATTTTATGAAGGACATACTTCAATAGAGTCTATAGCAAAAGGCTGGAAAGTTAAAAGGGATCTCTGGGCTTCCCTGGTGGCGCAGTGGTTGAGAGTCCGCCTGACGATGCATGGGACACGGGTTCGTG
>NW_006776600.1:0-3687 GCF_000442215.2 Lipotes vexillifer | reverse complement strand
ATCCCTAAAAAGTAGGGAAATACAAATCAAAACCACAATGAGGTATCATCTCACAGCTTTAGAGTTACTATCATCAAGACAAGAGATAAGCATCGGTGAGAGTATGGAAAAAAGGGAACCCTTGTGCACTGTTGGTGGGGATAGAAATAGTTTAGTCACTATGGAAAAACTAGAGGTTGCTCAAAAAATTAAATATAGGACCATATGCTGCAGCAATACCACATCCTGGTATATAGCAAAAGGAGATGAAAGCAAGGTATCAAAAGTATATCTGCACTCGCATGTTTGTTGCATCATTATTCACAACAGAGGAATCCATAAAGAAGATGTGGTGTTTACATACGATGGGATATTATTCAGCCTTAAGAAAGACGGGAAAAAAAAAGAAAGAAAGAAGAAAACCCTGCCATTTGAGACATCATGGATGAGCCTTGAGGGCATTATACGTAGTGAGATAAGCCAGACAAAGACAAATATTGTATATTACCTATATATGGACTCTAAAACCAAACCCTTAGCAACAGAGAGTAGAATGGTGCTTACCAGGGGATGAGGGGTGGAGAAATTGGGGAGACATTGTTAAAAGGCACAAACTTGATACTAGAAGATGAGTAAGTTACGTAGACCTAACACGCAGCACAGTGATCACAAACGACAATACTGTTTTACATATCTCAAAATTGCTAAGATGCTGGATCATAAATGTTCTCACCAAAAATAAGTTATAATTATGGGATGTGATATAAATGTTAAGTAAAGCTATGGTGGTAATCAGATTGCAGCATATAAATGGTTCAGGTCACACTGTACACTTTAAAAAAATTAAAAGTAGAACCGTATAACCTTATGTGTATGTGTATTCTAAAAGAGCCAAACTCTAAAAGAGCAACAGAGAATAGAACGGTTGTTGCCAGGGCCTGGGAAGTGGGGAAGATGAGGAGACGGTGGTCAGAGAGTATAAACTTCCAGTTATAAGATGAATGAGTTTTGGGAAATCCAACGTACATCATGGTGACTATAGTTAACAAAACTATTATATTCTGGAAAGGTGCTAAGAACGTAGATCTCAAATGTTCTCATCACACAAAAAATAAGTAGTTAAATAACCTATGGTCATTGTTTCACAATATACAGGCTTATCAAATAACTATGTTGTACACTTTAAGCTGACAAAGTGTTATGTTACTTGTATCTCAATAAAGCTGGAAAAATATTTCAAGATGGTGACAGCAGAGCATGAAAACAAGCACAGGCTTTTCTGAGCAAAGGACCCAGTGTGACAGCAAACGTGTCACACCTGTGGGGCTGGCCCTTATTGAACCTGCAAAGACACACCTACAACCTGCCTGAGCTCCCACCTGGTTCACTATGGCAATCTCCTAATCGGCCCCCTGATTCTCCTTTTGCCCCTTCAGACCATTTGTGGGACAGCAGCCAGAGTAAGTCAGATGATGTTCCTCCTCTGCTTAAAACCCTTCCCTGGCATTTCACCCAGAGTAGAAGCCAATGTCCTTTCAACAGCTGACAAGCCTGTTCACAACCCCCAGGACTCTCTCCCTTGCTCACTTAACTTCGAACACACAGCATCCCTGAGGGTCCTCCAAAGCGCCAGGCACATCCCTTCTTTGTGGCATGTTCCCTTGCTCTTCACTCTGCTTTGCCACCGGTGACACTCTGCATGTCCTCCCCCACAGCTTTTAAGTCTTACTCACTGACAAATATTTACGGAGCACAGACTACGTGCCAGACACTATTCAAGGCATAGATGGTTGCATCCAGCATCCCTCCAATCATTACCAAGGTGGAGCATCGTTTCGTAAACTCAGTCAATTTTATAGCTATTTTTCTGGAAAAAATAAATAGATAATATGGGAGCGTGGGAATCTTTCAGGCATAAACCCAAAAAATTAATATAAATGTTATAACTGCCAGGGATATGGAGCACAGCTTCCCACCCCTTAAACATGGGCTGTACCTAGTGACACCCTTGCAAATGGTACAGACAGAATGGACTGGGGGAAAGAGGAACTTTATAGTGGAGGAACCTGACAAGCCCTCCTTCAGCCAGGGGACCAGGGCCACATCAACAGTAAAAAGCCACAGGGACTTCCCTGGTGGCGCAGTGGTTAAGAATCCGCCTGCCTGTGCAGGGGACATGGGTTTGAGCCCCGGTCAGGGAAGATCCCACATGATGCGGAATAGCTAAGCCCATGCTCCACAACTTCTGGGTCTGCGTGCCACAACTACTGAAGCCTGCGCGCCTACAGCCCGTGCTCTGCAACAAGAGAAGCCACCGCAATGAGAAGCCCCTGCTCACCTCAACAAGAGAAAGCCCGCGTGCAGCAACAAAGACAGAACGCAGCCAAAGCTAACTAACTAAATAAATTTATTTTTTAAAACAATGCAGCCAAAACTAACTAAATAAATAAATTTATTTTTTAAAAAAAGAATTACATGTTATTACAATGTCCATCCATATAGTGAGCAATGTAAGTCAAGATAAAGAGTGATCTGGGGTTTCCCTGGTGGCGCAGTGGTTGAGAGTCCGCCTGCCGATTCAGGGGACACGGGTTCGTGACCCGGTCCGGGAAGATCGCACATGCCGCGGAGCGGCTGGGCCCGTGAGCCATGGCCGCTGAGCTTGCGCGTCCAGAGCCTGTGCTCCACGGTGGGAGAGGCCACAAAAAAAAAAAAAAACGGAAGCAATGAACCAGACCATTCAAACTTTCCTAGGACCCACCTAAGAAATACTTTTTACTTTGCAACCTGTATCTATCTCTTTTTGAAAAAAAATTCATGAAACAACATTTACCCTAATTATGTTTGAGGCACTCTGATATTGCCTATTACATTGTATTCGTTTATTATAAGTGGTGATTATGCCCCTGCCAAATTGATCTTACCAGCCGCTACTGGGACCCAACCTATCATGTGTAAAACACTGAATTAGATTTACACATATACCAACAGGGGTGGCCTCAAATCATGCTGTTGGGTGAGAATAGTAGGAAACACAACAAGATTTATAGCATAATGCCACTTAGGAAAGCAAAAATCACACACACACACATACAAGGATACACAATGCTTAAGGATATACATCAAACACATTAGAGGCGGTACCACTGGGGGAATGAAAAACAGAAAATAAACTCCAGGAGGACCTGGATTCAAGGATGCCCGCGTGCTGTGATCTGAGAATGGTTGGCTGGGCTCGGAACTGGGGTCCAACAAAACAAAAGACGGGGGGGGGGTCATTTACTAGAAACGTTTGAGAATCACATATCAAATATCCAGAAAATACATAGGAGCTGGAGAATGTCGCATTTAGAATTCTTGAAATGTATTTAAAAAATCAATTCATAAGGTCAGAGACAAAATATCATCCAGGGCAAAGTTGGAAGAGAGGAGGAAGGGTCCCCTCACCATCGACAAGGTGATACCAGATGAAAAGGAGGTGGTCGGCTTACAGGCTGGCAAACAGCGGGGTCCCAGAGGCCTGGCCGGTCAGTGCACCCCCGGCGCACTCCAGGGGAGGGGGCTCATGGCGGGAGCCACGACGGCTCCAGGGAGGGGCTCTCTGTCGAGTGCACAGCCCCTGCCTCATTGCGCTCTCGCCCGAAACCCCTGCCGCCCAGGAGGCCGCCTGCCCCCAGCCCTTGGTTACAGCTTTTCTGGACCAGGATG
>NW_006776599.1:0-220 GCF_000442215.2 Lipotes vexillifer | reverse complement strand
TTGTAAAGCAATTATACCCCAATAAAGATGTTAAAAATATATATATATTAAAAAAAAAAAAAAGAAATTTAAGAAGATTAAAATCATACCAACTTCTTTTTTGACCACAATGGCATGAAACTAGAAAGCAACACCAAAAGGAAAACTGGAAAATTCACAAATATGTGGAAATTAAAAATGCACACTCTTAAACAGCCAATGTATCAAAGAAATCACAAGA
>NW_006776598.1:0-237 GCF_000442215.2 Lipotes vexillifer | reverse complement strand
TTTTCTAAATAGCTTTTTGAAGATTAAATTAAAATTTGTAGCGCAACAGCTGGAAAACCATACTTTTACCGAGGAGATAGTGTGTGCCTTCTAAAATCTAAAAGCTAATGGGAAAAACACAGACTGATGTTTTTGACACCAGTAGGATTTTGATATAAGTTTTGTTTGTGATCAGAATCATTGTGTACTATTTTTACATCATTCTGTTTTGACTCCTAACGAGCAGAGCTATATGAC
>NW_006776597.1:0-203 GCF_000442215.2 Lipotes vexillifer | reverse complement strand
TTGATTTTACACATTTTTCACATGGCCTTTTTGACCGGGGACAAGTGAGGGTTCATTGTAGCGTAGATTTCCATTGCAAGCTTGCTTGGTTAGCCAAAAAGTGCGTATGCGTTTCTTCCTGAATATATTCAGGAAGAAATGCATACGCCCTTTTCGGCCAAGGGCATCCTGGTTGGCATTCTGCCTAATTTCATAGGCTTTAA
>NW_006776596.1:0-716 GCF_000442215.2 Lipotes vexillifer | reverse complement strand
TCATTTAAAGCTTGTGTTTCCTTATTTATTTTCATTTTGGATGATCTGGCCATTGGTGAAAGTAGGGTGTTAAATTTCCCTAGTATGATTGTGTTACTGTCGATTTCCACCCCCCCTTTTTTTTGCGATACACGGGCCTCCCACTATTGCAGACTCTCCAGCTCCGGAGCACAGGCTCTGGATGTGCAGGCCCAGTGGCCATGGCCCACGGACCCAGCCGTTCCACGGCACACAGGAGCCTCCCAGACCGGGGCACGAACCCGCGTCCCCCGCATCGGCTGGCAGACCCCCAACCGCTGCGCCACCAGGGAAGCCCTCGATTTCCCCTTTTATGGCTGTTAGTATTTGCCTTATGTATTGAGGTGCTCCTATATTGTGTGCATAAATGTTTACAATTGTTATATCCTCTTCTTAGATTGATCCCTTGATCATTATGTAGTGTCCTTCTTTGTGTCTTGTAATAGTTTTTGTTTTAAAGTCTATTTTGTCTCATATGAGAATTGTTACTCCAGCTTTCTTTTGATTTCATTTTCATCGAATATCTTTTTCCATCCCCTCACTTTCAGTCTATATGTATCCTAGGTCTGAGGTGTGTCTCTTGTAGACAGCATATATTTGGGTCTTGTTTTTTGTATCCATTCAGCCAGGCTATCTCTTTTGGTTGGAGCATTTAATCCATTTACATTTAAGGTAGTTATCGATATGTATGTTCCTAT
>NW_006776595.1:0-1807 GCF_000442215.2 Lipotes vexillifer | reverse complement strand
TTTGGTTGGAGCATTTAATCCATTTACATTTAAGGTAGTTATCCATATGTATGTTCCTATTACCCTTTTCTTAACTGTTCTGGGTTTGTTATTGTAGGTCTTTTCCTTTTCCATTGTTTCCTGCCTAGAGAAGTTCCTTTAGGCTTTGTTGTTAAAGCTCATTTTGTGGTGCTGAATTCTCTTAGGTTTTTTTTTGTCTGAAAAGTTTTTAATTTCTCCATTAAATCTTGTGAGGTCCTTGCTGGGTAGAGTAATCTTGGTTGTAGGCTTTTCCCTTTCATCATGTTAAATATGTCTTGCCATGCCCTTCTGGCTTGCAGTGTTTCTGCTAAAAGATCAGCTGTTATCCTATGGGGATTCACTTATATGTTATTTGTTGTTTTTACCTTGCTGCTTTTATTATTTTTTTCTGTGTATTAATTTTTGATAGCTTCATTAATATGTGTCTTGTTGTGTTTCTTCTTGGGTTTATCCTGTTTGGGACTCTCTGTTCTCCCTGGACTTGATTGACTATTTCCTTTCCCGTATTAGGTAAGTTTTCACTTATAATCGCTTCAAATATTTTCTCAGTCCATTTCTTTTTCTATTCATCTTCTGGGACCCGTATAATTCGTATGTTGGTGTGTTCAGTATGGTCCCCGTGGTCTCTAATACTGTCCTCAATTCTTTTCATTCTTTTTTCTTTACTCTGGTCTGCGGTAGTAAATTCCACTATTTTATCTTCTAGGTCACTTATCCGTTCTTCTGCCTCAGTTATTCTGCTCTTGATTCCTTCTAGAGAATTTTGAATTTCATTTTTTGTGTTGTTCATCACTGTTTGTTTGCTCTTTATTTCTTCTAGGTCCTAGTTAAACGTTTCCTGTATTTTCTCTATTCTATTTCCAAGATTTTGGATCATCTTTACTCTCATTACTTTCAATTCTTTTCCAGGTAGACTGCCTATGTGCTGTTCATTATTTTTGGTCTGGTGGGTTTTTACCTTGCTCCTTCATCTCTTGTGTGTTACTCTGTCTTCTCATCTCACTTAACTTACTGTGTTTGTGGTCTCTTTTTCACCAGCCACACTTTCATAGTTCCTGTCTTTTTTGGTGTCTGTGTCCAGTGGGTAAGGTTGGTTCAGTGGGTTGTGTATGCTTCCTGGTGGAGGGGACTGGTGCCTGTATTCTGGTGGATGATGCTGGATCTTGTCTTTCTGGTGGGCAGAACCACATCTGGTGCTGTGTTTTTTTGCATCTGTGACCTTATTTTGATTTTAGTCAGCCTCTCTGCTAATGTGTGGAGTTGTTTTCCTGTCTTGCTCGTTGTTTGTCATAGGGTGTCCAGTACTGTAGTGTACTGGTCTTTGAGTGGAGCTGGGTCTTATCATTGAGATGGAGATCTCTGGGAGAGCATTTGCCATTTGATGTTACTTGGGAAAGGGAGGTCACCGGTGGACAAATATCCTGAACTTGGGTCTCCCACCACACAGGCACAGGCCTGACACTTGGCCACATCATGAAGACACTGTTTGCAGCACAGCTCAGAAGAAAAGGGAGGGAGAGGGGGAAGATGGCGGAAGAGTAAGACACAGAGATCACCGTCCTCCCTACAGATACATCAGAAATACATCTACACGTGGAAGTGCTCCTATAGAGCACACAGTGAATGCTGTAAGAAGACCTCAGACCTCCCAAAAGGCAAAAAACTCCCCCACATAACAGGGTAGGGAAAAAGAAAAAATAATAAACAGAGACAAAAAATAGGTAAGGGACCTGCACCAGTGGGAGGGAGCTGTGAAGGAGGAAAGGTTTCCACACACTAGGAAGCC
>NW_006776594.1:0-716 GCF_000442215.2 Lipotes vexillifer | reverse complement strand
TGTCGTACCCTAAACTGTACCCGGAACAGTCCCCGTTCCCTAACCCTAACCCTTACCCTAACCATAACCGTTCCGCGAAGCCTTACCCTAACCCGTGCCCTAATCCTAACCCGTACACGAACACTAACCCGTGCCCTAAAAGTACGCTAACCCTAAACCTTTGTCGTATCCTAACCTGTACCCTAAACAGTCCGCGTTCCCTAACCATAACCCTAACCCTAACCCTAACCCTTAAACCGTTGTCGTACCCTAAACTGTACCCGGAACAGTCCCCGTTCCCTAACCCTAACCCTTACCCTAACCCTAACCGTTCCCCGAAGCCTTACCCTAACCCGTGCCCTAATCCTAACCCGTACGCTAACACTAACCCGTGCCCAAACACGTACGCTAACCCTAAACCGTTGTCGTACCCTAGCCCTAACCCTAAACCGTCCTTGAACCCTAACCCTAACCCTTACCCTAACCGTTCCCCGAAGCCTTACCCTAACCCGTGCCCTAATCCTAACCCGTACGCTAACACTAACACATGCCCTAACACGTACGCTAACCCTAAACCGTTGTCGTACCCTAACCTGTACCCTAAAGCATCCCCATTCCCTAACCCTAACCCTAACCCAAACTCGAAACCTAACCCTTACCCGAAGCCTTACCCGAACCCGTGCCCTAATCCTAGACCGTACGCAAACACTAACCCATGCCCTAACACGTACACTAAC
>NW_006776593.1:0-609 GCF_000442215.2 Lipotes vexillifer | reverse complement strand
ATATATATTCATAAATGAATGAAGGGAGGGAAAGAAACAAATCTTCCTTACAGAAAAGTTCCAGATAATATATATAGATACTCTCTCTGTTATAGGCTGAATTGTGTCTCCCCAAAATCCATATGTTGAAGGCATAACCTCCAATACCTTAGAGTGTAACTGTATTCGGTGACAGGGCCTTTAAAGAGATAATTAAGACAAACAGGTCATATGGTGGGCCTTAATCCAATAGGACCAGTGTCCTTGTAAGAAGAGAAGATTACATGTACTCACACAAGGAAGACACAGCAAGAAGGCAAGAAGACACCTCAGAAGAAACCAGACCTGCTGACACCTTGGACTGCTAGTCTCCAGAGCTGTGAGGAATAAGCTTCTGTTGTTTAAACCACTCAGTTCCTGGCATTCTGTTATGCCAGCCCTAGCAAATGAATATTCCTCCCTTCTCAGAGGTGGCACTTAAACCCTCATCCTCCACCTTGAGAGTGGGCTAAATTTAGTGACTTGTTTCCAACGAATAGAGTATGGAAAGTGACAAATAATAACTTCACCATTGGGCTTCCCTGGTGGCGCAGTGGTTGAGAGTCCGCCTGCCGATGCAGGGGACACAGG
>NW_006776591.1:0-1107 GCF_000442215.2 Lipotes vexillifer | reverse complement strand
TGTTAAAAAAAAAAGAGTTGAATAGGGTCACTTAGGAGGCTCTTTTGTAACATGTCACATGACTTTTAATTCTCAATATGGTTCTATGAGGCAGGAGGATGAGTAATAAATGCCTCATTTTGCCTAGGGGGACCCTGAAACCCCCAAATCATAAGTAAGTGGCCAGGCCAGGGTGCCAAAGCTGGAAACAGACAAACCAAGACCCCAGCCTATCGTCAATCTGAAATTGTTTTCCACAGAGCCTCCTCTGCGGCCATTAGCCCTGCAGCCATTGGCCCTGGTTCCTCTCCCTGTCTGCTTCTCTTCCCTTGGACAGACTTCCCATAGCGGAGGGTGGTGGCCTCCCGAGAGCCTTCCCACTGCGGAGGTGGTCCTAGTTCTCCCAACCTCATGGGGCAAGGCAGGGAGGCTGGCGTGGTGGCCCCAGGGAGCTCCAGACTGGAAATCAGAACTGGGGTCTAGGCCTGTCTCTGCCACCCACAAGTTTCATGGACCTGGACCTGTCTTCCTAGAGCCGTATGGGCAAAGTGGGGACTTTTCTGTCCCTGGACAGAAAATGGGGACAACAGCTTTCAAGGCAAGGTCAAGGAGATCACATATAACAAAGGGCTGTGCACAAGTATCATCAGACTTGGGGAAGAGGCTTGGCCCAGATGTTCACCCCACCTCTTCCTGAGCTTTGCCCTCTGACCTTGCCTTCCCATCTTCTCTGTCTCTACAGTATCATTAGCTCTTCTCACATTGCCCACAGGAGGCTGGCCAGAGCATAGGGATCTCACTGGCACGCCCCGTGGTAGTTTATTGTCTAAATAAACACGAGCTTATTTAGCGAGAGATGGAGGTGGATCTGTGTCTGTTTCCCTGGGGGCTTTGAAGCAAGGGACCAGGGCTTCTGTCTGACTGAGACGGTGGGAACCCTGCCCTCCTGCTGCTGTGGGAAGTAGAGGAACTCCCCAAGAGCACCCATCCCACAGCTGGACATCGTGAGGCAGGAGAGCATAGTGAACCACCACCAAAATCTGATAGGTGTCCTTCCAAGGTCACCTTGGAGGCAGGTGAGGCAGCCCAGGATCCTCAGGGACCCTTCCTACAGAAACGTCCTGGATG
>NW_006776590.1:0-358 GCF_000442215.2 Lipotes vexillifer | reverse complement strand
GGTTAGGATTAGGGCACGGGTTAGGGTAAGGCTTCGGGTAAGTGTTAGGGCTAGGTTCATGGTAAGGGTTAGGGAACGGGGACGATTTAGTGTACACTTTAAGGTAAGATTATGCTTTAGGGTAATCGTACGTGTTAGCACACGGGTTAGTGTTAGCGTATGGGTTAGGATTAGGGAACGGGTTAGGGTAATGCTTCGGGCAAAGGTTAAGGTTAGGGTTAGGGTTAGGGTTCGGGTTAGGGAAAGGGGATGGTTTAGGGTGCAGGTTAGGGTACGACAACGGTTTCGGTTTTGTGTACGTGTTAGGGCTTGGGTTAGTTTTAAAGGACGAGTTAGAAATAGCAAATGGGATAGAGTA
>NW_006776589.1:0-273 GCF_000442215.2 Lipotes vexillifer | reverse complement strand
GGGGTGGGAGGGGGAAGCTGGGGTGAAGTGAGAGTAGCATCAACATATATACACTACCGAATGCAAAATAGCGGGCTGGTGGGAAGCAGCTGCACAGCACAGGGAGGTCAGCTCAGTGCTCTGCGATGACCTGGAGGGGTGGGATAGGGAGGATGGGAGAGAGGCTCAAGAGAGAGGGGATATGGGGACATGTGTATGCATATGGCTGATTTGCTTTGTTGTACAACAGAAACTAACACAGTATTGTGAAGCAATTATACTCCAATAAAGATC
>NW_006776588.1:0-2315 GCF_000442215.2 Lipotes vexillifer | reverse complement strand
CCCCCCCCCTGCCAGTGCAGGGGACACAGGTTCGTGCCCCGGTCCGGGAAGATCCCACATGCCACAGAGTGGCTGGGTCCGTGAGCCATGGCTGCTGAGCCTGTGCATCCGGAGCCTGTACTCCGCAACGGGAAAGGCCACAGCAGTGAGAGGCCTGCATACCACAAAAACAAACAAACAAACAAACAAAAAACAGAATAGTGATACATCCTCCTCCCAAGCACGCTGTGAAGTTATGCCCATTCTACAGGCACAAGGAAGAGGGAGGCTGAAAATAGGCTGAAGATTGGATCATACAGTGAAGGACACTTGCTGTATACATTCAAAGCATGACTTATTTTTCTGTTCATTTAAAATTGTTTTTCATTCCCAACCTGGGAATAAATAGCTGTAAAGTGTTTCTAAAGTAAGGACACACAGAATGTCTGCTTTCCAGCAGTTGACAAATAATACTTCCCCTCTCAGAAAAGCCTTCAGCAAAAGAGCAACTTAGCATATAGACAGTCTCCCAGTGACCTGCCATTAGCTGAGAATCGGTTTGGAAAAAGCATCGATGCCAATGAAACCTGCCTCAGACCTAAAACTTCTATTCTATTAATTCTTTTCTTTGGCAAACATAGAAATGAAAGGTGGAAGGAGAAAAATCTGAGAAAGTAGTGAGGTATGAGAAACAAAGAGCCGTGTCTTGCTTTATGCAGGGCTTTTACACAGCCTCCCTCATTTCCTGGTTATTGTTATCCAAGAGACAAGGTGGGGTGCTGTGTGCAAATACAAGATTATCCTAGACAATGAGTGGTAGTGCATCAGAGTTAATCTATATGAAACAGATCAATAGCATGATCCTTAAGACAGAGAAGTGACCAAATCAAATGGGCTTTCTGTTTGCTTTGTTATTAAGGCTTTGAAGCTCTATTTTTAAAATTTCACTTTGTCTTGCTTCTTAAAGCTGACCATGCAAGTAAAAGACCACACATTCTAGTCTGGGCTAAATACCCCTTGGCCTAATAAAGGCAAGTTAGTGCTAATTTGTAGCTGGGTTTTTTTAGACACAAAAACACAGTTTGAGATAGAGTTATACAGCACTCTTTAAGTATCAAATAAGAGCTGACTTTTTTGTGTTCTTTGGAGATGTGTTTGGACTTTGGAAATATTTCCATTATAACTTCTGTAATCCACCTTTCTTTTGGGTACTATCCTGAAGAGAAGAACATATTTATATTATGCATTCATTCTCCAATGGATGGATGTGTTTCACTGCATCTCTTACCTAAGAAATCTTATCCTTTTCAAGGTTCCTTGTGGCTCCATCAAGGCAGATCACACAGTTTGTGAACTGTAATCATCTGTTTGCATTCCTAGGATCCAAACCACTTAGAAGAAACCATGAAATTTTTCATTTCTTTACACATACCCATCTAAATTTTCTTTGAGAAATAATAATAAGTTCATTTAGGGAGTAAAGGAAACAGAGTAGGTATTAAATGTACAAAAGAGGTTGCTACCCTTGAAATAAAAGTGTAAGGTCTTCAGAAAGATGTTTTAGGCCTAAAATGCCAACACAAGTGTCTCTTACTTTTGAAGTCATTGACTTGTTAGGCAACAAACTCCATTCTGGCTTCTGATCTGCCATCACCACTGGGTAATCACTAGTATGAGGTCTTGAAGAAAAATATTTAGCCATGACCATTAGAAATCCACTAAAATCTTGAAGAAATTTTAGTTATTATAACAGCAGAACATTTCAAACATAAATTTAGTAACATTTTTTCCCCCGTTAGGTACAGGACTGTTTTTCAGAATGTGATTTCCTGAGTAGAATAAGCATCACTTGGGAACCTGTGAGAAATCCAAGTTCTCAGCCCTAATGCAGATCTAGTGAGTCAAGAACTCTGGGAGTTGAGCCCAGCAAACTGTGCTTTAACAAATCTTCCGTGTGGTACACTTAAGGATGAGAACCATTAATCTACAACATAGGGACATTTTTAGACACAGGATTTGATTTATGTTTGCTTTCATTTTAAAATATATATTTATTGTACTATCTGAGGCATATGCTCTCAACAAAAGGAGATTTTGTCCCTAAAGAGAGAAACTTGTTTTGAAGGTGAGGGGGTGATGGGAAAAATCTTAGATGTTACAATAGATATTGTCCTCAAAGAGCCACTGTACACAAACAGAAGTAGTGTATCTGTGGCATTAAAGTATTATGAGTGAGAGAGGCAAATGGAAAAAAATAAAATATATATATAAAGTCTCCTGGGCTTCCCTGGTGGTGCAGTGGTTGAGAGTCCGCCTGCCGATGCAGGGGACACGGG
>NW_006776587.1:0-633 GCF_000442215.2 Lipotes vexillifer | reverse complement strand
TGTCACTGTTTGCAGATGATATGATACTATACATAGAGAATCCCAAAGATGCTACCAGAAAACTACTACAGCTAATGAATGAATTTGGTAAAGTAGCAGGATACAAAATTAATGCACAGAAATATCTTGCATTCCTATATACTAGTGATGAAAAATCTGAAAGAGAATTTAAAGAAACACTCCCATTTACTACTGCAATAAATACAATAATATACCTAGGAATAAACCTACCTAAGGAGACAATTCTTATATGCAGAACACTATAAGACACTGATGAAAGAAATTAAAGATGATACAAACAGGTGGAGTGATGTATTATGTTCTTGGATTCACCATTGTGAAAATGACTGCACTACCCAAAGCAATCTACAGATTCAATGCAATCCCTATCAAACTACCAATGGCACTTTTCAGAGAACTAGAACAAAAAAAATTCACAATTTATATGGAAACACAAAAGCCAAGCAATCCTGAGAAAGAAAAGCGGAGCTGGAGGAATCAGGCTCCCAGATTTCAGACTATACTACAAAGCTACAGTAATCAGGACAGTATGGTAGTGTCACAAAAACTGAAATATAGATCAATGGAACAGGATAGAAAGCCCAGAGATAAACCCTTGCACATATGGTCACC
>NW_006776586.1:0-209 GCF_000442215.2 Lipotes vexillifer | reverse complement strand
ACCCTAACCTGTACGCTAAACCGTCCCCTTTCCCTAACCCTAACACTAACTGTAACTCTTACCTGAAGCCTTACACTAACCCGTGCCCTAATCATAAACCATACGCTAACACTCTCCCGTGCCCTAAGAGTTATGCTAACCGTAAATCGTAGTCGTACCATAACCTGTACGCAAAACCGTCCCTCTTCCCTAACCCTAACCCTAACCCT
>NW_006776584.1:0-2531 GCF_000442215.2 Lipotes vexillifer | reverse complement strand
TTGAAAGGGGGCTTTTTTTTTTTTTTTTTTTTTTAATTATTTACCATTTTTCAGCCTCTAAAGAAATGCTGGTACCCTAAGGCATAGTCCTGGGTGACCATACCCTAGTCAAATCTCTCATAACAGATCTTGCTCTTTTGCATGAAGATCCAGGGTCTGTGAATGCCTTCTGTGTAGTACTCATTCTTTTTAACCAGAAACTGGACAATTAGCCTGGGGAATAAAAGAGTATGCAGAAGTACAATGTATATTTATAGTAATTATTTTAGCTTTTATTCCAGTATTGACAATGCCGTATTAATAGTATCCTTTTCCAACAATTGAGAACTGTTTAGCCACCAAAAAGATGATCCAAATTTAATGCACTTAGGGCTTAGAGAGTGCCTGTTTGGGACCTCCAGGAAGTCAACTCTGAGACAATCAGGATAAAAAGAGGTTTCGGGGAAGGATGGAGAAGTAACATCTCTGAAAGGTAAATGGCGGGGGAAGGCTTGGGCAGAGAAAACCTTGATCCTGAGATGCTGATTTGACACTTCTGAAAGGAAAGCGAGGAGCTTCAGACCAAAATGCAGATGTGATCAAGTTTCAGCCAACCCGAGAGGGAGCTCCAGACCAAAGATTGCTCCTTAGAGGAGTCCCACATTGGGCAGGAAGGGCCAGGTACCAGTGACCCACCATGCTCATTCACATGGTGGGGACTGCCCATCAAGCATGCATCGCCTCTGCCCCCACCTCCAAAGTTGAGGGGCATCCTGAAGGTGATATAGCTGGAGGCTGCCCGCTAAGCCTACTGTTTGTAGCTGAGCAACAATTTTCTTGCTTGAAGGAAGATCTGAGAGGCATACCTGAATGGCTGCCAAAGAGAGTTCCCATAATATACACACCCTCAATATATTTTATTAGAATACAGATTTTTCCTGTTTTTATACCTTACATCATTTAATGTTTTGTCATTTAAATCTTTATATTTTTTCTTGAAATTTTTTTTTACCAAATTCTTGAGTAGTTAAATTGAAATAGCAAATTACAAATTGTAATAAAGGACTTAAAAATATATATTTAAAAGTTGATTTATTTTTAGAGGCAACTAAGTAAATATTCATCCCTGTGTTCCCAAGTATACCGATAAAGTTGGCATTTAAAATGCTGAGGTACCTAACCATAAAATTTCATTTATATTTTGTATCGAATTAAAATTCGTACTTTTGAAGTCATATTTTTGATATTGCAAGCACATGTTAGATGCAAAAACAGCATTCTCTTTCAGTTTTCAGGTTCTTTGAGGATAGGCATCGTATCCGTATTGCCAAGTAGTTTCCAAGAGGTTCTGTAGCCCAATTATAATGAACAGAGAATCACCTCATTTCTTGAATGTGATGAAGGATTATTTAAAATAGACCTTTAACATTAGTGAGATATATAAAACATTCATTGAAAATGAAATATGTTTTTTACGTAACCTTACCTTTTAGTGAATTCAGGAGGATGATAGACTATGCTTTTGGATTACTCTGTGATACAATGAAAGTTGTAAACAAAATGAGCCATGGACATTAGAAATGAAAAGCCATACTCTCTCCGTCATGACAGTAAACCAGAGGATATTCTTTCGTATATATTTTTACAGACATGTATGGACAGACAGATTGAATTCTGTAGATATACGTTGGAATTTGCAACGTGCCTTAAGTCCTTTTAAAAAATGTAAATATTGGCTCCCTGGATTATCTAAAGGTTTAAATAAGTTAACCTGCACATACGTGGCAGTCATAGTTATTATGTAACTAACTTTTGTATTCTGCAGCCAAAAGAAATTCCTGTATTCTGATGAGACTCAGTAAATATGGATAGAAAAAAAATGTTTATTTATTTAACATCTCCTAATTATATCACATTTTGCTGAGTATTTTTCCAGTATTTTACTATAAAAATTTTCAATGATACAGAAAAGTGGGAAGGATTGTACAGTGAACACTCACCAGAGTGATTCTACAAATAACATTTAACTTTACTTGCTTTTATCTGTCCATCTATCCATTACTTCATCCTTGCATCAGTGCAGATGATTTTCAGCACATCTGAAAGTAGATCGTACATATCAGTATATTCCCCCTAAAATACATTAGAATTCATTAGAGTTTAATATTTGGTTGTATTTTTTTCTTTTGAGGTAAAATTTCGATACAGCATAATGCAGATGTCTTGAGTGTGCCATTCAGTGAGGTTCCACAGATGCACAGATCTGTGCACCCAGAATACAGTATGTTAATATTATCCCATAAATTTTCTCATGCCTGCGTACCACTTCCCAGTCAATCTCCCAACACCCCACAGGGAAATACCATTGTCTTTTTTTTCCACCATAGATGAGTTTTGCCTGCTCTAGAAATTCATGTAAATGGTATCATACACATTCTTTCTTTTCTTTTCTTTTCTTTTTGATTCGGTTTTGTTTTTGGTTTTGTATGTTTTAAATTAATTTTTATTGGAGTATAGTTGATTTACAATGTTGTGTTGGTTTCTGCTGTACA
>NW_006776582.1:0-221 GCF_000442215.2 Lipotes vexillifer | reverse complement strand
TGAACCCATGTCCCCTGAATTGGCAGGTGGATTCTTAACCACTGCACCACCAGGGAAGTCCCCCAACCATAAGTTTTAAGTAGTACAATTCATGCAATCACTTAACCCAGTGCCTAGTGCAAGGTAAATACTCAATGCATGCTACTTGCTATGATGGTTATTATTGTTATTATTATTACTTTACTGACTTATCTACTATTCTGTCTTTTTAAAAATTACTG
>NW_006776581.1:0-1773 GCF_000442215.2 Lipotes vexillifer | reverse complement strand
GAAATGGTTTACTGTTGGAGACCTTTGTTCACCTTTCTTCAGCATCCCGGAGACCCAACAGCCAATATCTATATGCCTTTACTTGGAACAATCAACAATATACCTGCACTTTTATGGCTCAGGGGTTCACTGGGACCCCTTCTTTTTTCTCCCAAGTACTTTACCAAGATTTAGGTACCCTCTAGTTACCTGAGAAATCAACCATTTTACCATATGGAGATAACCTCCTGCTGTACTCAGCTACTGTAAAGATTCCATAAGGCATGCATAAAAGATTCCATTTATTTGCTGCAACAGTTAGCTGAGAAAGAGCACAAATGAAAAATTACAATGATCTCTAGACGCTGTTCATTACCTAGGATGTAATCTAAGCACTGAAGGAACTCAGCTATGTCCAGAGAGAATTAGGCTGATACAGGAACTTCCTAGACTCACAGCTAAGTGCTAGCATTGTGGATTTCTAGGTTTAGCTGGTTATTGCAAGTTCTGGGTTCCAAATTGTTCTGTTACCCCTTCCACTCTATGAACTTATTAAAGATGTAGTTCCTGAATCCTTTGCTTGGGAAGATAAACATAAGCAGGCTTTTATAAGGCTAAAACAAGCACTGCAAGAGGTGCCTGCCTTAGGGTTACCCAAATGATCAGGTTCAGGTTGATCCGGAAACTTTAAGGTGAGATCTCCACTGGAGGCAAAATATATTAGCCCTTTTAAGTTAGCAAAGAGATCTCTACTTAATAGATTAACTTTTTCAAAACCTTTTACTTTATTTGTGCATGAAAGGCATAATCGGGCCGCGCAGAACTGTGTGAGCATGGTAGTAAACGTAGGCCTATTGCCTGTTATAGCATGCAACTTGATTCAGTTGCTTATGCCTATCTCAGTTGTCTTAAGGTTATAGTCACAAATGCAAAGTTAGTGGAAGCCTTGGCAGATTTGACTCTAGAAAATGATGTTTATTTACAAACTCCACTCATCGTCCACAGTCTTCTTAATGCTGAATTGACAATATTTCACTGCAAGTATCACTAGATTAACTTCCTGTGAAATCCTGCTCGCACCACCTAATCTTTATCTTAAACTTTACAACGTTCTCAGTCCTGCTACACTACTACCTCTATCTCACAAAGGTGAGGGCCATGACTGCAAGGTAACAGTGTCCCATGGGACTTCCCTGGTAGTCCATTGGTTAGGACTCCGAGCTTCCACTGCAGGGAGCGCGGGTTTGATCTCTGGTCGAGGAACTAAGATCCCACAAGCCACATGGCGCGGCCCGAAACAAAAACAAAAGAAACAGAAAACAATGTCCCATTCTGTGACACCGTGTCCTGAGTAAAGATGTTACCAAGTCCAAGCTTGCTCTGCTTGCCGAACGACAGGCCAATAAATCGGAGATTAGGTGTTGAGGCAAGGAATCCGACTTTATTCGGAAAGCTGGCAGACCGAAAAGATGGCGGACTAAAGTCTCAAAGTAACCATCTTATCGGGGTTTGGATGCCAGTTTCTTTTATAGCACAGAGGTGGGGAGGAGATGAGTAAAGTAAGAAGGTAAAGTAAGGTAAAGTAAGAAGGCCATAAGTTTTGCAAATAGCCTCTGGAATGGCCAGCCTCGGGGAGGAGATGTGTTAATTTCTTCTCAATTGCAGCCATCCACAGGTGGACAGAGTCCATATGTTTCCCTGAACAAAGGCACTTTGGTTTAACATTCAGACAGAGGGACAGGGTTCCCCGAGGCAGGCCATTATGTACAGACAGTATCCTTTTAGTGAACAAAA
>NW_006776580.1:0-217 GCF_000442215.2 Lipotes vexillifer | reverse complement strand
GCCCCGGTCCAGGAGGATCCCACGTGCCGCGGAGCGGCTGGGCCCGTGAGCCATGGCCGCTGAACCTGCGTGTGCGGCACCTTTGCTCCGCGACGGGAGAGGCCACAACAGTGAGAGCCCCGCGTACCGCAAAAAAAACCCAAAAAACAAAAAACATATGATCATCTCAATTGATGCAGAAAAAGCTTTTGACAAAATTCAACACCCATTTATGATA
>NW_006776579.1:0-217 GCF_000442215.2 Lipotes vexillifer | reverse complement strand
GATATCACTAATACAGGGAAGGGAAACGTGGCTACACATGAACTGAATTACGAAACAGAAGAGGGTGTCTCATTTAGAAAAGAAACTTATGCTTGCGAAAGGGGAAAGGTGAGAGGGTGTGCTGCATAAAAGCAGCGATTGAAATTAGCACAGATAACGGTCCATAAGCCAAATATGTAATAGACAAGACCTACTCCTTGCTCCACGAAATGGACTC
>NW_006776575.1:0-6376 GCF_000442215.2 Lipotes vexillifer | reverse complement strand
GGGGGGGTGGGGAGGCAGGAGACAAGGGGCTGGTGAAGCAGCCACTGTTTTTGTGAAGAAGTTATGAGGAATGCACAAATAGGTACAACAGGATCAGGCTATGGAAATACAAGAAAATGGGGCAGAAAAGGAATTATAAGAGAGCCAGAAAAAAGTTACTTTGTTCTTTGTATCCACATGGACCCTGGAGGCCAACGTCTGCCTTGTTTGATAGGATGAATGATAAATAAAACTGCCTGTGAAGAACTGTACTCTTTACAAGTAGCAGAAATATTCCATGACTTCATAGGTGTACATAATAAACAATCGATCTGTGGCCTGATGTCTAAAATCAAACTGCAACATATCATGAATCACTATGATAATAAAAGATGCACTTGCCATCTTCCCAAATAATTAATTGTATTGTTATTCTCATCCAAAAGCAAGAGAAATTAATGAATGCTACATTTTTAAGGAGTTTACTGCTCCAAGCCTAACTTTCAAGGTCCTTTTTTTAAAACAGAAGTCTTCTAAAAACCTATTCACATTCATTTCACTGAATCATGCACAGCTTTGATTTGTAAAAAGGGCAGATTATTTTCAGTCCAGCTAAACTGCTAAGATTGCTGAACCACAAGTCAACTCTGAGTCACCCAACTTTTCAATTTTGAACGATTACTTTCATGGCAATCAAGGGCAAGCTGAGACAAAACTATTGTGTGGACAGGATTCAATTACTTCAGTCCCCATTCCAACCTATTATTCAAGACTGCCCAATGACATAACAAAAAGTGAGTTCTGGGATCAATATGCACGCAAAATAACACGTAGCCAAGTAACATTCTCCCGTAAACTTTGGTTTTGCAATCTTATCACAGAGTGTACATCATCTCCCAGAAAATCATTCAGCTAAGCCTTGTTCTTTTTTCATCTGTATGTGCCACATTTCCCAGCAGTCAAGTAGCCATTTTATATGAACTCTATTGATTAAAGCATGATCTAAGACCCAGGAAAAGTTTCATTATGTTAACTCCAATTTGAGACTGTAGCTAATTTCAGCAATTCATGAAAATTAATAGTTGAAAGTGATACTTTTAAAAAATAAGTGTATCTAATCACTATTATTAGGGGTTTCAGAGCCCTCATATTATGGAAATATAGGAAACCCTTTGCTACTGAGAGTAGCTAACTGGGGCTGAATAGTACTAAACAAGGATCTTGCACCTAGTCAGGGGGCTAGGATCTGCTCCCAACCCTGCTCAGAACTGGACAGGTGACCTTGGGGAGCCACTGCACCTCTGGATGCCTCTCATTTTCCTCATCTACATAATGGAAGGAATGAACTCTCAGATGCTATGACAAAATGAAACAAAGTAAATTACGTTTCAGCTAAGTACGTAAAATGGGAAAAAGTAGTTTCTGGCATTATATTTTGAAAAGAAATTTTATAGATTTTTATAAAGAAAAATGTTTTTTCATTACAATATATATAATTCATTATATAATTCATTATAATATATAATATTTTACTTTAAGTCAAAACCAACATTCAAGTGTTTATCCTTTCTTATGTCGGTAAGTTTTCAATATTTTATCCCTAAATATGTATAGTTCTCTTTAAGCAGTTGAATTTTTTTAAATCAATAGTCACTGTTTTTGATTGATGAAGGAAATCAGAAAAGCCAAAAGTAACAAGTCCATGTTTGCCCCCAACTCCTCCCTTTAATCCCTAAGTCTATATCTAGATTACCCAAATATAAATATTTCTTTTAATCAGTAAAAACATTATTACTTTCTAAGCAGAGTGTCTTAAGCAAGGAAATAACAAACATAATCCTTTAACAACTCTTCCTTTTAATTGCTGTGCCACAGAACTAAATATTGACCAAAAAAACCACTTTGGTACAATATGTGAAATCCTATATTGGATACAAAAGTTATCTTATGCTAACAAACATGGATTTTTGATAAAAGGGAAATGAAAATATAATAAAAGCATGTAGCCAAATTTTGTTCTGCATTATTTAGGTGTGATTCACCCTGAGGTTTATTGGACTTGTGATTTTATCTCAGCATGGTTCTAAAGAACAAATTGCCAATCTGGTATTTTTCTCTTAGAATAATGTATGATGTGATTCACTATGGCAAGACAAACAGTTAACTTGTAAATTGGGGGACAGTTTATTCGTACAACATTTTAATGATCATATATCTCTATTTCAAGATTAATCTGTTACTGGGTTAAATCACTCCAAATTCTTTATTCCACAATCTGCAAGAGTAATTGCTGCTTCAGTTTCAATCATGGAGCAGTAAATCTGGATTTACTTTTAGGCAGCTGGTTTATAAGTCCCTGGATATACATAATTTCATAGAGTGATTAAAGTCATTTTGATATTATACCAACAATAGCTTATCTAGAGCATCAACTGCAAGCAATTAAAACATTCACATTTTATGTGTACCTTTTTCAAGCAGTTTGCCTGCGTAGACACACAGGTTTTCCCCACCACAGTGCTGCTGATAAACTTTTATTTCATCCCGGAAATCTGAGTGATCATAAGCTAGGTGCACATTTTTCCCCAAGTAGATCATTGTAATAGCTGCATTACTATGCAGTGGTGTTTTGTGAATCCTTCTTGAATCCTAGAATAAACAAAAAAAGGGGCTTATTAACTAATCACCTTCTAATCAGAGTGTGATCACCTTCTAATCAGAGTGTTATACAAAGAATAGAAAAGGCTATTTTTATGTACCTTGCAACAAAACCCTTATAAAATGTCAATCTATATACAGTGCACAAAAAGTCAAGCCCATTACAAAACAAATGCCTTTAACAATTATAGCATATATACATTTTGGCTTTGTATTTTTAATGTAAATTCTGGGGATTTGGACAAAGTTTGTCACCTTTTGTCTTACGTGTGTGTCTGTGTTTTACATGCAATAAAAATATCAGTGACGGGAAGAGGAAACTACTCTTGGTTCTTTTTGCTAGTTCTCAAATAAAAATTCAAATCAAATTAATTAAATAAATATTGGTGACATAATTTTGTTCTAATTCAAATTGACATTAAGTGTAATTTAGCAATTGTTTTTGTAATTGAGTGTTATCTTTATACTTGAGCACCGACAGTACATCCTTCCCTGAGCTTATTCTTTGTGAGAGGGTGATGCACACATTTGATTCCTTCTATGGTCACTCTCAGGATCAGGAACAATGTATGCTGGGTACCTGGGGTTATCCAGTTTCACAGGAGGCATTCAGTTCAATGAAAAGCCAACACTATTAATATTATTCTTAATATCAAACAATAAACCCAACAAAAAATATCACCTCATAAACCTACTTGATACTCTATGGCATTGACCAATTTAAATTACTTATAAAATAAACACTAAACTTAAATACCAGAGATTAAATATCCAATGCCTTGCCTCCTAGTTTATATTCTGAAGTATTTTCACAGTAGTGAATAAGTATAGTGTTTGCCTAACCTCTAAGAGGAAGACCTGGAAAGAGAAGCAAGAAAAGGAAGAGGAAGAAGAGGCAGAGAAATAGAAATGGATCCTTGAGAGACTTTAAGAGGTCCTAGTAAGAATATCGTAGGTTTCTAGAACTATACAGATACCAGGCATTACTTTTAATCGACTTCACTTTTCTAAAAATCAATTTTTAGCTAAATGAAAAATGAGAAGAGACCAACTTTCAGTGAATCCAAGGCAATTATTTGAGTTTGATCTCACTGAATTACAGATGCCTTGGAAGCATGCATTTTTTTTAAGAATGACAAAGCTGCAAAAAAATTCCTGAAGGAACTACTAAAATACTTCCATCTCCAAAGCCATTCCCTTCTACCTCAGAGGATTTTTTTTTTCTCATTCACTCTTATTTCTTTGAAGCAAAAACCAGAAGTAGTAAATTTGATGAAATTCAGCAAATGACAGTCTGAAAAGTGTAAATGGGCAGGAAAGTCTGAGATTTAAAATTTGAGCAAATTGTCTTGCCTGTGGACAGAGCTCCCAAATAGATAATCAAGAGAAATATTTCAGGGACACCAGGAGCCATGAACGTAAATCAGCAAACTGGATAATTCTTTGCAGATTAGAAACGTCTCCTTGAGTCACAGTTGAAAGCAAAGGGATGATGGCAGGCCTGGCTCTTGGTTACAAAGTCATCTCATGTTTCCTCTTGCCTGAGCAACTGTGGAACCCAACCCACAATCACCAGCCTAAGGCAAATTCAGCTCCAAGCTCCCTGGAGAGAACATTTATCATGTGCACACTAACCAACTGAGAGCCCATATCCACCCTCACCCTGCCTCTAACACTCTGGGCCAATATTCCCCTGCCCCAGTACCAGGTACCAGACAACTCAGGAGAGCCCAACACCAGAGCCTGCCAAAATCATTCATACTATCCCATCCTATGCCTGCTTACCCTGCATTGCCCAATTCTTCCTCAGAAACCACAACAGAGGCTCTTTCCCACCTTTTCCTCCCACGCCTCTCCTGTCAGCCCTGGTGCTTCCCTGGGTGGCCCTGCGTGGCCTGGTGTGATGGTTAATTTTATTTATCAACTTGGCTGAGCCACAGTGCCCAGATATGTGTCAAACAATATTCTAGATGGAATTCTGACTAAAATAAACAGGAATGTCCCTTCCTCTTGAGAACTGTAAGGGACAAACTGTCTCTTTAAAGGCAAGTGTCGTCTGATCTATAGGTCTCAACACACCCGAATAATCATAAAACTGACATTTTAAAAGTCAGGCAGAAGAATTACTCGTTTTCATTAGGAAAGGGGAAGCTAGTGAAAGGTTTTAAGCAGGGGAGAAACATGTTGGGAGCTATTCTACAAAGTTTAATTTAACATCATTATGTAGAATCTACTACTACTGAGATGGACTCTGCTTACTCTCTTCTCCCCCTCCTGCCTTTAACCCTCTGCTTCCTGATTCAATCTGCTAACTTCCTACTCACCTTTCAGACATCTGTAATTGCACAGGGCTTCTCTGGAGTCTAGGAAGTAGATAGGGGGCCTCAACCAGATATGGAGAAAGCCCCAGACTAGTTCGTGCCTGGAGAAGTTCTTTGCTTTCTCTATCATAAAACATATAAACACTTAAAACAAACTGTTTTATTTTTTTAATTGATAAGCATAATAATTAAGTAGGTTCTTATTTGAAAGCCTGTATTTTCACATATATAAACACTATTTATAGTACCATCCACATTTTCAGTAGGC
The DNA here is from genome assembly GCF_000442215.2 of Lipotes vexillifer. Taxonomy (NCBI): domain Eukaryota; kingdom Metazoa; phylum Chordata; class Mammalia; order Artiodactyla; family Lipotidae; genus Lipotes; species Lipotes vexillifer. Next base: position 1,150 of record NW_006776575.1, on the reverse strand, counting down.
TGCTGTGTGGAGTAGGTGACAAGCAGTCCTGAGTGGAAACACAGAATTTCTGCAGATGGATGAGGTAAACCTCAGAGCAAAATCTAACTAGTCACATAGATTCTTTAAAAGCATTAAAAAAAACTCTGCAGGTATTATATCTCCAAATTATAAAGCAACAGGGCACAGAAGCAATGTGCTGGGCTGTAAGATCTACACCCTGTCATTTGGTTTCCTAGACTCCAGATAAGCCCTGTGTAATTACATATGCTTGAAAGGTGAGTAGAAAGTTCATGGATCATGGCCTAGAGACACAGACCACAGAAGCCAGGGACCCTGTTCTATACATTCACAGAGGAACAGGTGGCCACCAGCAAGCCACATTTCTTTACCTCTTTCATTTACCTCTTTCCTACCTTTTAAGAACATTTGAAGGATGCTTTGGGATGGTAGTCATGAAATGAAAGAATGAATTTAATGTGTAAATTAATCATGAGAGCCATCTCTCCTTAAATGAATCTTTTCTAGATCAAGATAAAATAAATCTAAATACTAAAGTAAAAGTGCACAACTGGCATGAATGAGATGCTCAATGTCATTGGTCATTAGAGAAATACAAATTTGAAACACAGTTAAGATACCACTTACCCACTAGGACAGCTAGAATCAAAAGACAGTAACAAGTATTGCTGAGGATGTGGAGAAATTTGAACCCTCATACACTGTTGATGAAAATGTAAAATGGTGTAATCACTTGGGAAAACAGTTTGGCAGTTCATCAGAAAGTAAAACGTAGAGTGACTATATGATCCAGCAATTCCACTCCTAGGTATACATCCAAAGAAATGAAAACATATGTCTATGCAAAAACTTGCAGGCAAATGCTCATAGCAGCACTATTCATAGCCAAAAAGTGGAAACAACCCAAATGCCCATCAACTGACAATGAGATAAACAAAATGTGGTACAACCATATGGTGGAATATTATTCAGCCACAAACAGAAAGTACTGATACAACCTGCAACATAGATGAACTTTCGAAACATTATGCTGAGTAAAAGAAGCCTGACACAAAAGAATATTTATTGCATGATTCCATTAATATGAAATATCCATAAGCAAATCAACAGAGACAGAAAGTACATTAGTAGTTGCTAAGGGGTAGGGAAA
>NW_006776574.1:0-3143 GCF_000442215.2 Lipotes vexillifer | reverse complement strand
AGTTTTAGGCAAAAGTGAAATACAGAGTCCAGAGTAGCATTTTGTTACTGCCTCATGCCTTTGAGCTTTCCAGGGTGAAAGTTATTTGAGACAACTCTTGTGGATAAAAAATAAGTTTTGTACATTATAAGAAAATAACTTTGGGAGGATATATCTGTATGACAGAAAGGGAGGATTTGCCAAAAAAGAAAACGTGTAGTATCTTATTTCTACTTAATGAAATGTGTTTATAGGGGTAACTGTCTCGTGACCTAATACAAAGCTTGGATGATGACTTCTTGATTTTCTGAAAAATAGATAGTTGATGACTGTGCAGGATTTCAACATGCTGCCATAGCCTAGGTTATTCTTGGTAAAAAATACAGCCATTAATTGCTAACTCTTAAAGTTTATAATATATATTACTAGAGTTGAAAATATATGTAATCAATAAAACCACTGTTTATTTTTGTTAAACTATGGCTTGTATTTCTAGACAGCTTGCTAACTTTTTCTTTTCTCTGCCTCTTGTCTGGTAGGATGGGAGAGTTCTTAGCAGGATTAAACAGTTCAGGAGGAGGAGTGCTCAGAACAGGGCCTGTTCTGTTAAATACCTGATAAACCTTAGGGATATTATTTGGGATGTAATTGAACTTGAGTATTTTAGTATTTGAACCCTTAAATAGACAATGTGCAAGTTTTTTCAAATCTACTTATCTTCAAAAGAGATAGTCTAGAATACAAAGTAGGGTTTCACTCAAAATAAACATACAGAAGTATTTTATGCACAGTTTTTAAGTGAAAAAGAGTTCTTGACTTGAACAGTTCCTGATTGGTTGATTGAAGTCAAACATTTTTCTCATAGTGTTGGAAGAAATATTCTTAAGACACACTTTCTTTAATGGTGAAATTAAACTACTGTTCTGATACAGTCTTCAAGATGACCCCCTCACTGATTCCATTTTACTTACATAGTTTGTTGTTTTACAAAAATGATCTAAACTTGAAGTCCCAGGAAATTATTTTAACCAGTGAAGTTTACACTTTATTTCTAGCTTAAACAGTTAAAGCAACGTTTCAGGTCGAAAGTCATAATTACTAAAAATGTTCAAGAGCTGCATCTTGAATAGAAAAAAGATAAATGTTACCATAACATTGCCTTAAGTTTTTCCCATTCTCATACTCATTTCTTCTAAAAAGCTGGAACTTCAAGAAGTGTCAAATGTAGATCAGAGTCATGTTTCTGAACCTGTAAAAAATAAAAAATTTTCTACCTTATATTCATCTCATTATTCAGAAGTAGTTAAAAAGTTTGGTTCATAATTACCTTCCCAGTAGCACTGCTATAATGGATTACCTTAAGGATTATCAGTTTATTTTGCTTTTTCAACGCAAGCTTTATTGTGTACATTTGCTCAGAATGACGTTTCAGAATTAAACCTATTAGCAGAGCTCTTTTCTTTGAAGTTTCCCTTGTACCCATACACAACTATTTGTTCCAGTTTATGTAACCTCATACCACTTTGAAATTCCCTCGTTGGCCTTGATTTTTGCCCTACCTTGTGTTATAGAGAGCTGCTTAAACACCTGCCTGGCACGCTAGATTGTGAGCAGCTCAAGGGCAGGAGGTTAGCCAGCTGTGTGTATCCCTCCATGGTCTGGACCTGGTAGTTGTGGAATAAGTGTCTGTGGAGTTATAAGCATACTCTCAGTGGGGGTCCATGCCATCAGAAGTGAGGACAGGTAATGACTTTTTGAAATCCATCTTTAAAGCTTGACTGAGTTTTTGTCAGCTAGGCCAGAGCTTCCCACCGTTCATACCCATGCATGCTGCTGTGCCGCTGGTGGTTTGTGTCTGCACAGATCCCCTCAGTCCTAAGGGCTTTTATCTCTGCCTGCAAGCAGCCTCTCACATTTACCCCAGGGTGTCATACGCACATATTCTGTGGGGCTGTGATAGGGGAAATTGGGTAGCAGCACTCATTATTATAAACAGTAGCCACACACATGATTTTAACCTGCATGCTACCCTTAAGCCCACATCATGAGGTCCCTATGATTTTGGTAGTAGTGCATGTCCTTATTTAGAATTTTTTGTGTACTTGCTCTTAAATTACTGAAATTTCAAGGTATTGATTATTTGAAAATACACTTCTGCTGCAGCATATTAGAGGTGATTGTGGATAAATAGTTTGCCACTAACAGCATTTAATGTCTGGGATGATGAAGGCCATTGATTTTCATCTCCACATGTATATTAATGGTACCTACAAAATTAACGAGTCTAAATGTAATTTTATAGCAGCAACAATTCTGAGCTAAAAGTATAATCCTGACCTAATTCTTTATCAGCTTGGATATTCCAAGAACAGTTTTACAACACTCTGAGCACGTGTACTTGAATGGCCCAGGGCCCCCTTCCAAACACCCCAGAGGAAGAGTCATCAGTTTCACCAAATTCCTACATATTTTTGGTTGGTAGAGAATGGAGATAAATGGGTTGTGGAATTGAAAAGAACAGAGTCATTTTTACTGCAGAGAGGAACAGAGCTGTCCTCTACACTCAGTACCATTCATACCTTAGGAGATTTTTCCATCTGGTGATACACTTGAATGCCAAAAGTTTCTTGAGTGGCACTCTTCCTGTGGCAGACAAGCATAGTTGGAAAAAGGGCCACAAGCTTATTTATTACTGTCGTGCAGAGGTAGGATCAAGACTAGGAATCTTGCATGTAATCAAGGTAAAATAGTTTGTGGTTTTACAGTTAAAACTTTGCAGATTGTAGAAAGATTTTGCACATGCACTGGCATGACAAAAGGGAATAATAAAGCATTTCTTAGTGAAATTTGTATAAAGAGATAATTGTGTAAAACTTGAATGATAACCACCTGATTTTCTCAGATATGGTGATAGTTTGGGAGTTCAATAATTGTGTTGAACATGCTGCCATAATTAAGATTTCATAATAGTATAGAATATTATTTTTTAAAGGGCTCATCATCACTGCATTTGGGATTTTTCTTTTGAGTAAAAAACAGTTAAAAGGGGCTTCCCTGGTGACGCAGTGGTTAAGAATCCACCTGCCAATGCAGGGAACACGGGTTCGAGCCCTAGTCCGGGAAGATCCCACATGCCGCAGAGCAACTAAGCCCGTGCGCCACAA
>NW_006776573.1:0-236 GCF_000442215.2 Lipotes vexillifer | reverse complement strand
CTGCACCAACAGGGAAGCCCCAACCCCCAGATCTTAATTCATCCATTCTTACACCTTTCCATTTGGCTAAACGTAATTTTGTTTTCTTAATCCATGCTTTTCCTTCTCTTGGAAATAAGTAAGTTCGTGGGTATCAGTTTTTTGGTAACACCCATAAGTGATGTCACAGGATATCTGTCTTTCAGTTTCTTTCGTACTTCAAGTTGGGTGATGATATTTAGGCCCTTCTGTGGTGG
>NW_006776572.1:0-204 GCF_000442215.2 Lipotes vexillifer | reverse complement strand
TGCATGGTTGGCCAAAAAGGGCGTATGCGTTTTTTTCTGAATATATTCAGGAAAAAACGCATATCCCCTTTTTGGCCAAGGGCATCCTGGTCGGCATTCTGCCTATTTTCATGGACTTTATATGCAATTCCAAACCACCTGCTGAAATCGGTTTCCTGCTATTCTGCCTCACTTTCAAGCTCTCTTCGCAGCCTAACTTCAGTA
>NW_006776571.1:0-2480 GCF_000442215.2 Lipotes vexillifer | reverse complement strand
TCAGCAGGGCCTTAAGGCTGCTGGTCTTCATCCCGCTGCAGGTCATCGCCGTCACGCTGCTGACCCTGGCCGTGCTCAGGTGCCTGGGGCTCTTCCAGGTGCCCCCCTGCATCATCTTCTGCCTCTTCTTCCTGGCCGCCCTGGTCCTCGGCGCCCTGCTGTGCTTCCTGCATTACTTCCGGCCCCTGAACTGTTTCCTCATGAGGAACCGTGACATCATCCAGCAGCCCATGTCCTACGACAACCTCACGCAGAGGCTCACGGCGGACGCGGCCCAGTTCATACAACGGTTGGTATCGCCTCCCAGCCTGATGCTGCCTGGGACACATGTCATATGCTATTTCAGGTGTTTCCATGGAGGTGGAGGAACCGGGGTGGCCCTTTGAGCCACGTTTCCCCTTCTGTGGTTGGGAGATTCCTCCAGCTGGGCGTGTATTGGGCGGCGGGGGAGTGGGTCGGGAATCGCGATGACCTGGGCTCCCCCCGGAGATGCTTTGCCAGTTTCCCGCACGTCCTCTGCTTATGAGGCCATGCCCCAAAAATGTCTGGGTGACAACAGGGACCTTAGGGCATCACCACGGTCTTTACTCTTCAGGTGTGTGATTAAGAGAGGAAAGGTCATGTGTATTGTTTACTGTAGATGTTATACGATATAAACAGCGTGAGGAGATCCACAATATTCTGGGCACGTCTCCGAGCAGAGCAACTCTGTGAGTCAGCTGGGTGAAGCAGATTATCTCTTGTGAGTCTCTTGGGGCCTCTTGAGTTTGTAGTCTTGGTGTTTGCAGTCAGCAAACGGGGTAGCCATCCACGGAGGGCTTGACAGCAGTCTGTCTCAGGAACACTTGCTATTGAAAACGAACAAAATTGTTTTGTTGCCTTTGAAAGTTTAGAGGATAGTCCTATAGAGAAAGGTGGGGACTCGGTGTGAAAATCAGATGTTTGGCCTTGGTGGTTACTTGCCCTGCCCATGAGAGCAGGTCTGTTCAGGCACCAGAGAGTGGAGGAAGCTGGCAACACGGCGTGATGAAGGACATATTGAGAATTCGAATCTTAAGAGAAAGGGGAAGATAGATGTTCATCTGGCCAGCACGCTGGTGAACATCTGTGTCCGTGATTTTGAACCTGGAGATACTGCTGAGCTATCAGTGCTCACGGTCAGCCTACCCGTCGGCCCGCACAGCCAGAGGCGGGCATCACTTGAACGCACACCCGCATTGTGGGCGTGGCGCTTGGTGCAGATCTGTCCCTTGTGCGATTGCCTTTGATAGCTCAGTACGTGGTGGCGTAGAAAATTGGATCGTTGGAACTTCCCACAGGTAGACCAAGAAGGGAAGAGGGGAAAAGCTCTTGACCGTAGGTGGAGAACTGTGAGTCCTCAGACTTTGTGTAGGCGGGTGCTGGGGTCCTGGCTGAACCTGAAGATTGCCAGTCTTACCTTGAGAAATTCCTGCGGAGAGTAGTTCTAAGGTAAGGCTTTGCCTCTCCCTGTTAACAAGGTCCCCTAGAGTTCTAAACTCCTGTAGAACACTCTGAGAAATACTAGAGCATCTGTGGGTTTTTGCTGTTGGAGAACGGCACCATCACTAAGCTGCCTAGATTTTTCTAGAAGGCGGTGCTAACATGATGTAATGCAGAAGCGTTTGAACTTCCTAAGACATACATTTTACACCATCATCCAATGAGATGTTATACACAGATGTTTAACTGAAGCAAAAGTTTCCAGAAAGGATTTATTTCTTCATAGAGTGATCACTTCTGATACCTCCTGATTCCCTTCTGTTTTATTTTTTAAAAAATTATCTGGATGTGACACAACATTAATGTCATGACTCAACAGTGGGTCTCAGTCTGCATGGTAGACAAAGCTTTCACCTCATGGGTGAGCCTTACAGTATTTTACAAGTAAGAGAATGGCCATTCCGAGGTACAGTGGTGCTTTGTGGATGGCAGACCTACCCGTTTAAGCCAGAATACGACCGTCTGCTGTTTGGCAAACTTGCTGAAGCAGTGGAACCCTCTCCTGTCCCTGTCCATTGACTAGCAATCCCTCAGAAACCTGTGGGAAGCGGGTGAATAATACAATGCTCCTTATAAAATCACAGGCTTCAGGAGTGATCCTCAACTTCCAGGATGAGGCATATCTTGACAGCATGTGGTATTTGGACACAGATGATTGAATCTGTAGGATATATGAATATTCATATGATTAGGAGGAATTTTAATGGGTTCCTTGGCATATGACTTTCGGACGGGATCGAAACAAATTTGATTAGCCTAAGGGTATTGAACCTCAACCAGTTCATCTTTGTTTAACTTTAATTTCATTTATTTTTTATTGAAGTATAGTTTATTTACAACATTGTGTTACTTTCAGGTGTACAGCACAGTGATTTTATTATATATACTATAGATATACTATATACATATATAAATTTTTTTTCAGATTCTTTTCCATTATAAGTTATCACAAAATATTG
>NW_006776570.1:0-2172 GCF_000442215.2 Lipotes vexillifer | reverse complement strand
GAAAAAAAAAAAAAAAAAAAAAAAAAAAAATTAAAGCAATGGAACAAAGAACAGTTTTGTTTTCAAGCTATCTGCACATCCCTTGAGGGTTTTACTGACCCCCTTAGGAGGATGCTATAACCCACAGGCTGTGATGAAAATCATGGGTTTAGATTAGAAAAACCTTTTTAAATAACTATTGTGCTAGTATATCAATTTAGTGGGTCAAGAATAACATTTCTCATAAAATAGAATAGTATGGGATAGTATAGGATGTAATGGAATAGATTATTTTTGTAAAATGTTTATGTGCTATACATGTATGGATGAATGTGTGTCTACTAGATCACAATGTAAAATATCTGACTGTGAGTTATAGTCAAAAGTTTGAAACCCACCAGTTTAGAATAAGGTAGAAACATGGTACATATGGGCTAAATGTCCCTACCCACAAACAAGTTTTGACTGGCCCCACAAAAGAAGCAAGCAAAAGGATAATAATAATATAATCTATGGCTAAAGAACAGGGAGTGCGCCATAGGAAGATCAAACTCCTAGACCTGCTTCATTGCACCACACTCACTAGCCACATGAACCAATTGATCATAGAGATGAGCAGCACAAAATAAGACCATTTAAAAGTATCAATATAAATATCACTGTTCAAAACTTTGTGTTCAAATCTCTAGTTATCTCTCTGCTACATGAGTGAGATTCATACAGTTTGTGGATTTTATATAAGAAATCATAGACTACTTCCCTCTTGCTCTGTTACACTGTCAGAAAGCTGCTCTTTGAAAGTAGGTGTATGCTAAAAAAAATTAAAAGATCATTTTAACTTTTAATGGAAATAAGAAGGTGTGTTTAAATTGAAAAAAATCTAAAAAAGAAGTCATTTCAAAGCCAAATAAAAAAATGTGGGGTTAATATTTTGTATCCATGGCAGAGTTGTCTGAATTAATGTGAGGAGTTTCAAGAAATACAGAAACACAAATCTCTCCCTCCAGCGATTCTAATGAGTAAGTATCCAGGGTTGAGAACCACTAAGACAAAAGAATAAGGTTTTGCTACAGCTGAGATTCCATTTATAGTTGTCTTTTTTTCATTGGTAAGCAGATTTTTTTTTCTTCACCATGGCTACACAACAAGAGTCTGAAAATAGAACCTCCAAGGAAGGACAATGCTACCTGAAGCTACAACATGGCAGCTGCTGTCCACAAGAGTCAGCCAATCAGCAGCATAACACATTTATAAAACTACAGAAAATGAGTCAAGGCTAAGTTTTTGTTGCTTTGATATAGTTCTGACAAATAAAGTGAAAGATATTGAATCAGAAGCAAAACATTTATAGGAAAAGAAGTAAGGAATCTTCTTTCCTACTGAAAGACTATATCCTCTTGTGTCTCTTCTCTGGTCAAATGAAGTAGGATTTTACTTTCCCTTAAATAATCATGACACTTCACACCATGGCTGATGAATCCTACAAATAGACTGCTTCATCTTATATCCCTGCTCAAAATCTTTCATCATTTCTAATACTTTCCAGGAGAAAACCCAACTCTACATGACATAGTAAGAAAAAGCTCCCAAGATGAGACTCCTACTTACCCACCCAAACTCCCACCCCCAACCTACACACTATACTTTGTATAGTTCCCAAAGATAAGAAGTTATTTTACACATCCTTGCCTTTACTCACTTTGCTGACTTTGTCTGGAAAGCTCTTCTTTCCAACTCCACCCTCTCCCTACAGGAACATCTCTCCATTCAGCCTTTCAAGAATCAGCTCAAGCACAGCTCTTCTTTGAAAATATTCCTCTATAAAGACAACTGTTCTTGTTTGTTGAGATATTAAATTGAGAACTGACTCTTCTGTGTTCCCACCAGAGTCTGTGCATCATTCTATAATAACGGTTCTAAAAATGTTTTACACTTAGATCAAGGTTTATCAAAGTCAGCACTACTGATTTTAGACTGGATAAATTCTTTGCTGTAGGATATATATATATATATATTTTTTTTTGCGCTACGTGGGCCTCCCACTGTTGTGGCCTCTCCCACTGTGGAGCACAGGCTCCGGACGTGCACGCTCAGCGGCCATGGCTCACGGGCCCAGCCACTCCATGGCACATGGGATCTTCCCGGACCGGGGCACGAACCTGTGTCCCCTGCATCAGCAGGCAGACTCTCAAC
>NW_006776569.1:0-230 GCF_000442215.2 Lipotes vexillifer | reverse complement strand
AAAGTCTCATGAGCCTGAGACTTTGCAATCAGTGCTTGGGGTCAATTTTGTTTCTTGGCTCTCGAAGTGTGAATGAGCTGCTTATGTGGGCACTATACCAATTCTGGAACAAACTGTTACACAGATAACTTAAGGCTGAGCCTGTGGGACCTTACTCACTTCTCCCACCCGGACTTCCCAACTGGGGCAGCAGTTATATCCTGACACATTTTTTCTCATCCTCATAATTC
>NW_006776568.1:0-211 GCF_000442215.2 Lipotes vexillifer | reverse complement strand
AGTGTGCAGTCGAAATTTCCAGGACCCATGAAGGAAGGGTGGTACATGTGTGAGAGTTATAGCCATATTAAGAGTGGATTGAAGATCTTGATAGCTTAGAACAGAAGCTGGAAATCCTGTTTTTACAGAGCCAAATGGCAAATATTTGAGGCTTTGTAGACCAAAGAGGCAAAATTGAGGATATTATTTAGGTACTTAGGTAACCATTTAA
>NW_006776567.1:0-368 GCF_000442215.2 Lipotes vexillifer | reverse complement strand
GGCCCTGAATATGTCCCTAAGTGCATCTCTGACGATGTCCTTAACAGCCTGAACTCTCTTCAAATTATCTCTGAGGCTCTGACAGTGGCCCTTCCTAAGGCCTCACCCCGGGGTTGTCCCAGGCTGCTGGGCAGTTTTTGCTTGTCCGCAACTCTAGCCAGCTGCCTGCCATCGGCCACTCTAAGATTCTGCGATACGGTGGTCCCACGTGGGATGTGCCTGTGTAGGCTCAGCTGCGGGACGAGAGTCATGGCCACTCCGCCCCCCAGGGGACAGCAGCTCAGGGTAAGAGCCTCTCAGCCAGGGTCTGGACACAGGCTTCTGTGCCCTTGTTTGTTGTAAATCCCTTGGAGTTACCTCTAACATTT
>NW_006776566.1:0-264 GCF_000442215.2 Lipotes vexillifer | reverse complement strand
GTGACCATATGTGCATGGGTTTATCTCTGGGCTTTCTATCCTGTTCCACTGATCTATATTTCTATTTTTGTGCAATCTCTGGGCTTTCTATCCTGTTCCACTGATCTATATTTCTATTTTTGTGCAAGTACCATACTGTCTTGATTACTGTAGGTTTGTAGTATAGTCTGAAGTCAGGGAGCCTGATTCCTTCAGCTCCACTTTTCATTCTCAAGATTGCTTTGGCTCTTCGGGGTCTTTTGTGTTTCCATACAAATTGTGAAA
>NW_006776562.1:0-549 GCF_000442215.2 Lipotes vexillifer | reverse complement strand
ACACACACACACACACACACACACACACACACATACACACACACATATACACACACACACACACACACACATATATAAAATTGAAAACTAGGGTTAAAACAAATATTCATCCACAAATGGTCACAGCAGCACTGCTCACGGTAGTCAAAAAGTGGAAACAAGCACAAGGTCCATCAGCTATGGAGTGGATACACAAAATATAGTATAGCCAAACAATGGAATATTATTCAATGATAAAAGGAATGAAGTACTGATCCATGCTACCACATGGCTGAACCTTGAAAACATTATATTAAGTGAAATAAATAAGACCCAAAAAGCCAGATTGTATGATCCCATGTAAATGAATCATCCAGAATAGATGAATCCATAGAGACAAAAAGCAAATTAGTGGTTGTCAGGGCCCATTTGGAGAGGGAAAATAGGAAGTGACTGCTTAATGGGTCCAGTATTTCCTTTTAGGTTGATTAAAATGTTCTGGGGGCGTCCCTGGTGGTGCAGTGGTTGAGAGTCCGCCTGCCAATGCAGGGGACATGGGTTCGTGCCCCG
>NW_006776561.1:0-1302 GCF_000442215.2 Lipotes vexillifer | reverse complement strand
GGGAAAGAGATTCCTTCTATTACCAGAAAGTTGACAGCAGTTGCTTTGTTTTGTTTTGTTTTTTAAGCTCTGGAAATTTTTCTTTCTCTTTGTCACACACTTTTTTAAAAGTTTCTCCACTCTCATCTATGAAAGAAGACTTTTAGGCCTTTAGGTTTCTATCACATATGAGAACTAAGGAAAACTTATTTAAAAAGCATGCCTCTCTCAATTTTTCTAACATATTATTGCAGAGAGAAACATCTAATCAAGAAGTTCTCAAGCCCCAGCTTTATCCCATGTCCAAGACCACATACTTGGTCTAAAAGGAAAGGACTTGAACATATTTTCACCAAACCCAGGTTGAAGGCTAAAATTTAAAGTATTGTCTCATCTGAGATGGTTCAAGGCTCTACTAACTATTGTTTCTAATAACATAAGGAATGACATATATACAAGGTCATTCGAGAATCCAAGAAAGAGCCTGAAGTCCATTGCCAGATATACACTGTTTAGGTGGATAAACAGGTACATTTGATACATTGTGTCTTAGACTGTTCTCTGGAAACAAATACTGAGATGGAGAACTGCAAGCAGAAGGTTAAGCAGGGAAGTACTCTTGAGAGTTACAATTGTAAGAAAGGCTAGGATAGCGGAACTGGGCAGTGGGAGAAGCTGACCTGCAATGCAGCTGTAGCTGGAGCATCCACCCATCCTGGGGAGCTCCAAGGATGGAATGGCTCCTAAGAGTTGTGTCAAATGAGTTGAGAGTTCTAGCCTTTATCCCCATAGCAGCTGATTTTCTGCCTTGGGCAGCTCCCTGTGAAGGCCCATATCCCTGGGTGAGCCAGTACCTACAGCCAAGGGCAATGCCCAGTAAGGGAGGCGGCTGTGAGCTGTTAGCAGCAAAAATTCCAAGGAACTAGACGATGAGTGCATCGGCCAGAAGCGGGGACCTGGGCAAAGCCATGCAGTATCCACGGGAGAAATATGCTGCTTATAATATAGGCTCTTCTGCTTCAGTGTAAAAATTCAATATTTTATTTACAGTGGCTCATTTTCACAGGGAAAATGTGCTTAAACTTTGGTGTTTTGTTTTGTTTTGTTGTTGTGTATGTGTGTGTGCATCAGTCCTTGTTTACATCTAATTTAAAACTAATTCCTCTTGGAACCATGAGTCAGAACTTAGAAAAGATCTGGCTTAATATACTTATTTTACTAATAAAGGAACTTTTTTTTCCATGTCAAAAGGCTGCTTAGTGGGCTTCCCTGGTGGTGCAGTGGTTGAGAGTCCACCTGCTGATGCAGGGGACATGGGTTCGT
>NW_006776560.1:300795-311698 GCF_000442215.2 Lipotes vexillifer | reverse complement strand
AATACTTCGATAAATTTGCATTGAGTAGCAGCAGACCCTTCAAGACATTTTTGGTAAACAAATACATTTATCTATTTATTTGTTTATTTAATTGAAGTATAATTGCTGATAAGATTATATAAGTTACAGGTGTACAATATAGTGATTCACAATTTTTAAAGGTTATACTCCATTTATAGTTATTATAAAACATTGGCTATGTTCCCTGTGGTGTGCAATATATACTTGTAGCTTATTTTATCCATAATAGTTAGTACCTCTTACTCGCCTACCCCTATATTGCCCCTCCCCCCTTCTGTCTCCCCACTGGTGACCACTACTTTGTTCTCTGTATCTGTGAGTCTGCTTCTTTTTTCTTTCTTTTTTTTATTTTTTATTTTTTATGTGGGATCTTCCAGGACCGGGGCACAACCCCGTGTCCCCTGCATCGGCAGGCGGACTCTCAACAACTGCACCACCAGGGAACCCCCCTACTGGATTTATTGGGGTATAATTGCTTTACAATGGTGTGTTAGTTTCTGCTTTATAACAGAGTGAGTCAGTTATACATATATATATGTTCCCATATCTCTTCCCTCTTTGTCTCCCTCCCTCCCACCCTCCCTATCCCACCCCTCCAGACAGCCACAAAGAACCGAGCCGGTTTCCCTGTGCCATGCGGCTGCTTCCCACTGGCTATTACCTTACGTTTGGTAGTGTATATATATGTCCATGCCTCTCTCTCGCTTTGTCACAGCTTACCGTTCCCCATCCCCATATCCTCAAGTCCATTCTCTAGTAGGTCTGTGTCTTTATTCCTGTCTTACCCCTAGGTTCTTCATGACATTTTTTTTCTTAAATTCCATATATATGTGTTAGCATACGGTATTTGTCTTTCTCTTTCTGACTTACTTCAATCTGTATGACAGACTCTAGGTCTATCCACCTCATTACGAATAGCTCAATTTCGTTTCTTTTTATGGCTGAGTAATATTCCATTGTATATATGTGCCACATCTTCTTTATCCATTCATCCGACGACGGGCACTTAGGTTGTTTCCATCTCCGGGCTATTGTAAATAGAGCTGCAATGAACATTTTGGTACATGACTCTTTCTGAATTCTGGTTTCCTCAGGGTATATACCTAGTAGTGGGATTGCTGGGTCATATGGTAGTTCTATTTGTAGTTTTTTAAGGAACCTCCATACTGTTCTCCATAGTGGCTGAACCAATTCACATTCCCACCAGCAGTGCAAGAGTGTTCCCTTTTCTCCACACCCTCTCCAGCATTTATTGTTTCTAGATTTTTTGATGATGGCCATTCTGACTGGTGTGAGATGATATCTCATTGTAGTTTTGATTTGCATTTCTCTAATGATTAATGATGTTGAGCATTCTTTCATGTGTTTGTTGGCAGTCTGTATATCTTCTTTGGAGAAATGTCTATTTAGGTCTTCTGCCCATTTTTGGATTGGGTTGTTTATTTTTTTGTTATTGAGCTGCATGAGCTGCCTGTAAATTTTAGAGATTAATCCTTTGTCAGTTGATTCATTTGCAAATATTTTCTCCCATTCTGAGGGCTGTCTTTTGGTCTTGTTTATGGTTTCCTTTGCTGTGCAAAAGCTTTGAAGTTTTCATTAGGTCCCATTTGTTTATTTTTGGTTTTATTTCCATTTCTCTAGGAGGTGGGTCAAAAGGATCTTGCTGTGATTTATGTCATAGAGTATTCTGCCTATGTTTTCCTCTAAGAGTTGGATAGTTTCTGGCCTTACATTTAGGTCTTTAATCCATTTTGAGTTTATTTTTGTGTATGGTGTTAGGCAGTGATCTAATCTCATACTTTTACATGTACCTATCCAGTTTTCCCAGCACCACTTATTGAAGAGGCTGTCCTTTCTCCACTGTACATTCCTGCCTTCTTTATCAAAGATAAGTTGACCATACATGTGTGGGTTTATCTCCGGGCTTTCTATCCTGTTCCATTGATCTATCTTTCTGTTTTTGTGCCAGTATCATGCTGTCTTGATTACTGTAGCTTTGTAGTATAGTCTGAAGTCAGGGAGTCTGATTCCTCCAGCTCCGTTTTTCGTTCTCAAGATTGCTTTGCCTATTCGGGGTCTTTTGTGTTCCCATACAAATTGTGAGATTTTTTTGTTCTAGTTCTGTGAAAAATGCCAGTGGTAGTTTGATATGGATTGCATTGAATCTGTAGATTGCTTTGGGTAGTAGAGTCATTTTCACAATGTTGATTCTTCCAATCCAAGAACATGGTATATTTCTCCATCTACTTGTATCATCTTTAATTTCTTTCATCAGTGTCTTATAATTTTCTGCATACAGGTCTTTTGTCTCCTTAGGTAGGTTTATTCCTAGATATTTTCTTTTTTGTTGCAGTGGTAAATGGGAGTGTTTTCTTGATTTCACTTTCAGATTTTTCATCATTAGTGTATAGGAATGCAAGAGATTTCTTTGCATTAATTTTGTATCCTGCAACTTTATAAAATTCATTGATTAGCTCTAGTAGATTTCTGGTAGCATCTTTAGGATTCTCTATGAATAGTATCATGTCATCTGCAAACAGTGGCAGCTTTACTTCTTCTTTTCCGATTTGGATTCCTTTTATTTCCTTTTCTTCTCTGATTGCTGTGGCTAAAACTTCCAAACTATGTTGAATAAGAGTGGTGAGAGTGGGCAACCTTGTCTTGTTCCTGATCTTAGTGGAAATGGTTTCAGTTTTTCACCATTGAGGACGATGTTGACTGTGGGTTTGTCATATATGGCCTTTATTATGTTGAGAAAAGTTCCCTCTATGCCTACTTTCTGCAGGGTTTTTATCATAAATGGATGTTGAATTTTGTTGAAAGCTTTCTCTGCATCTATTGAGATGATCATATGGTTTTTCTCCTTCAATTTGTTAATATCGTGTATGACGTTGATTGATTTGCGTATATTGAAGAATCCTTGCATTCCTGGAATAAACCTTACTTGATCATGGTGTATGATCCATTTAATGTGCTGTTGGATTCTGTTTGCTAGTATTTTGTTGAGGATTTTTGCATCTATGTTCATCATTGATATTGGCCTGTAGTTTTCTTTCTTTGTGACATCCTTGTCTGGTTTTGGTATCACGGTGATGGTGGCCTCGTAGAATGAGTTTGGGAGTGTTCCTCCCTCTGCTATATTTTGGAAGAGTTTGAGAAGGATAGGTGTTAGCTCTTCTCTAAATGTTTGATAGAATTTGCCTATGAAGCCATCTGGGCCTGGACTTTTGTTTGTTGGAAGATTTTTAATCACACTTTCAATTTTAGTGCTTGTGATTGGTCTGCTCATATTTTCTCTTTCTTCCTGATTCAGTCTTGGCAGGTTGTGCATTTCTAAGAATTTGTCCATTTCTTCCAGGTTGTCCATTTTATTGGCATAGAATTGCTTGTAGTGATCCCTCATGATCTTTTGTGTTTCTGCAGTGTCAGTTGTTACTTCTCCTTTTTCATTTCTAATTCTATTGATTTAAGTCTTCTCCTGTTTTTCTTGAGGAGTCTGGCTAATGCTTTATCAATTTTGTTTATCTTCTCAAAGAACCAGCCTTTAGTTTTATTGATCTTTGCTACCGTTTCCTTCATTTCTTTTTCATTTATTTCTGATCTGATTTTTATGATTTCTTTCCTTCTGCTAACTTTGGGGTTTTTTTGTTCTACTTTCTCTAATTGCTTTAGGTGCAAGGTTAGGTTTTTTATTCGAGATGTTTCCTGTTTCTTAAGGTAGGATTGTATTGCTATAAACTTCCCTCTTAGAACTGCTTTTGCTGCATCCCATAGATTTTGGGTCGTCGTGTCTCCATTGTCATTTGTTTCTAGGTATTTTTTGATTTCCTCTTTGATTTCTTCAGTGATCACTTCGTTATTAAGTAGTGTATTGGTTAGCCTCCACGTGTTTGTATTTTTTCCCGATCTTTTACTGTAATTGATACCTAGTCTCATAGCATTGTGGTTAGAAAAGATACTTGACATGATTTCAGTTTTCTTAAATTTACCAAGGCTTGATTTGTGCCTCAAGATATGATCTATCCTGGAGAATGTTCCATGAGCACTTGAGAAAAATGTGTATTCTGTTGTTTTTGGATGGAATTTCCTATAAATATCAGTTAAGTCCATCTTGTTTAATATATCACTTAAAGCTTGTATTTCCTTATTTATTTTGATTTTGGATGATCTGTCCATTGGTGAAAGTGGGGTGTTAAAGTCCCCTACTATGAATGTGTTACTGTCGATTTCCCCTTTTATGGCTGTTAGTATTTGCCTTATGTATTGAGGTGCTCCTATGTTGGGTGCATAAATATTTACAATTGTTATATCTTCTTCTTGGATCGATCCCTTGATCATTATGTAGTGTCCTTCTTTGTCTCTTCTAATAGTCCTTATTTTAAAGTCTATTTTTTCTGATATGAGAATAGCTACTCCAGCTTTCTTTTGGTTTCCATTTGCATGAAATATCTTTTTCCATCCCCTTACTTTCAGTCTGTATGTGTCTCTAGGTCTGAAGTGGGTCTCTTGTAGACAGCAAATATATGGGTCTTGTTTTTGTATCCATTCACCCAATCTGTGTCTTTTGGTGGGAGCATTTAGTCCATTTACCTTTAAGGTAATTATCGATATTTATGTTCCTATTCCCATTTTCTTAATTGTTTTGGGTTCGTTATTGTAGGTCTTTTCCTTCTATTGTGTTTCTTGCCTAGAGAAGTTCCTTTAGCAGTTGTTGTAAAGCTGGTTTGGTGGTGCTGAACTCTCTCAGCTTTTCCTCTTCTGTAAAGGTTTTAATTTCTCCATCAAATCTGAATGAGGTCCTTGCTGGGTAGAGTAATCTTGGTTGCAGGTTTTTCTCCTTCATCACTTTCAGTATGTCCTGCCACTCCCTTCTGGCTTGCAGAGTTTCTGCTGAAAGATCAGCTGTTAACCTTATGGGGATTCCCTTGTGTGTTATTTGTTGTTTTTCCCTTGCTGCTTTTAATATGTTTTCTTTGTATTTAGTTTTTGACAGTTTGATTAATATGTGTCTTGGCGTATTTCTCCTTGGATTTATCCTGTATGGGACTCTCTGTGCTTCCTGGACTTGATTAACTATTTCCTTTCCCATATTAGGGAAGTTTTCAACTATAATCTCTTCAAATATTTTCTCAGTCCCTTTCTTTTTCTCTTCTTCTTCTGGAACCCCTATAATTCGAATGTTGTTGTGTTTAATGTTGTCCCAGAGTTCTCTGAGACTGTCATCAGTTCTTTTCATTCTTTTTTCTTTATTCTGCTCTGCTGTAGTTATTTCCACTATTTTATCTTCCAGGTCACTTATCCATTCTTCTGCCTCAGTTATTCTGCTATTGATCCCATCTACACTATTTTTAATTTCCTTTGTTGTGTTGTTCATCATTGTTTGTTTCATCTTTAGTTCTTCTAGGTCCTTGTTAAATGTTTGTTGCATTTTGTCTATTCTATTTCCAAGATTTTGGATCATCTTTACTATCATTACTCTGAATTCTTTTTCAGGTAGACTGCCTATTACCTCTTCATGTGTTAGGTCTGGTGAGTTTTTATCTTGCTCCTTCATCTGCTGTGTATTTTTCTGTCTTCTCATTTTGCTTATCTTACTGTGTTTGGGGTCTCCTTTTTGCAGGCTGCAGGTTCGTAGTTCCCGTTGTTTTTGGTGTCTGTCCCCAGTGGCTATGGTTGGTTCAGTGGGTTGTGTAGGCTTCCTGGTGGAGGGGACTAGTGCCTGTGTTCTGGTGGATGAGGCTGGATATTGTCTTTCTGGTGGGCAGGTCCACGTCTGGTGGTGTGTTTTGGGTTGTCTCTGGACTTATTATGATTTTAGGCAGCCTCTCTGCTAATGGGTGGGGTTGTGTTCCTGTCTTGCTAGTTGTTTGGCATAGCTTGCTGGTCGTTGAGTGAAGCTGTGTGATGGTGTTGTGATGGAGATCTCTGGGAGATTTTTGCCGTTTGATATTATGTGGAGCTGGGAGGTCTGTTTTGGACCAGTGTCCTGAATTTGGCTCTTCCACCTCAGAGTCACAGCACTGACTCCTGGCTGTAGCACCAAGAACCTTTCGTCCACACGGCTCAGAATAAAAGGGAATAAAAGTAGAAAGAAAGAATTAGTAGAAGTAGAAAGAAATAAAGGAGTGAGGGAGGGGGGGAGGAAGGAAGGAAGGAGGGAAGGAAGGAAAAACAGAAAGAAAGAAGATAAAGTAAAATAAAGTAAGATAAAATATAATAAAGTTATTAAAATAAAAAATAATTATTAAGAGGAAAAAAATAAAATTAACAAAAACAAAAACAATAAACAAATGGACAGATAGAACCCTAGGACAAATGGTGGAAGCAAAGCTATACAGACAAAATGTCACACAGAAGCATAAACATACACACTCACAAAAAGAAAAAAGGGGAATAAATCATAAATCTTGCTCTCCAAGTTCGCCTCCTCAATTTGGGATGATTCGTTGTCTAAAGGAGGTAAGGAAGGAAGGAAGGAAGGAAATAAAGAGAGAAAGAAAGAAAGAAAGAAAAAGAAAGAAAGAAAGAAGGAAGGAAGATAAAGTAAAATAAAATAATTAAAATAAAAAATAATTATTAAGAAAAAAATTAAAAAAAAAAAAGGACGGATAGAACCCTAGGACAAATGGTGGAAGCAAAGCTATACAGACAAAATCTCACACAGAAGCATACACATACACACTTACAGAAAGAGGAAAAGGGGAATAAATCATAAATCTTGCTCTCAAAGTCCACCTCCTTAATTTGGGATGATTCGTTGTCTATTTATGTATTCCACAGATGCAGGGTGCATCAAGTTGATTGTGGAGCTTTAATCCGCTGCTTCTGAGGCTGCTGGGAGAGATTTCCCTTTCTCTTCTTTGTTCTCACAGCTCACAGGGGCTCAGCTTTGGATTTGGCCCCGCCTCTGCGTGTAGGTCGCTGGAGGGCGTCTGTTCTTCACTCAGACAGGATGGGATTAAAGGAGCCGCTCATTCGGGGGCTCTGGTGCACTCAGGCCGAGGGGAGGGAGGGGCACGATGTGGGGCGGGTCTGCAGCGGCAGAGGCCGATGTGACATTGCACCAGCCCGAGGCGCACTGTGTGCTCTCCCGGGGGAGTTGTCCCTGGATCCCGGGACCCTGGCAGTGGCGGGATGCACAGGCTCCGCAGAAGGGGGTTGTGGATAGTGACCTGTGCTCGCACACAGGGTTTTTGGTGGTGGCAGCAGCAGCCCTAGCGTCTCATGCCCGTCTCTGGGGTCCGCGCTTTTAGCCGCGGCTCGCGCCCCTCTCTGGAGCTCCTTTAAGCAGCGCTCTGAATCCCCTCTCCTCACGCACCAGGACACAAAGAGGTAAGAAAAGTCTCTTGCCTCTTCGGCAGGTCCAGACTTTTCCCCGGACTCCCTCCTGGCTAGCCGTGGCGCACTAACCCCCGGCAGGCTGTGTTCACGCCGCCAACCCCAGGTCTCTCCCTGCGCTCCGACCGAAGCCCCAGCCTCAGCTCGCAGCCCCGCCCGCCCCGGCGGGTGAGCAGACAAGCCTCTCGGGCTGGTGAGTGCTGTCGGCACCGATCCTCTGTGCGGGAATCTCCCCGCTTTGCCCCCCGCACCCCTGTGGCTGCGCTCTCCCCCGCGGCTCCGAAGCTCCCCGCCTCCGCCACCCGCAGTCTCCGCCCGCGAAGGGGCTTCCTAGTTTGTGGAGACCTTTCCTCCTTCACAGCTCCCTCCCACTGGTGCAGGTGCCGTCCCTATTCTTTTGTCTCTGTTTATTCTTTTTTCTTTTGCCCTACCCAGGTACGTGGGGGGTTTCTTGCCTTTTGGGAGGTCTGAGGTCTTCTGCCAGCGTTCAGTAGGTGTGCTGTAGGAGTTGTTCCACGTGTAGATGTATTTCTGGTGTATCTGTGGGGAGGAAAGTGATCTCCGCGTCTTACTCTTCCGCCATCTTCCCGGAAGCCTGCTTCTTTTTTCTTATATTTACAAGTTTGTTGTATTTTTTAGATTCCACATCTAAGTGATATCATGCAGTATTTGTCTTTCTCTGTCTGACTTATTTCACTTAGCATGATGCCCACCAGGTCCATCCATGTGGCCGCAAACGGCAAAATTTCATTGTTTTTTTTTTTTATGGCTGAGTGGTATTCCATTGTGTGTTTATTTATGTGTGTGTGTGTGTCTGCATATATATATATATATATATATATATACACACCACATCTTCTTCATCTGTTCATCTGTTGATGGACACTTAGGTTGCTTCCATACCTTGGCAATTGTAAGTAATGGTGCTATGAACATTAAGGTGCATGTAGCTTTTCAAATTAGTGTTTTTGTTTTTTTTAGGTATATACCCAGGAGTGGAATTGCTGGGTCATACTGTAGTTCTCTTTTTAGTTTTATGTAAAACCTCCACACTGTTTTCCACAGTGGCTGCACAAATTTACATTCCTACCAACAGTGTACCAGGGTTCCCTTTTCTCCACACCCTCACCAGCGTTTGTTATTTGTGTTCTTTTTGATGATAGCCATTCTGACAGGTGTGAGGTTAAGGTATCAGGAAGGAATAGAAAATATGAACAGACAAACTCTTAGTAATGAAATTGAATTAGTAACTTAAAAACTCCTAGCCAACAAAAGTCCAGGTAAATAAATTTAGAAAACAATTATGTAAGGGAAGGGAAGTCTGCTATTTACAGCAATTTAAATCATTTTTTGACTTGTCCTATTTGATACAGTCTGCTGACTTTTTTTTCTAATATCATCACATGAAAGATATTCTCACTGCTCTTTGCAGACAGGAGTCCAAAAAAAAGAAACTCTTAGAAATTAGCTTATGAGCATTTAATAAATGAAAGTAATGACCAAAAGACACCATCTGGGATTCACTAAGAAAAATGTAGGTATGCCTTAGTAACAGGATAAGCATACTTTAGTAACAGCATTAGGTGTACCTGTGTAACAGCATTAGGCAGACCTTAGTAACAGCCTTCTCTCTGTTTATGAGTGTTTAGACTGTGGTCATGGGAATGCTATAAATTTGTTGCATCTGGAAGTCAGCAGGGCATCGTGATAGGCCTTTCTTGATGTTCTGGTGTATGAGATGAAGATGTGTGAGCTGGACAAACGCTGAGCCAAGAATCAGGGCTCTAGTCTAGTTTTTGTCTCATTATTAAGTTGTGGGAATTCCTGTTGGAGGACTCTAGAGGCATACTGCTTCTACCCTTGTCTCCCTCCTTTCATTTAATTTTTAAACTTTTATTTTGAAATAATTATAGATTTGAAAGAAATTTCAAGGTTATTTACAGGGGCATCCTGTGGACCTCAGGCCTACCACTGGCTGGTTAGCCAGACATTAGGGATAAAGACTAGTTCAGGACTGAGCCCTGAAGATCAGTTTCCTTCCTTAACACTTTATCTCAGGGTCAAGGAGTAAAAGGACTTGGTATTTCTTGGAGGGTGCGTGGGGTGGGAGTCGGGTGAATGGGAAGAGTTGTAATGTGTGTGGGGTGGCAATGACACACTCCCAACAAAAAGGCAACAAACACAACATAATTGCCTTCAGGCAATGCACAGTGATGTGCATTGTAACCCACCCTAGGCTATAAGCAACCGAAGCCCTGAAAAGGACCCAAAGCTCATTCTACTCAAAGTAACCAACAGCACCCTCACACACTAAAATAATATGTTTGGAAACCACAAGTTCAACACTGATTAGTGCACATTCTTGTTAGCAGTGGCCTGACAAAGGTGGGGCAGTGGAAGTGGTCCACCACGCCCCCCAAACCACAGGCAATAAACGGGAGCATTGTCTACAGAGAATTTTAATAAAAGAATAAAACCGAGTAAAAACTGGTCTTCATGTTATCACCTCCATACTTCTGTATGTCTAAGCCAATCAGTGATTAAGTATTCTTCTCCTGGTAAAAAAATCTGTTTTTGTGTGTGGTGGGGGGGATGGTGGAGTGATTTCGACATCAAATCTAGAGGCTTGAGTTAATCACATTCCTAGAGTTAATTGTTCAGGGCCCTCTCCTGTTTATTTACTCATTTGTTCCTCTTCTTTCTACCCCCCAATCCCATTTGTCTTCTCATAGGCAATCATTCTAAAACATTTGATGCATATACTTTTCTTTTCCTGAGTGTTAATAAAATGTATATTATTGTTTGTGGGCATTTGTTTTTAATTTATGTATCTGTTGTTAATATTACACATCATTTCCTAATGTGTCATTGAGCCCCATTTTGAAGATCCATCTGTGTTCCTTATGCGTGTGTCTAGTCTGTTGTTCCCTTTAAATGGATATGTCAGATACATTATTTTTTATTTGTAAGTTTTAGAAAGGTATTTGCACTTTTAATATTTGTACCTACCCCTTGGTACATGTTTTGTTTGATTTGTACCTCAAAGTTTCATTTTCTTTGAAGTGACGGTAAACAGTATCGTGTGTTTAATTTTGGTTTCCACATATTCTGTGTTAGTATATAGAAGTGTGATTGATTTTTAAAATTAGGCTTTTCATTTTGACATAATTATTTAATATTGTGACCAGGAAATTGACATTAATGTAATCCATCTACCTTATTCAGATTTCACCAGTTTTGTACCTGCTCATTTGTGTGTGTGTGTATTTATGCAGTTTTATCACATGTGGGGATTCCTGTGAGGACCACCACAGTAAAGATGTAGAAGAGTTCCATCAACGGAAGGATCTCTCCTGTTGCCCTTTAATAGCCACACCCACTTCCCCCTAGAGGAAAGAAAGAAACCAAGGTGATGATAGAACTTGAAACTGTGTGATAGAACAAATGAAAAAGGAACTGTATCAGGCAGGGTCCTGATGGGAAACAGATTATACACTCAAACAGGATAATGAGCACTGATTGCGAAGGAATGGGAGAGTGTAGG
>NW_006776560.1:271828-300785 GCF_000442215.2 Lipotes vexillifer | reverse complement strand
GTAGGGAAACCATAAGAAATAGTGACGTAACCTGGGGCTGGAAACAGGAGGGAAACCACTCCGAATCCTAAGCTGGACAGGGAGAAGGAGGAGATAGTTACTGGAACATGGAGAGAACTGTCAGAAAAAAATGTGACGATCTAGGTAAAAGAATAAAACAAGACCACATAAACCTTGCAAGGAGGGAGCCAGGTGAATAAGTACTTTGACTGCATTCTCATCCTTCCCTCCAATAATCCGGAGGGGCTTCCCACTGATCAAAAATAAACAGAGAGCAAGAGAGCCCATGAATATAGCCCATGGTTCACACGAGTCAGAGCACAGGGCAGGGTGGTGAAGAGTGGAAAATGGGTCTGGTGATGCAGATGGACAATATACCAACATTGAACTCAGAGAAGCCAACACCTCAGGAGCAGCCACAGCACCTTTCTTTAGCTCTCTGATGTACGGTCATGTGGAAGCAGATTGGGCTTGGACTTGTTGAGTGTCATAACTCTGATTAGTAGTATCACAATAAGAAACTTACAGGAAAGTGACATAAACTCCATCAGGCAGTTGATCTGGTTGAGTTCACCCTGGAAAGCTATTTACAAAATGTTCCGTTGTCATTTAAGGACATTTTGCTCTTTCCTGTGGGCATGAATGTCTCACCATGCCTATCACTCTCTACATCAAAATGTCCAACACTTGCAACTATATTTCCCCTGGCAAAAAAAAAAAAAAAAGAAAGTTGTGGTTTTTAAAGCTTGATAGCACTCTAAAAAGAGTTACTAAATGTAGAAATCTGAACAGTGGCAATGATGTGGAGTGGCCTGACCACTAATTCCCAGTAGGTCAGGACTCAATCTTGTTTGCTGAGGCATCTTCAGGGCTTAAAATGAAGCCTGACACACAGTAGGCAACCAGTAGATATTTGCTGAATGATTGCACAGCCATGGGAAGTGAAGGGTAGCAGGGTAAAGGAGAAAAAGATAGTGACTCATGTTACATGTGGTTCTAGTCCCAGCTCTGGCTATAACTAAATATATCATCTTTGGCTAGTTATATAAATGACCTTGAAGATGACTTCCAGATATCTAATTCTTTGAGTCTAGATTTAGTCATTACAAGTTTGAGTTTTCAGCTTCTTCTATGCAGCATGTTGATCTGGGATCAGAAATATCCAAGATATCCAAGGTAATGGATGAGTCTCTCCAGCTGAGGTTTCAATAGAATGCAGAGGCTGGTATCTACCCAAAGAAAGGGTAGACAGTAGATATATTTATTTTAATTTATATTATTATTTTTGTATTAAACCAGATTAATATTAAAAAGACCCTGAATAATTATGTTATTTTAATAAACTGCAAACCAGTGCACATTTAAGCTAAGAATAATTCCTTTGGATTGAAATGCTTCACTAACAGTGAATACCACTAATACCAATACTATCTAGCATTTTAAAATAATTATGTCTATATATCCAGCATTTACTTAGCACTTATTAAATATCAAGTACTTCACATGCATAATGTAATTTCACTCTCACAACCAGCTGATGAGCCTAATACTTTTACTATCACCATCCTTAGGGAATGAGGAACAGAGGCCACATAGGAAGTGATGAAGTGGGGATTCAGATTCAGGCAGCCTTACGTAAAGAGTATGAACTCTTATCCACTCATTTTAAAGGTTATCATCTCTTGACTTTTCATCAGAGCGATAAGGGAAAATATGCATATTTGCTGCAATATAAATTCAAAGATGTTATGATTGCATACTTAGTTTTACAGACTGCATTCTGGAATTTTCCCGTTTGGGGCACCGACACCTAAACACACTTGAGTTCCTGCATTTCAGGTATTGCTTAGAAAAATATATACACGCATTTGGAAAGTTTCTTTGCAGAATGCTGCATCTGGGGTCATTAAAACAATTACCGTGAACCAATGGAGATGACCTTAAACTACTTCAGCACCAGATCTCAGCTCTGTCAACTAACAAGGTGCACCTGGGCGAATGTGCAGTATATGCTCTCTAATCTGTGACGTCCTACACGGTGCTTAATTTATTGCAGGGATTGTCTGTCTTCCAGTCTGTGTGTCCTCACACACAGGACTTATCTCCTCCTGATTGTTGCTCTGAAGAGGGGATTTTTCTTTCTTTAAGGAATCTCATACTTTTCCCATGCATTTTGAAATTTTGGAGTTTTGGAGAATCCCCTTGTAGTGAGGCCTTTGCTCTGTTTCATATTAGTTTGTTTTTGCTTTTCACAATCCTAGTAACCAGCTAGGCAAAGGAAAACAAAGTAGTGAATTCAGTCAGCACTCTTAACACTTGAAGGATTAGCATTAAGTCAAATATTTCTTAATTTATAATAATAGTAATGGTAGTAAATTTTCATGGTCTATTTTTAATGACCTGTGATAACATTTTAGGGCCCAAATGTATTACCTCTACATAAACTTAATAGAAAACACAAGGCAGACCAAATTAGACACAGGAGGCTGGCTATCTAGTCTTTGGATCTCAGACATACACAGAGGAAAGGATACTGAAAAATCATAGAACACTTCCTTCTTCTTAAAGTTTCTTTGGTCCTGCAATATTCCCTAGTAAGTAAAAATATTTTTTGCATAGTATATTACATATAGTATGGTACAGTATATACTAAGTAAAGTTTTGGAGCCTGACATACCTGGGGTCAAGACTTTGGGCAAATGATTTCGCCTCTATGAGACTTAGTGTTCTTTTCTATAAAATGGGGCTACTACATCTTATTATCCCCCTCCCACCTGCTGACCCTGAGAATTAAATGAGAAAATGCCTGTCAGTCTCTTAGATTAATGCCTGACAATTGGTATGCCAGGGATGGCTAGAAGGGTCTTTCTTGCACGTCAGTTTCTCAGAGAGGAATCAAAGTTGTTTGGGGTCCAATTAAAAATTATTGTAAGCAAAGGACACTTTAGGGAATTGTAACTCAGTGAATCAGGGAATCACCTTCAGAGTAGCTGTATGACTGCTATAGATTTAAAGACCCCCAAATGACTCATGGTTAGAGAGGGGAGCTACCTCTCCCTAGTCAACTTTCCTGACATAATCAAGATTTTCATACCAGTCCGAGTTACCCATCCACAAGACCAAAAGGGCAGGAAAAAATGGCCATAAAAATAGGCATTTCTTCCCCAGGGTAGGAAAGCCTAAACTGTAGTAGATGATTTGCTGGAGGCTCAGTGTGAACAAGTATGAGAGTAAAAAATGACTCCAGTGATACACAGTCTTGAGGGGGCCTCTCTGTTGTGAGTTTTACCTCTAGGAGCTCCACCAGGTTCTCACAGTGAAGACTGGAGAAAAATCTCCTGCTTTGGTCAGGGAAGGGGAGAAGCAGCCATTCTGAAATATGCCCGGAGCATTCCGTTCTTAACAAGGCCTTCCCTCAAAAGAAATTATTTTACCTGAGTCTAACATACTTGAGTTTCATGAGAGCCTAACTGACCTGGGGGATGGGAAATATACTTCTCCATTCCTCTCCAGTCTTTTTTGGTTTCCCCTAAAGGATGTGGGACTGAGAAGCATTTGTAAAGGTCACAGCCTATGGGTAGGCTTATTAAAAGACTGAGACCTAACCATAGAAATATAGAATACTTGCCTCTCCCCATCAGTAAAAGTCTATTTGCCACAGGTCTTTTTACCCAATACATTATGTCCAGCTTTCACCAAAAAAAATTACAAGGCATACAAAAGGGAAATTAACAAAACACAGTTTGAAGGGGCAGAGCAAGCATCAGAACCAGACTCATGGTGGCAATGCTAGAATTATTAGACCAGGAATTTAAAACTATGATTAATATGCTAAGAGATGTAGTGGAAAAATAGACAACATGCAAGAATAGAGGGGTAATGTAATCAGGGAGATAGACATTCTAAGAAAGAATAAAGAAGAAATGCTAGAAATTAGAAACACTGTAACACAAATGGAGAATGCCTTTGATGGACTCCTTAGTAGACTAGACATGTCTTGAGGAAAGAATCAGTGAGCTTGAGGATATATCAATAGAAACTTCCAAAAGTGAAAAACAAAGATAAAAAAGAATGCAAAAACACTAAATGGAATATCTAAGAACTGTGGGGCAACTACAAAAGGTGTGTCTTACGGATAATGGGAATGCCAGAAGCTGAAGAAAGAGAAAGGAACAGAAGAAATACTTGAAGCAATAATGACTGAGAATTTCCCTGAATTAATGTCAGACACACCAAACCACACATCCAAGAAGCTCAAAGAACACCAAAAGATTCTAAAAAAGAGTGTATATATATATGTGTGTGTATATATATATATATATATATATATGTATATGTATAACTGATTCAGTTTGCTGTACACCTTTAACACAACATTGTAAATCAACTATACTCCAATAAAAATTTAAGAAAAAGAACACCAAAGAGGATACACGCTTTAAAACAAACAGACAGACAAACAAAAGCTACATTTAGCCATATCAAATTAAAACTGCACAAAATCAAAGATAAAGAAGAAATCTTGAAAGAAGCTAGAGGAAAAAACAGCTTACCTGTAGAGGAGCAAAGATAAGAATTACATTTGACTTTTCTTCAGAAACCATATAAACCAGAAGAGTGAAGTGAAATATTTAGCATTGATCGAAAACCCCACTAGCCTATACTCCTGTATCCATTGAAATTATCCTTCAAAAGTGAAGGAGAAAGACTTCCTTAGATAAACACAACTTGAGGGAATTTGCTGTTAATAGACCAAGAAATGTTGAAAGAAGTTCTTCAGAGAGAAGGAAAGTTGTATAGGTCAGAAACTTGTACCCACATAAAGATAGGAAGAGCATTAGAAAAAGGAATAAGTGAAGGTAAAATAACTTTTACTTGTATTATTCTTAATTGAGCTAACAGATAACAGTTTGTTTAAAATAATAATAGCAACAGTAGAGTCCATGGTTATAGTTTATGGGTAAGTGAAGTGAATGACAGCAATGATACAAGGGATGGGAAGGATGAATTAGGAATACTTTGTTTACGGTAATTGCTCTACTCATGAAGAAGTATAGAGTTATTTGAAAATGGGTTTGGATTGGGTTTGTGAACGTATATTGCAGAGTCTAGGGCAACCACTAAAAAAGGTTAAAAAAGAAGTGTAATTGATAGGTTAAATGGCATCACATAAAATGTTCAACAAAAACCACAGAAAGCATAAATAATACAGAAGACAAAATAGAAACAAAACACAAGTGCAATGAATAGAAAATAGTAGCAAATATGGTAGATATTAATCTAATTATGTCAATAACCACGTAAACCTTAATTGTCTAAAGACACCAATTAAAAGACAGATTGTCAGAAGGGATCAAAAAACAAGACCCAATTATATGTTGTCAACCAGAAACCCACTTTAAATATGGAAACACATATAGGTTAAAACGAAACTTCTGAAGAAACATATACCATGCTAACAGTAGTTAAAAGAAAGCTGGAGTAGCTATATTAATTTCAGACAAAGTTGACTTTAGAACAAGGGTAATTATCAGGGATAAAGAGGGGTATTATGTAATGATAATGGAGTCAGTTATCTAAGAAGACATAGCAATCGTGAATAGATAAATCCATAGAAACAGAAAGCAGATTAGTGGTTGCCAGGGGCTGGGGTGGGAGTGGGGAGGGGAGTGACTGCTTAATGCCTTTGAGGTTTCCTTTTGGGGTGGTGAAATGTCTTGGAATTAGGTAGTAGTTGAACATTGTGAATGTATTTAATTATATTCAATTGTATACTTTAAAAAGGTTAGCATTTCATTTTATGGTTTGGGAATTTTACCTCAATAATAAAAAGCATAAAGATGCAACAAAATTATGTATTTTCAAAATACTATCTATTGAGTAATTATTACTAGACCAGTAATTGCTTGGCATGTGTTCTTTCTCAGCCCATCTCTTGTCCAAGGTACACAATAATTGACTGACTGTAGGATATTTCCTCCCCCAAGAACTGATTTTGCCTCAGGATCCTTCTCAGTACATACTCCAGGAAGTCACTATCCAAAAAATAAATAAAAAATTCTGACTTTGGGCCAGGACAACCTTTCCCAATTCACCCTCAATCCCACTTCCTCTGCTAGCTAATACATGATATTCCACAATCAAGGCTTCACTCTTTTTGGTCTTTGACCTTTGTTAAATATTCCACTGGGGATGTGTGGCAGGTTGGGTTCCCAGGAATCAGACTCAAAGACAAAGATTTGTGTATAGGTGGTCTAATGGGAATGACTTGGAAGGGAGGAGAGAAGTGGGATTGGACAGAGTGATAAGCTGACCTATGATGCACTTGCAATGGAGGCTGCAGCTGAGCCCACAGAGTGCTCTGGAGCTGGGATGATACCTTGGAGGTACCCTTAAATGAGGCAAAGACCTTGTATCCTCCCATGAAACAGTCACTGGAGGCACTGGGTTGCCTCTAGGCAAGAATTGTGACTGACCTTGAACTTGTGTAGGTAATTCACACAGATGGACTGTGCTGAGCTGGCAATTGGGGAAGTAAATGTATTGGTTCTAAAATGAAGATCTGGGTGACAAGCTACCACAGAGATGCACCAATTTTAGTTGCCAGCTAAATTTATACATCAGTATGAATGAATTTAACCTCATTATGGAAGCAGGGAAAGCAAGCGAGCACACCAAGGGCCCAGGAGTGGGATGGAGGGTTACGGCGAAATACTAAGGATGCCGAAGAGAATTTGAACGTTGCTCTAACATGAGGTAGCAATGTTCTCCAAATTCATTTTCAACTCTTTTGTCCTAATAAAAACAATCTGTATAATACTGCTTTGGGATGGATCATGAGGGTGAACTTTGGGATTGTTATTTTTTTTTTTTTGCGGTATGCGGGCCTCTCACTGTTGTGGCCTCTCCCGTTGCGAAGCACAGGCTCCAGACGTGCAGGCCCAGCGGCCATGGCTCACGGGCCCAGCCGCTCCGCGGCACGTGGGATCCTCCCAGACCAGGGCACGAACCCGCCTCCCCTGCATCGGCAGGCGGACTCTCAACCACTGCGCCATCAGGGAAGCCCGGGATTGTTATTTGTAGGAGAATCTGAATCTAATTTTATACTTGTGGGGCTTCACTTGCCTGTTAGTTTCAAAAGTTTGCCCCTGTGGAAAGTGGTCTTCCCAAGAGTCAAGAAGGCCAATTGCCAGTTTTCGCAGCCAATCTGTAGCCAGCTCGTGTGCTGGTGAAAAGAGCTCCTCCCGGTAGGCCAGGGTGTACTTAAAGGAGGATAATCAAGGAGTTGGAGAGTTTTTCACTGCAGTCTACTTTAACTTCTTATTGTAGTTACTGTATAACAAACTCAGTGGTGAAAAACAACCATTTATTATATTTACAGTATCTGTGGTTTGGGTATACAGACAGGGCCCAGTGGGTATAGCTTGTCTCTGCTGTGTGATGTTTGGAGCCTTGCTCAACTGGAAGGCTCAAACAGATTGAGACTGGAACCACCTGAAAGCTTGCTCCCCCTCATGTCTGGCAATTGATGCTGCACATAGGCTTAGACCTTTGCAGGACTTGTTGCCAGAACACCTACATGTGCTTTCTTCATGTAGCCCAAGATTATACGTAACATTGTGGCTGGGATCCAAAGGTGCGGGTCCTCAAAGAGAGAGCCAAGTAGAAGCTTCATGCATATTACACCTAGTGTCCAAAGTTCTGCCATCACTTCGGCCATGAAATAGCTTGGGCAGTCACAGACTGCTGCTCTGATGAAAGGGGAGGGAGTACAGACCCCACCTCAGTGGGAGGAATGTCATTCCCACTGTAATATGTGGATGAGATAAATATATTGGTGTAGCCATCTTTGAAAAAGTCTGTCACTTTCCCTTTTTCCTATAGACTCATTCTTTCAGTTTCCACAGAGGAAGACATTTGGTCTAATATTCACTTCCAGAGAAATGTAATTTGAGATTGGAGCCCCTGGGATGATAGGGGGATAACACACTTATTTCTGTAAACTAGAATCTTATTCTGGTGACTCTCATATATTTTTTCTTTTTTTTCTTATAGCTGCCCTGCAAATGCAAATCCTAGATTCTACTGAGAAAAATTATTTCACCTTCATATTTATTTTGACTTTCAAAATTGCTGATCTTAAGTGTGACCAAACAGAAAGCTGGGATATTCTTCTTAACGCTTTCTCAAAAGTTAGGAAGATCACCAGGAAGATGAGTGTCTAAAATGCCTTCACCATACTATTGCTTATGAACTCCAGATGGCCTGGATACAACACTTTTCTATTTGGACAGGGTATACAGGTCTCTTGGGAGTGCCACACTGAAGACATTCATTAAGTAATAGTCAATAACATACATTCATTTTTGAGGTTCTGGAAAATTTAGCTTCTGAAGGTAAGAGTGTATGCATTGTTTAATTGGACAGTATAGACTATGAAAACCAAGGTGATGACATTTATACCTTCCTTGGCAGAAAAACTAGAGCTAACATCAGTATTCACTTGTAATTATCTTGTTTCAGGTACGTGTATCGTCAATCCTTCCTTCTCTCATAAGATTATATTCTCTTCTTTTTTTAAAAAAATTAGTCTTTAATTGTCCTATTTTCAATATGTTGAATCTTGAAAGCTACATTCTGTCCATTTAGAATTAAGGTAGTGGTATCAATCTTGATGACTGCATAGTTTCCTTGATGCATTTCAGCTAAGGTGTGGAATAATCTCAATAACACTAGCACTTACTGGACATCTACATTCTAGGTATTATGCTAAGCACTTCGCATTATTTCATTTAATCTTCACAACAATTCTGAGTTCTGCATTATTACTCTTTGCACTTTACAGATGAGAATGTTGAAGTTGACAAAAGGGAAGTAACCTGTCCTGGTGAAGCTGTTTCAACTCAGGTTGAATCCAGAGCTTTCACTTTTTACCATTATACTATAGAATGAATAAAAAAAATAATTTGGTTTTGAACTTTTTTCATGACCAAAGAAATTCAGTTAGTTATGTGAGGAGCTCTTTTGTGTGTGTGTGTGGGGTGGGCGGAATGTCATTGCCATGTCATCTTTTTTCTTTTTTAAAAAATGTTTATTGGAGTATAGTTGATTTACAATGTTGTGTTAGTTGCTGCTGTACAGCAAAGTGAATCAGTTACATATATATATATCCACTCTTTCTTAGATTCTTTTCCCATATAGGTCATTACAGAGTATTTTTTAAATATATTTTTAATTTTTTATTGAAGTGTAGTTGATTCACAATGTTGTATTAGTTTCTGGTGTACAGCAAAGTGATTCACTTATACATATATTTTTTCAGATTCTTTTCCATTATACTTTATTACAAGATATTGAATATAGTTCCCTGTGCTATACAGTCGGACCTTTTGTTCATCTTATATACAGTACTTTGTATCTTCTAATCCCAAACTCTTAATTTATCCCTTCCCCCGCCTTTCCCCTTTGGTAACCATAGTTTGTTTTCTATGTCTGTGAATCTGTTTCCATTTTATAAATCATTACAGAGTATTGAGTAGAGTTCCCTGTGCTATACAGCAGGTTATTATTAGTTACCTATTTTATATATAGTAGTGTGTATATGTCAATCCCAATCTCCCAATTTATCCCTCCCCCAATCAGCTGGTAACCATAAGGTTGTTTTCTACATCCGTGACTCAACGTCCATTTTGTAAATAAGTTCATTTGTACCCTTCTTTTTAGACTCCACATATAAGCGATATCATATGATATTTGTCTTTCTGTGTCTGACTTACTTCACGCAGTATGACAATCTCTAAGTCCATCCATGTTGCTGCAAATGGCATTTTTTTCTTTTTTATGGCTGAGTAATATTCCATTGTGTGTGTGTGTGTGGGTGTGTGTGTGTGTGTGTGTGTGTGTGTGTATATATATATATATATATATATATATATATACTACTTCTTCTTTATCCGTTTCTCTGTTGGTGGACATTTACGTGTTTCCATGTCCTGGCTATTGTAAATAGTGCTGCAATGAACATTGGGATGCATGTATATTTTCAAATTATGGTTTTCTCCGGGTATATGGCCAGGAGTGGGGTTGCTGGGTCATATGGTAGTTCTATTTTTAGTTTTTTAAGGAACTTCCATACTGTTCTCAATAGTGGTTGCACCAATTTACATTCCCACCAGCAGTATAGGAGGGTTCCCTTTTCTCCACACCCTCTCCAGCATTTACTGTTTGTAGATTTTTTGATGATGGCCATTCTGACCCCTGTGAGATGATATCTTATTGTAGTTTTGATTTGCATTTCTCTAATGATTAATGGTGTCGAGCATTCTTTCATGTGTTTGTTGGCAATCTGTCTATCTTCTTTGGAGAAATGTCTGTTTAGGTCTTCTGCCCATTTTTGTATTGGGTTGTTTGTTTTTTTTTGATATTGAGCTGCATGAGCTGCTTGAAAAATGTGGAGATTAATCCTTTGCCAGTTGCTTCATTTACAAATATTTTCTCCCATTCTGAGGGTTGTCTTTTGGTCTTATTTATGGTTTCCTTTGCTGTGCAAAAGCTTTGAAGTTTCATTAGGTCCCATTTGTTTATTTTTGGTTTTATTTCCATTTCTCTAGGAGGTGGGTCAAAAGGATCTTGCTGTGATTTATGTCATAGAGTGTTCTGCCTGTGTTTTCCTCTAAGAGTTTTATAGTGTCTGGCCTTACATTTAGGTCTTGAATCCATTTTGAGTTTATTTTTGTGTATGGTGTTAGGGAGGGTTCTATTTTCATTTTTTTTTTTTTTTTTTTGTGGTACACGGGCCTCTCACTGTTGTGGCCTCTCCCTTTGCGGAGCACAGGCTCCAGACACACAGGCTCAGCAGCCATGGCTCACGGGCCCAGCCGCTTTGCGGCATGTGGGATCTTCCTGGACCGGAGCACAAACCCGTGTCCCCTGCATCAGCAGGCAGACTCTCAACCACTGCACCACCAGGGAAGCCCCTAATTTCATTCTTTTACATGTAGCTGTCCAGTTTTCCCAGCACCACTTATTGAAGATGCTGTCTTTTCTCCACTGTGTATTCTTGCCTCCTTTATCAAAGATAAGGTAACCATATGTGTGTGGGCTTATCTGTGGGCTTTCTATCCTGTTCCATTGATCTATATTTCTGTTTTTGTGCCAGTACCATACTCTTCATTACACTGTAGCTTTGTAGTATAGTCTGAAGTCAGGGAGCCTGATTCCTCCAGCTCCGTTTTTTGTTCTCAAGATTGCTTTGCCTATTCGGGGTCTTTTGTGTTTCCATACAAATTGTGAAATTTTTTGTTCTAGTTCTGTGAAAAATGCCAGTGGTAGTTTGATAGGGATTGCATTGAATCTATAGATTGCTTTGGGGAGTAGAGTCATTTTCACAATGTTGATTCTTCCAATCCAAGAACATGGTATATCTCTCCATCTGTTTGTATCATCTTTAATTTCTTTCATCAGTGTCTTATAATTTTCTGCATACAGGTCTTTTGTCTCCTTAGGTAGGTTTATTCCTAGATATTTTATTCTTTTTGTTGCAATGGTAAATGGGAGTGTTTTCTTGATTTCACTTTCAGATTTTTCATCGTTAGTATATAGGAATGCCAGAGATTTCTGTGCATTAATTTTGTATCCTGCTACTTTACCAAATTCATTGATTAGCTCTAGTAGTTTTCTGGTAGCATCTTTAGGATTCTCTATGTATAGTATCATGTCATCTGCAAACAGTGACAGCTTTACTTCTTCTTTTCCGATTTGGATTCCTTTTATTTCTTTTTCTTCTCTGATTGCTGTGGCTAAGACTTCCAAAACTATGTTGAATAAGAGTGGTGAGAGTGGGCAACCTTGTCTTGTTCCTGATCTTAGTGGAAATGGTTTCAGTTTTTCACCATTGAGGACGATGTTGGCTGTGGGTTTGTCATATATGGCCTTTATTATGTTGAGGTTAGTTCCCTCTATGCCTACTTTCTGGAGGCTTTTTGTCATAAATGGGTGTTGAATTTTGTCAAAAGCTTTCTCTGCATCTATTGAGGTGATCATATGGTTTTTCTCCTTCAATTTGTTAATATGGTGTATCACATTGATTGATTTGCATATATTGAAGAATCCTTGCAATCCTGGGATAAACCCCACTTGATCATGGTATATGATCCTTTTAATGTGCTGTTGGATTCTGTTTGATAGTATTTTGTTGAGGATTTTTGCATCTGTGTTCACCAGTGATATTGGCCTGTAGTTTTCTTTCTTTGTGATATCTTTTTCTGATTTTGGTATCAGGGTGATGGTGGCCTCATAGAATGAGTTTGGAAGTGTTCCTCCATCTGCTATATTTTGGAAGAGTTTGAGATGGATAGGTGTTAGCTCTTCTCTAAATGTTTGATAGAATTCGCCTGTGAAGCCCAGATTATTTTCTTAAATATTGTGCCACAGTTTTATACTGCCATCATTAGAGTATGGATGTATTGTGTTACCACTTTTGTTTTTTTAAAGATTTTTGTTTGACGCGGACCATGTATTTTAAAGTCTTTGTTGAATTTATTACAGTATTGCTTCTGTTTTATGTTTTGTTTCTTTGGCTGTGAGGCATGTGGGATCTTGGCTCCCCGGCCAGGGATCGAACCCACACCCCCTGCAATGGAAGGCGAAGTCTTAACCACAAGACTGCCAGGGAAGTGCCCTGTTACCACTTTTGAATATGATCATTATATTTTAAATATGGTTGGCAGTATACTGCTTTCATAAGACAGTGCCAGGAACAGTTTTGAAGCTTTGTTTTGGATATTTTCAGAACAGTTTGGGCCTTTACCACCATTTTGGGGAACTCAATGAAAATGCTCCAACTTTCTTGAGGCAGGATGGTTGGGGTTGATGGAGAGGCCTAGGACTGAGGTTCTGAACTCTGAAAGGTTATACAAGTAGGTAAAGTCAAATAAGGGTCTCCAGATCTTAGGTACCTAAAAATGGTTACAGGACTTAGGAGAAGCAGACTGGATGACTGTCTGAAGTGTTTTTCATTTTAAGGCAGATGTCTTGTATTCACTAGAGCCATTTAGGACATTTAAAGTATTTGCATAGCTGACAAAGTGAGAGCATGACTGACTGATATAAAAACTTCCAGTCAGCTCAGTCAGAAATCATGTTTCCTTCAGTGTTGATTGAACTGACTTCGTATTCCAATATCAGGTGGTCAGAGACGGCAGTACATTTATAGATGTAAACAATAATTTTTAATGTTTACTGAGTGCTCAGTATACGTCAAGCATGATGCTACGTACTTTGTATCCATTTAGCTTATTTAATTCTCACAATAAGCCTTATGAGTTGGGCACTATTATCATTCTCATTTTAGAGAAAATGAGGCACTCTGAGCATAAGTAATCTGTTTAAGGTCACACAGCTAGTGGAGGATAAGGCCTTTGAATTTAGACAGTAGGAATCAGGAACTTTTGTTCTTAGAAACCACTTTCTACCATTTAGATTAAGAATAGAGATAAGGCTGATGAGGAGGAGGAGGCTGAGGAGGATAAGAATTTTTATGATGAAAATTTTTATCATTAGCTGCTATTGTTGACTACTTATCTTTTCCAGACACAATACTTGAAAATTTATCTATATTTATTTTTTTCTTGTGTAATCCTTATATAAACTCTGTGAGATAGATAAATGTTTTCATTTTAGAGGTGAGAGATCTGAGTTAATTGACCTTTCCAGTTCACACAGGCAAGATGTGGGTGAGTTGGAATTCACTAAGAGTGCATAGATGGAGGGCTACTTACTCCATAGCTCATGCTGCTGCCTTAAGTAGGATGACCCTCCCTCTCTGAAACACCACCTGAAGCTGAAGTTTTAAACATACGTGCTTCTTATAAATTCTTGTAAAAATTGTAATAATGATATTGATACTCAATCACACTCTGTTTGTACTGAGGACAGAGATTTGCATGTAGGAACCAAATTCACTAAATGGATTGTCTGTCACAGAGAAGATCTTAGATCTTGAAGTTAAAACGTCAGGTTCTGTCTCTGAAGATTTAATGTAATGATGAAGACCGAAAGTGTGTACCAAGTGCCTTGGAATCGTCACTTATTCTATTTCTGTAATGCACTTAGAATCCTAGATTGCCAGAGCTGGGAAGCTATTAGAGGTCATCCAGTTCAACTTTCTCATTTTATAGATTAAAAATCAAACAACTAAGCAAACCTATAATGACTTTAGAGCTTAAATGCTTCTTTTAAGATTCTTCTATGTTTCTTCTAAGATTCTTTTAAAATTCTTATTTAGAAAAATAAATTTACTCTACCTTGAGCCTGGTTACACAAAATATATATTCATTCATGTGATAAAATTAGATTCTGAGTGACTACTTCCAGTTCCACCAAGATGGAGTAGCCTTATTCCTCCTGGTCTTGCCTCTTACAACTAAAAATCCCTAACATAACACAACGACCAAGCGTAGAAAGATTCTGAAAGGTGGAAAGGAGGCAGATTGCATGGGGATCTGGGGACTGGAGGAACAGCGTGGCGGTGAGTACTCTGGATTTCTTTATTGTCTCCTGCATATCTTGGAGAGGGTGGTACAGAGAACTCTAACACACAATAGGCACAATAAAAAAAAAAAGCTCCATGAAGATCCTGTTTCCCATAGTGAAAGGACTGTAAAAATAGTGGCCTAACACAATGGAAAACTTTGACAGTACCCACCCTACTCTAGTCAAACACCAATGGAAAAACCTATCCCCTATAGTTTCAATGGAGCTGAGTAGGGAGCTGATATTCTCAACTGCCCTCTCTGCTGAAGTGGGTGATGCACTCCCATTCCTCTGCTGTGCAGTGTCATCTGGGACAAACAGGATGCTGATCTTTCATTTCTCTCACAGCAGACATAGGTGGCCTTGCTTTGATTCTGCTGCAGAGTAGTGTCAGCAGTACTTATCAAGGAGCTAATTTTCCATACTCCACCCAGCGGAAGCAGTTGGAGCTCTGATTCTCCTACCAGCCCAGCATTAGTAGGGGTTAGCCAAGCTAAGCCTCCATCCTCACCAGCATCAGAAAGACTTAATGAGGCAGTGTGAAGTGGAACTAGATACCACTAGGCTTCAGTCCCACTGGTGTCGATAGAGGTTCAGTGGGAAGATACCTGGCATCAGCAAGACTGAACAAGGTGAGGCAAGCCAGGGCTAGTCAACACTCCACTTTCCTGCCACTTCAGATGTCAGCTGAGCCCAGTTGGAAACTGAATCTCCACGCCCAACATTAATGGGGTTGAATGATGTGATGGGAGGTGAGACTGATTGGTATTCTGTTTCCCTCTCTCAACCTGCCATGGCATCGATGTGGTCCAGTGAAAGCTGAGCTTCAGTTTCTACCCTGAAGCTAACAAAACTATGTGACTCATCCTTTATCAATGAGCTAAACTTACATCCCCACTAAAAAGCAATGAGATTGTGTAAATTTGTTCCCCACTTTCTTTTGCGAAGATGTCAGAGTTGCTGAAGGGGAAACTGAACTTACATCTAAAAAGCAATCAGAAGCAAGGAAATAATAAAAATAAGAACAAAAACCAATGAAATTGAAAGCAGGAAGCAATAGAGAAAATCAATAAATTAAATAATGATTTTTAAAAAAAATCTGTCAAAATGGTAAACCTCTAGCAAGATTGACAAAGTTAAAAAGAGACAATACGCACATCACCAATATCAGGACTGAAATAGAGAATATCACTACAGATCTTGTGGCCATTAGAAAATAGTAAGGGAATATGATGAAAAACTGAACACAGATAAATGCAGATAAACACAGATAAATGCACATCCTCAAAAACCAGAAATGATCAAAACTCGACCAACATGAAACAGATATCATGAGTAGTCCTATGACCACTAAAGGGAATGAATTTGTGATTAAAACCTCCCAAAAAAGAAATCTC
Source organism: Lipotes vexillifer (assembly GCF_000442215.2). NCBI lineage: Eukaryota > Metazoa > Chordata > Mammalia > Artiodactyla > Lipotidae > Lipotes > Lipotes vexillifer. The sequence goes on along the minus strand of NW_006776560.1, from coordinate 284,856 downwards.
CAGGCCCAGATGGTTTCACTGGAAAATTCTGCTATAGCATTGGAAGTTCTTACCAGAGCAACAAAGAAAAAGAATGGAAGGAAGGAAGAAAGGAAGGAACTAAATAAAGGCATAAAGATGGAAATGGGGAAAAAAACCTGACCCTTTGTGCAGATGACATGATTGTCTACCTACAAAATTGCAAGTTATATACACAAAAACTTCTGGAACTAATAAATGAATTCAGAAAAGTCACAGGATACACACAAAATATCAACACACAAAAATTAGATATATTTCCATATGCCAACAATGAACATGTGGAAAAAAATTAAAAACACACAATTTACCATAGCTCCAAAGAAAATGAAGGATGTAGGTTTAACTGAATGAAATATGTACAGGATCTGGTGCTGAAAATTACAAAATGATAATAAAAGAAATCAAAGACCTAAATAAACGGAGAGGTATACCATATTCGTACATTGGAATCTTCAGCATACTAAGAATATCAATTCTCTCCAAATTTCTATAAAAGTCTCAGCAAGCTTTCTTTGTGGATACAAACATTCTAAAATTTATATGGAAAGGAACAGACCTCAGAATAGCTAAAACAATCCTGGCAAGAATAAAGTTGGAGGAATTACTCTAGTCGATATGAAGGCTTACTACATAGCTACAGTGATAAAGACAGTGTGGTATTGGCTGAAGGATAGGCACAAAGATGGACAGAACAGAATGGAGAACCTAGAAACAGAAATACAAAAATACGCCCCAATGATTTTTGACAAAGATGCACAAGCAATTCTGTGGAGGTAAGAGAGTCTTTTCAACAAATGATCCTAGAGTAATGGGACATCCACATGCCAAAAAAGGAAAGAAAAATAAAAAAAAAGAAACATCAACCCAAACCTCACACCTTGTTAAAAATTAACTCAAAATGAATAATGGACTTAAATGATAAATACAAATTTCAGAACTATAAAATTTTTAGAAAATGAAAGAGAAAATATTCAGAACCTTGAACTATGCAAAGAGATCTTAGATTTAACAAGAAAAGCATGGTCCATAAATGAAAAAAAAGTTATAATCTGGACTTCATCAAAATTAGAACTTTTGCTGTACAAAAAAAAAACCCTTGTATGACCTTGTAATGACAAGGTAGAGGCTGGGAGATATTTGCAAACATACTGGACAAATGATTATTATCTAGAAAATATAATGAAATCTCAAAACTCAGTAGCAAAAAACAAATAATCTCACTTCTGGTTCTGGCCCAGCATTTAAGGAGCTTAGAAGTTGCCCCTTCATCTTGACAAATGACAATATGAACAAACTGAAAAATCAACAGCTATTCTTAAATCCTTCAGAGAGTGAGGTCACAGGGCAAAATGCAACATCCAAAGTTGTAAAGACAGACAGGAAGATACAGACCATCATATCATACAAAAGCAGAAACTCACAGACAGAAACCTCTGCAGGATCCAGTACAGAGGTAGGAAAATCTGAACTGCAACTGACAAATTGCTGGAGAGTCAGTGTGGACAAGTTTGAAAGTTAAAATTTCCAGGGGGACCCAGTCAATGAGGAGCCCCCAAGCTTTTGTCAGTTTTACCTCCGGGAGCTCTACCAAGTCTTCCCAGTGAATGTCAGATAAAAATCCCCTCCTGCTTCCAGAAAAGGAACCATTTAGAAATATAGCAGAGCATTCTGTTCTTCTTAACAAGGCTGCCCTCAGGAGAAGCTATTAACCAGAGCCTAATCTGGTGGACTTTTATCAGAGACTAACCTATCTGACGGAAGGGAAATAAATACCTAACTTTAGTCAGCTCTAGCCGTTCATGTGGGGGAAGGGAAATGCTCAATTCCAGCCCCCTCTAGTCACCACGTTCCACCTAAGGGGGCAGGGGAAACTGAGAAGTGCTGCGAAGTTCACAGCCCAGAGGCGCAGGCTCACTAAAAGACTGAGACCTAATTACAGGACTGTGGAACCCATCCCCTCCCCGAGAGGCCTTTTTACCCAGTATGTTCTGCCTGCCTTTCAACCAAAAGTCACAAGGCACCCTAAAAGGCAAAAGCAAAGTTTGAAGAGACTTAAAAAGCGTCAGAACCAGAGTCAGATATGGCAGTAATGTTGGAATTATCAGACTAGGAATTAAAAAAAAAAAAGAAGCTATGATTAATATGTTATGGGATTTAATGGAAAAAGACAACATTTAAGAACAGATGGATAATATAAGCAGAGAGGTGGAAATTCTAAAAAGAATCAAAAAGAAAGGCTAGAGATCAAAAATACTTTAACAGAGGTGAAGAATGCCTTTAATGGGCTTATTAGTAGACTGGACATGGCTGAGGAAAGAATATCTGAGCTTAAGAACATGACAGTAAACACTTCTAAAACTGAAAAGCAAAGAGAAAACAAACAAAAAAAGCAGACTATTCAAGAACCGTGAGACAACTACAAAAGATGCAAAAATGCATAATAGGAATATCAGAAGAAAGGAACAGAAGAGATATTTGAAGCATGCTTAAGAATGAATGTTTATGTTCTCCCCACATTCATATGTTGAAATCCTAACCCACAATATCATGCTGTTTGGAGGTAGGGACTGTGGTATACTGTTAATAGTTCTTTCAGCCTTCCCCAAAGGGACCTACAGCCTTTTACCAAGGTCACAGTACACTGGGGGAAAAAAATCAAGCCTTTCAGGGACTACTGGACACAGGCTCTGAGCCAACATTGATTCCAGGAGATCCAAGTCATCACTCTGGCTCACCAGGCACAGAAGGGGCTTATGGAGGTCAGGTGATCAATGGAACTTTAGCTGGGTCAATCTCACAGTGGATCCAGTGGGTCCTTGAACCCACTCTGTGGTTGTTTTCCAGCTCCAAAATGCATAATTGGAATAGGCATACTTAACATTTAGCAGAATCCCCACAATGTTCCCTGACATGTGGAATGAGGACTATTATGATAGGAAAGGCCAAGTGAAAGCAATTACAACTGCCTCTATCTAGGAAAATACTAAAGCAAAAGCAGTACTGCATCCCTGAAGGGATTGCAGGGATTAGTGCCATCATTAAGGACTTGAAAGGTATAGGGGTAGTGATTCTTACCACATCCCAATTCGAGTCTCCTACTTGACCTGTGCAGAAGACAAATCTTGGTGAATGACAGTGGATTATCATAAGCTTAACCAGGGGGTGACTAACTGCAGCTGCTGTACCAGATGTTGCTTCATTGCTTGAGCAAATTAACACATCCCCTGGTGCATGGTATGCAGCTGCTGATCTGGCAAGTGCTTTTTCTCCATCCTTGTCCCTAAGACCCACCAGGACAGCATATGACATTAGGGAATTGCAAATTAAAACAACAGTGAGATACCACTACACATCTATTAGAATGGCCAAAATCCCAGACACTGACAATGCCAGGTGCTGGTGAGAATGTGGAGTAACAGGACCTCTCATTCTTTGCTGGGAGTGCAAAATGGTACAGACACATTGGAAGACAGTTTGGTGGTTTCTTACAAAACTGAGCATACTCTTACCATATGATCCAGCAATCACACCCCTTGGTATTTACCCAAAGGAGCTGAAAACTTATGTCCACACATAAACCTACACATGGATGTTTACAGCAACTTTATTCATAATTTCCAAAACTTGTTAGCAACCAAGATATTCTTCAGTAGGTGAGTGAATAAATAAACTGTGGTGCATCCAGACAATGTAATATTATCCAGTGCTAAAAAGAAATGAGCTATTAAGGCATGAAAAAACATGGACGAAACTTGAATGCACATTAGTGAAAGAAGTCAATCTGGCAAGGCTACATACTATGTAATTTCAACTACATGGCATTCTGGAAATGGTGAAACTATGGAGACTGTAAAAAGATCAGTGTTTGCCAGGGATTGGGTGAGGGGGATGAATAGGCAGAGCACAGAGAATTTTTAGGGCAGTGAATTATTCTACATGATACTGCAATGGTGGACACATATCACTATGCATTTGTTCAAACCCATAGAATGTACAACACTAAGAATGAACCCTAATGTAAACTATGGACTTTAGTGATAATGATATGTCAATGTAGGTTCACTGATTTTTAATAGATGTACCATTGTGGTGGGAGATGTTGATAGTGGGGAAAGGAGTGCACATACAGGGCATACGTACGTGAGAACTCTGTATTTTTTGCTCAATTTTGCTGTGAACCTAAAACTTCTCTAAAAAATAAAGTATATTAAAGAAACCCGAACAACTAATTAGATAATGGGCAAAATGCATGAACAGATGTTCCACTAACAGGATATACAAATGACATGTAAGCACGTGAAAATTGTACAACATTAGCCGTTAGGGAAATAAAAATTAAAAACTATAATGAGATTTCAGAATGGCTAAAATAAAAAATTGTGACAGCAGCAAATACTGATGAGGATGTGAATAAACTAAACCACTCATACATAGGTGGTGGGATAGACCACTCATAGATAGCTGGTGGGAACGTATAATGGTAAAGTTGGTTTAGAAAACAATTTGGCAGTTTCTTTAAAAAAACTAAACATGCAACACAATCATAAGAACACAGCAGTGACATTTCTGGGCATTTATCCTCAAGAAAGGAAAGTGTACTTTCACACAAAAACCTGTACACAAATGTTTAAAGCAGCTTTCTTCATAACAGCCCCAAACTGGAAACAACCTAAATGTCCTTCAATGAATCAATAGTTAAACAAACTATGCTGCGTCCATACTTTGGAATACTACTTAGCAACAAAAAAAGGAATAATATATTGATACATACAGCAATCTAGATAGATCACCAGAGTGAAAAAAGCCATTCTCAAAGGTTACAAATCATATTATTATATAAAATTTTTGAAATGGCAAAATTATAGAAAAGGAGAAAAGATTAGTGGTTTTCAGGGGTTCATGAAAGGGTGATAGCAGGAGAAAGGTTGATGTGGCTATCTAAGGGCAACATGAGATATTGTTGTGGTGATGAACTGTTCTGTATTTAGACTGTATCATTCTCAATGTCCTGGTTGTGATAGCGTAGAATAGATTTGCAAGATGTTACCACTGGAGGAACTGGGTATAGGATATAAAGGAATTTCTCTGTATTATTTATTACAACTGCATGTGAATAGAATATTATATCAAAATAAAACATTTAACTAAAAACATTGTATGTAACAGTATTATTCACAACTGCCAAAAGGTGGAAGCAACTCAAAGTCTCATCAAGCAATGAATGGATAAACCCAATGTGGTATATTTACAGAGTGGAATGTTGTTCAGTCATCAAAAGAAATGAAGTACTGATAACTGCTACAACATGGATGAACTTTGAAAACATTGTGCTAAGTGAAAGAAGCCAGACACAAAAGACCAAATGCTCTATGACTGTGCATTTATATGAAATATCCAGAATAGGCAAATCCATAGAGACAGAAGGAGGATTAGTGGTTGCCAGGGACCTGGGGGAATGATGCTTAAAGAGTTTGAAATTTCCTTTTGCAGTGATGAAAGGGCTCTGGAACTACATGGTGGTGATGGTTACACAACACTGTGAATAATACTTAATGTCACTGAACTGTTCACTTTAAAATGGTATATTTTATGTGTATTTTATACCACAGTAACAAGAAAAATGTGGTAGAAAGTGAGATATCCATATATTAAAATATTTGGGGGTGAGTGAATTATAAAGAATTTTTATGTTCTACTTTTTATGCTTGTACTCGATGAATCTTTTAAATGAGCATGTATTAATTTTGTTAGCATAAAAACTTAAAGAAATAAATAGCAATGCATGTACTCTAATACTTAAACCTAGCATTCAAGGAAAGTTGGAGTTAGTGGAGTGGAAAGAAGAGAAGGGGATTTAAAACATACTTTTTATTATGGAAAGTGACAGAAGCAAAAATCACATAGAATAGTATAATGAACCTCCACTTACCTATTGTCCAGCTTCAATATTCATCAACTCATGAACAATAGTAATTTTATCTGTACCCCACCCCCCTACTTGGAAAGGATTAGTAACAATTGCTGTGGGGAGGGTGAAAAGAGCATGGGCTCTGAAGTGAGACATCTCTGTATTTTAATCTCAACTCTGGGAGTTCGGACACTTGGGTTAGAATCCTAGTCCTCTTGACTGATCATAAGGGGCCTTGGGCTGGTTACATAACCTCAGTTTCTTCATCTGTCAAAAATGATAATCAAATGTGAGTCATAAATAAAATGACGTGAAAAAAGAAACATAAATATATGATACAGGTTACTGAGTTTATTGTATTGGCTATGTACTTTTTTTAAACAACCTGTATGTAACCTATATATGTTTCCAGGCAACCAGAAATCTGGATTTTTAAACTGAATTTATCTACATACGAGCTTATCAACATATATTTAAACAGAAACCCCACGTCTCAGATGGCCTGGGACAGTCTCTGTTTGCCCCTGTGGTGAGTGCAAATAATTGCTAGAGCGTCCTTTCACTCTCAGAGGGTTCCAGTTTGAAAAGCACATTTCATAGTCAGCGTTACATATAGGATATATTGAAGTTTAAGAAAATGATATTCAAGGAATTAAAAACAAATTACAGTAAAGAAATCTAATAAATGAGTATTATATGCTCTTTAAAAGTGTGGGCTTTTCAGTGTTGATGAATAAGTTTTTAAAAATAAGCATTTTTGTATGTTAACGAAATTTCTCTGATACTCAGACCTAATTTCATTTTGTTTTAGAATAGGTTTTATGATTCTGGGTCACTCCCAGATGACTCTGGTTTGGTGTAAATATAAGGCTTTACAGGCCTTAACTCTTAAGCAGTGCTGTGATTTCATCTGTAATACCTCTGTCTTCCTATTCTGCAAAGGCAGGCAGGTTAATTCCCTCATAAGGGAAGGGCTATTAGAGCCACATGAAGGAGCCCTTGTGGACAAATCAGATCACTGAATTAACCACAGTGCTAATGGCTTCTCCATTCAAATAAAAATCCAACTGCCACCAGGCATGGCCCTGGTGCCCCACAATTGTAAAGTGTTGTACAATCACTTTTAACAAGCCTGTCTCACATCAACCCAGGGGGCACAAGCTGAACTAGCTAAGCTTTCTTTCTAATAGTAAAATAGATTCATTCATTCAGCATTTTTGAGTACCTTACATGTCCCACGTTCTATGTGAGGCATTAGAGATACAAAAATGTGTAAGGCAGAGTCAGTGGTCTAGTTGGTCGCAAAGTTAGATGAGGAGTACAGTTGAACTTACAGACGCTGAGATTTAGAGTTGGTTTCACCAGCTACAAGTATAAATTACAGTTTACATTTGCTTTCTAGACTCTGCCATTTATTAATCCATTTTTTTTTCAAGAAATACTCATTGGGTGCCCACTCTGTTCCAGGCACTGTTCCAGGTACTGGAAATAGAAGTAGTCCCTGCTCTCCTGGTGGTTATAGCCTAGAAGGGGGGCAGTAAGACAAAACACATGAATATACATGTCAGATGGTGATAAGTGCCATGACAATAAAATAATTCCCAGTGAAAGGGGATAGAACTTGATAGGGGTGAGATGTGAGCTACTTTATATTGGGTGGTCAGGGAAGGCTTCATTCAAAAGAAGTCTTTTGAGAAGAGATCTGAAGGGAATGAGATTCGAGGTCAGGGCAGTCCAAGGGACAAAAACGTGGTTGGTATATTCCCCCAAACAGCAAAGAGGCCAGTGCAGCTAGAACACAGTGAGCGATGGGGAGAGTGAGTGGCTTGGGACAGGAAGTCAGAAGGGTGGAGGCAGGGCAGGCCAGGGAGGGCCTGGAAAGGATTGTGCAGAAATTGGACTTTATTTTAAAAGTGTGCTTGGAAGCCACTGGATGGTTTTGAGCAGAAAAGTGATATTATCTGCTTTTGGTTTTTAAGGGATCATCCTGGATGCTTGGTTAATGATTGTAGGCAGACCAGTTAGGAGGTTTATGCAATAACTGAGTCAAGAGATTGATGGTGGCTTATTTGGTTTCTGGACTCAATTCCAGTGTGTGGTTTGGACGTTTCCTCCCCCACCAACGAGCAACGCTCAGGACACCAGCTGAGTGTCCTACAATTCAACTCAATTCTGACACTATCCACCAGAGATAGCATCAGATTCCACAGGTTAAGGGCTCAGTCCTCCAAGACTGCCCTTCACTTTAGGTGCCAAGAGCAGGCACAGGTGGCGACCTGTGCTTCTGACCGACTGGCTGTACATCAGAGGTCCCCAGGACCCTTTCCTTGGGTTCAATTAATTTGCTAGAGTGGCTCACAAAACTCAGAAAACCTGTTTACTCACTAGATTACCGGTTTATTACGAAAGACATTAAAGGATGCTAGCCAACAGACAGATGAAGAGTTACATAGGGTGAGGTCCTGAACAAAGGAGCTTCTGTCCTTGTGGAGTTTGGGGCCTGGCATGGTGGCACACGGAAGTGTTCTGGTTCCTCAACCCGAACCCTCTCTGAACCCTTTCCTTTTGGATTTTTTTGGAAGCTTCACGACATAGGCATGCTTGGTTAAATCATTGGCCATTGGTGATTGATTCAAATTCCTCTCCCCTCCCCAGAAATCAGGATGAGGGACTGAAAGTTCCACCCTCTATACATGGTTGGTTCCCTGGCACCCCCCATCCTCAGGTGCTTTCCAAAAGTCACCTCATTAACACAAAGCCAGTAGTGGTGGAAAGGGGCTTGTTAGGAATAACAAGACACCCATTCCATCTTTATGGCTCTGATGCATTTGCAGGAGCTGAGGACAAGAGAGAAGATATTATAACAAAAGGTGCTCGCACTGCTCTTATCGCTCAGGACATTCCAGGGGTTTTGGGAGCTGTGAGCCAGGAACCATGGAAGAAAACCAAATTTATATGAGAACTATATTTTGGTCATCTGAATGACCAAATGCATATTTCTTATAAATCACAATATTGCAGGCTTCAACTAAGATGGTAGCAGTGCAGCTGGTGAAAAATGGTTGAATTAGGGGAAAGAATCTGAAAGTAGAGACAATAGGACTTGCTTGACAGATTGGACATTGTTATAAAACACCTTTTTTGCCTTGAGCTATTGGAAAAATGAAGTTGCCACTTACTAAGATGGGAAAGACCATAAGGATAGAAGGTTAAGAAATAAAAATCAAGAGTTAGACATTGGTTATATTAGGTTTGTGTTTAGATATCTCATTGGAAGTGCAGAGTAGGCAGTTGACTATATGAACCTAGAGTTACGGTGAGTGCTCTGGGCTAAAGATAAAGATTTTAGAATTGTTAATTTACAGGTGGCATTTAAAGTCATGAGACCAGATATTCAGCAAAGGAGTGAGAGCAGAACCTTGGGAGACTGAAAAAGCATAGCCAGTAAGTGTAGGAGAGAAGCCAGGAGAGAATAGCATCTTAGATGTTAAGTAAAAAAGCTGTTTAGGTTGGAAGGAGTGATTAGCTATATATCAAATGCCACTTCGCGTTTCCATTAATCATTTACGGAGGGCTCACTCTTTTCTAAACACTGTGCTAGGTGCTTGTGATCCAAAGCTGTACAAAATATGGTTCTTGCCCTGGAGGAGTTTATAGTCCAGTGGAGGAAATGGCCAAGTAAGCAGACTATGGTGATATAGAGTGGACAGTGCTGAAAGAGTCATGCACAGGGTACCACGTGAACATGTGCCTTCCCTATTAATGTGTCTTTCCTCTCAAACCTTTAGAGGCAAGTGATTGGCGTGAAGAGATATTTTTTGTTAGCGTAGGGCATTGACTGATCGCTGCCAGAGATGTAGTGAATGACATTCCAGGTTTTATTTCCTAAGAGGTGAGTTAAGTATAAGCCGAGTCTCTTGGGAGATATTTTTCGGAATAGGCAAGGTATTGTTACAGTTGTGAAAGAGATTGGCATTCATACCCTTCTCCTTCTTATTCATACTAGAATTATACATTGAGAGAAAAAGTGTAAAAATATATACTGGTCTAAATATATGGAGACATCAGACAAATTGCTTTATCTAAAGCAATTGGGGTTCCTTAAGGACACTTTTCTGAGGATATAGGAATGGACCAGCATAATTAGCAATGCACACAACTTCCAAGGGCAGCTGCCTATTTCCTTAAGCAACTTGACCATTTTGATTCAGTTCACTCAAATTATCAATTCAGTTAAAAATAATCATTTGCTTGACTTTGTTTACTTGTCTGTAAACGAAAACAACCACATCATTGACTTAGTGGATTTGTTAATTTTAATGCCCCTTTTCCTGACCTTCAGGTCACAGTGCATACTTCTTAGTGTGACACAGGAAACCTTTCATAGATGATGTAGAGCAGAGGAGTTCAGATCATTTACTATAGAGTCAGTTTGCCTCTGTTTGAATCCTGGATCCACTGTTCACTAGCTGCGTGACTTCGGGCAAGTTACTTGGCTTATCTGGTCATTAGTGTACTCATCTGTAAGGTTGTGGTAATAATAGTATGTGACTCAGAGGGTTATTGTGAGTATTAAATGTTATTCTGAGCAAGGGACGTAGAAAGTGGTCTAGAGCATAGTGATTGCAATGTAAGTGTTTGCTATTATCATCTGGCTCAACTCCGCTGGTCTGGCCTCACTAGCTGCCATTTGCAGACATGCCACCTCCCTCCAGACAACCAGAACTGCTCAAAGAGGAGAGTAGGGAGGGAGAAAACAGCCAGAAGGCTGTTGCAGTGATCCAAGCCAGAGCTGAGGGTGCCAGAGGAGACAGAGAGAACTAGACTGACTCAGATTATCTAGTTTGAAAGCTGAGCTGACAGTATTTCCTAACGGATCACATGTGTATGGAGGGTCAGGGAAAGAAAAGTAAAATAAAAAAATGACTCCTACCCTTTTCTGTACAGAAGAAATTAACACAACATTGTAAATCAACTATACTTCAAAAAAAAAAAAAAAAGGCTCCTAGCTTTTTATCCAGAGCAATTGGAGAGAAACAGCTTGGTTGGGAGAGGGGCAGGTATTCTGATTAGGACATGTTATGGACTTTGAACATCTCCAAGTGGAGATGTCAAGTAGGCAGTTGGATAATGCACCTGGAATTCAGGGGAGAAGTTAAAGCTGCAGATATAAATTTGAGAATTATCTGTATAGAGATAATAATTAAAATGCAAAGCCCTGGGATTAGTGGTGGTTACCTAGGGGCTAATAATAGCATGTACCTTTTAAGACTGTTATGAAGATTCTATGAAAAAACCATGTAAAGTACTTGACACCATTCCCGGCACATAATACGTGTGCAATAAATGATAACTTGTGTTATTGTTATAATTATTATTAAGAATAATCTATTGCTAATGGGAATTTTGGTAAACCTCCATTATTCCTTACACATGTGCCTCCAAACCTTTCCCCTGTCACAGGCACACATAGAAAATGATAACATTTGCACAGCATTCTAGGATAAACTTCACTGTCAGAGGCTCTGATTCAGTTCTTGACCAGCTTCCCCAAGGGATGTGGATATCAACTCGGAGTACAATACTGCAACATACCGGCTGGGAAATTCTAGCCTATTGCCTTAATGCTTAAAGTATGGTGTGTGGACGAGAAGCCTGGGCCTCAACTGGGAGCTTGTTTTCTAGTGCAGAATCTCTGGCCCACTGAATCTGAAGCTGCATTTTTACAAGCTTCCCAGATGATTCTTATATACCTTAAAGTTTGAGAAACACTGATTTATAGGATTGTTGTGCAACTCAAACAATATTCATTAAAACTGATTACATTAATTATCAAATTTGAGATGATTATTTCTTCTTTTCTCCTTGCTTTCCACACAATGTATATATTGTGTCTATGATGCAGTGTGCACATGGAGAAATTTGCAATAGGTTTTGGCATTGGAGGACTTCTCTGTAATATGGGAAAAGCTCTAGGATTCATTGTTTGCTTAATTAAGTTTTCCATTTTATAAGGGCACTTTATACCCACACTGTAGCCATGTCTATACATGATGACTGGACTGGGACCATCACTTGCCCTTATAGCTGTGACACTTTACGTCAGTGTTGGAGTTCGTGGTGGGAAACTTGACACCTCACTTGGAGCTACATTAATGGCTGCTGCTGAATTGAGCAAGTTTCATCTGGCCTGGGAGAATGAGTCTGAAGCACAGTGAAGAAACAAGGCACTCTCTCTCACTCACTCATGGGTCTGGCCTGAATCACAGTAGTGCATATTGAGCCAAGGAAATTTGGCCATAAGACATTGCAGAACCAAAAGAGGCAGGTCAGGAATCAAAGAGAAAGATCAAAGGAAATGTTAGGCCAGAAAGAGAGGCACAACCTGAATGGAAGTTTCCTTTCCTATCTTCAACTGAAAACACCCTGAGAGGCAAGTAGGAAAGGTATGTCTCTGTCTGGGGTGGGGCAGATCCTGGACACATCCTTATGCATTCAATCTTAGAAGAAAAGAGCTTATTATGGTACCCATAGCCTTGCCCATAAGTGGTCAAGTTTTCAGAGGGCAGAGAAATTGTTTACCTAAGGTAGGATTAGAGCATCTTTGAGTTCAGTCACCATGAGGTCCACAGAGTGTTCTGGCTGTCTGCCCTGCTTGGGTCAATATGGCTTTTGAAAGGCTTTCCACAGGCTGCATGGGAAAGAAACAAGGAATCATACGTTTGGTCCGTGTCATGTTGGTATGTGATAGATTCGCATGGGACTGCAGAGGCAAAACTTCCCCAGTGGCAAAAGTTGATGAAGGAGGCTCACTGAGCAAAGGAGTTCCAGCCAAAGAGGGCTCTGGACATGGGGGAAGCCAGCCATCAGTTTACTGTGTGACTGTGGACAAGGTCCTTCCTTTCCTGGAGGCTCAGTTGGGCTATTTGTCAAACAGTTTGGACTAAATGAACTCAAAGGACTCTATTGACTCTGATATTTTGTAATCCTAGGCAAGCTGGCAATGTCAATCTGAATTTCAGGGAGTGACATGTCCAAGATTCCTAAAAATAGCCCTAAAACTAAAATCTCAACTGGTATTATCCTCAAAATCTTTCTG
>NW_006776560.1:256298-271818 GCF_000442215.2 Lipotes vexillifer | reverse complement strand
GGGAAAGAAATCCATGGTACCAAGGTAATAGAACTCTGAATTGGGGAACTTTTAGGAGGAGAAACCAAATAAAGTCCTTGGTTCCGTGCTCCATCCATCCCAAAGCACTCTAGGATGTAACCTAGAGAATGCTTGTGGGCCAGGGCAATGTATGGAAGAGAGATGATTCTTTTTTCTTTTTTCTAACTTTTATTTTATATTGGAGTATAATAGATTTACAATGTTGTGTTAGTTTCAGGTGTACAGCAAAGTGATTTGGCTATACATATACATATATCTATTCTTTTTCAGATTCTTTTCCCATATAGGTTATTACAGAGTATTGAGTAGAGTTCCCTGTGCTATACGGTAGGTCCTTGTTGATTATCTGTTTTATATATGGTAGTGTATGATATATATGTTAATACCAACCTCCTAATTTATCTCTCTCCCCTCCTTTCCCCTTAGGTAACCATAAGTTTGTTTTCTAAGTCTGTGAGTCTGGTTTTGTTTTGTAAATAAGTTCATTTGTATCATTGTTTTTTTTTAGATTCCACATATAAGTGATATCATCTGATATTTGTCTTTCTTTGACTTTCTTCACTTAGTATGATAATCTCTAGGTCCATACATGTTGCTTCAAATGGCATTATTTCGTTCTTTTTTATGGCTGAGTAGTATTCCATTGTATATATGTACCACATCTTCTTTATTCCTTCATCTGTCGATGGGCATTTAAGTTGCTTCCATGTCTTGGCTATTGTGAATAGTGCTGCTATGAATATTGGGGTGTGTGTATCTTTTTGAGTTATGGTTTGGAAGACAGGATTCTTGATGCTCACTTTACAGTGCTCTGTAGACAAACTTCAGTTGCCATGGCCAATCAGAAACAAGCAGTAGTCAGAATCATCAGGAGGAAAAAACAAGCATTTTGTGTGTTGAAAATATACAGGGTGAAATAAAAGCACATTTTTAATCACCTGCAGGAATTTCAAGAGAGCAGATATTCTCTTTAATGGGTGATCTTTTTTCACTCTGAATTTTCAGAGAACACAATGGCATGGCAGTAATTTTCCCTTTTGTAGAAAGATTATTTTTTCAGGACATATCACCCTAATTAGACTTTTCCCCAAATACTTAAAAATACATGTGTTTAAATCACTGAGTACATTTCCCATTCGATTAATATTCATGCAAGTGAGAAATCATAAAACTACAATGTGAAATTGAGTAACAATAAAATGACTAAGATCTACTAAAATGAAATGTAAATATCGAACATGCTTCAGTTTTTCATTTCAAATGGTTATGAACCACACTAACTCATAATTATGGTACAAACTATGGAAATCCATCAGTCAAACACCAGGAAAAATTTGAAGTAAGGAGGTCATGAGCAGGTCAAAGGGACTTTTTAAGAAGGCTGTTGTTGCCTGGGAGTGCTGCTTATACAATCTCAGTTTACAAAAGGTTTGGGGAACTCAGGGAAGGGCTGCACCATCAGCAATTTTTATATCAGTCTTCTCGAAGTACTTTACTGTCAGGTGGGTGAGATGGATAGACCGACCTTTTGGCTTGAAATTGGAGGATCTGTGTTTGTATACCTGCTTTGCCACTACTCTTGGCTGTGTGGCCTCTGGGAAAATCACTTAACTTTTCAGATCTTCCATTTCCTCAGCCATAAAAGAGATGGTAATATCTATTTTCATGAGACATTTGTGTCAAATAAGATACAATAAGATATAATAAAAGATCTTTCCACCCGGTAAAGCACAATAAAACCATGGCATAGTGAATCTATTATCTAAAACTACATAACAAACCACTGCTAAGCTTAGTGACTGAAGATAATAACCATTTTACTATTTCTCATTGTTTCTGAACTTCTGGAATTTGGGAAGGGCTTTGCTAGGCCATTCTGGCTTGGAGCTTATCACATAGTCTTAGGGCTCCTCCATATGTTCTCTCCACATGGGCTAGTTTGGGCTTCCTCACAGCATGGATACCTCAGGGCAGTTCCACTGTTTACATGGTGGCTGGCATCCTCCAGAAGGATCGTCACCCACAAATTATGCAGAAGTGCATGGCATTTTCATGATTTAGCTTTGGAAGTCATACAGCATCTCTAGTGGTCAAGGAAGTTACAAAGACCCGAGTTCAAGGGGAAGGGACATATACCCCACCTCTACATTCAGAATATGTCAAAGTCTTAGAGTAAGGCGAGCATGTGGCCTAGGGCTATTGCTGTGATCATCCTGGAAAAATGCAATCTACACATATAGTATTAAAACCCAAATTTTATATCGTTAATGCTGGTCTCTTTTAAAAGATACCTTGAAGGCCTCATTCTTCAACAAATCCATTCCCTCAAGGCCACTATCCCATTGATTAGTTTGGAATAACGTTTATACCTCCCACAATCCCCTTTTAATTTGCAAAGAATAATATTTGATACAACATGAAGCATCTGTCCTGCATCATATAATATTACAGACACTTTACATATGATATTAGCAATCCTTATCTGACTTGGGAAAGTAGAGACTATTCCCATTTTACTAAGGAGTCTGAGATTCAGAGAAATTAGGTAACTTGCCCAGGTCACAGAAATCAAATTTCGATCTGTCACTTCTTTTTCTATATTGTATTGTATGATCTGTCTCTTTAATAGCAAATACTTAAATAACACTAAGTTCCAGGCACTCTGATACACACACACACACACACACACACACACACACAGAATCTTCACTCAACACTGTGAATTAAGTACTATTAATAACTTCATTCTATAGATGAGAAAGAGGAAGCAAAGAGAAATTATGTAACTTGTCCAAAGCCAGACAGCTAGTAAGTGGTGGAGCCTGACTTTGCACTAAGATCTGAGTCCAAAATTACTATGGAATCATTAAGATTTTAACAACTTAGCATAAATTAGCATTTCAACTTATTTTTCTTTTTCGAGTGGAGGGATGGGTCCACATTGGGCATTTGGCAGGGGAGGAGGTCATGAGCAGGTCAAAGGGACTTTTTAAGAAGGCTGTTGTTGCCTGGGAGTGCTGTGGCATGGAAGGCCAGGCAACACACAAAAGCCAAGGTCTGCCTACTCCCCAGTTTCTCCAGGGTGGGGCTTACTAAGATGCTGACTACCTAAACTCACCTTAAATCATTGTATTAGCAAAACACATTTTCTGTGGTGTAGGGGAAAATGCAGGTCTCAATCAGACATATGCTGCTGTTACTCTCTGTCAGATGGAAGTCAGGCTTTTTTAGTTGTTTACCATGCATTGTTATTATGAAGATATTTATAAATCAAGCTCCAAATCTTTTTGCTTTATCTGTACAAAAGCAAAATATCATACAGCACGTGTTCATTCTTTGCCCTTAACCTTTGTAATGCAGGGTGAGAAAAAGTCACTATTTGCATACTGTCATTAATACAAGAAACTTGAAATTCAAGTAGAAAGTGAGCAATTCATTTAATGACAGATCCAAATGGAACACTGCTATTTTGCATATTCAAAGTGACTTCTGCACTTGTGACTCTGCAACTGTAGTTGCTTCTTCTAGAATCGGGTTTCAGTGAGGGAATCACGCATGAGCTGTGTGATAGGTCACACACATAACTCGTCTGAGTTTCAATTTACTTGACCGCAAAGTAGAGTTATCACTTTCTCTAACCTTGTTACAGGAACCGTGAACTGAAAATGGTTAAACTGTAAAGTGCATGTGTAGAGTGCATGAAAGCTTTGTTATTATATTAATTCATAGTAGAAGCCGTATCTCTATTTGGTAAGTGTACACAGATATTTTTGTTCATTTAAAAGTACATGTTGGGCTTCCCTGGTGGCGCAGTGCTTGAGAGTCCGCCTGCCGATGCAGGAGACGCGGGTTCGTGCCCCGTTTCGGGAAGATCCCACATGCCGCGGAGCGGCTGGGCCCGTGAGCCATGGCCGCTGGGCCTGCGCGTCCGGAGCCTGTGCTCCGCAAATGGGAGAGGCCGCAACAGTGAGAGGCCCGCATAACGCAAGAAAAAAAAAAAAAAAGTACATGTTTATTGGTGTCCACTATGTGCCAGGTGTAGTTCTAGGTGTCAAGCATAAGTCAGTGAACAAAACACAAAGAAACCTCAACTATACTTTGATTAAAAACACACACACATACAACAAAACAGTTCTACTCTCCTTGAATTTTCATTCTAGCGGGGAAAGTAATTACCCAGCATGTCAGATGTTGGTGATAGTTGCTATGGAGAATAAAGGATAGAGAGGGGGCGAGGAAAGCTGTGGTGGTGGAATTAGGTCCCTGCTTTGGATGAAGGAAGGGATACTCTATTATACAGGATGATCTGAGACAACTTCTCTCAAGTACCATTTGAAAGAAGGTAAATTTCAGGATTCTATATCATGGCATTAAGATGATCCACAGTAATGAAAACAATTATTTTTACAGTACTGCATTACAAATTAAAACTTGAAAAAGAAACTTTTATTTTTACTCTTTAAAAATTGAAGTATAATTGTTTTACAATGTTGTGTCAATTTCTGCTGTACCGCAAAGTGATTCAGTTATACAAATATGTATACATTCTTTTTTTCATATTCTTTTCCATTATGGTTTATCATAGGATATTGAATATAGTTCCCTGTGCTGTACAGTAGGACCTTGTTGTTAAGAAACTTTGAAAAACTGCATGCAATATTGGTTTGAAAAAAAGTGCAAGTTCATCAAAGGGGTAGTAATTGTTTATCAGTTTTATTTAAATAATGAGAACTTTTCTAAATCAAGGATTTTTCCCATTTTGTTTATGTAGAACAGGCACAGGGTTTCCCTTCCTCTTAATAGCTCTGATTTATTGGGTGTCTTATATGTGCCATTTTACATCTATTAGCTTATCTTTCAATCCAACAAGGATGCTGAAAGGTAGGTACTGTTGTACTCATTATGGGTGTTCGAGGAAACTATGTTTAGTTATCTAATTGAATCCTTACAGTAATCTGTGACTCAGGTATTTCTAACTGAATTTTAAATGAAAGAAAATACTTGCAGAAATAATGTGCCCCAAGGTCACACCCCCACTCCGTGGCAGAATCAAGATTTTCACTTAGCTTTGCCTGAATCCCCTGCCAGTCACCACCGCATTCCTACTGCCGAGCACGAGGCTCAGCACACAGCAGATGCTCTGCCAACAGTTCTGGAATGAATGAAAATACCTTTTTTTTTCCTTACAAGGTATGCATTCGCCATGTCTGTCAACCTGGCGGTCACGCTGAGCACTGCCTTTCTGACAGCCGAGAAAAATGTAGAAAAGAACAAATTGAACAATTTGTAGAAAGGTATAAGAGGCAGGTGCAAATATCTGGATCAAGACACCTTTAAAAATCCCAACTTTGTCCATTAAATATTTCTTCAAGACATTTTCTAGGTAGCACTCTACTCCATCTTTGGAAAGATGTTCTTAGGTCAGGTTGCATCTGGAGGGGTATTTTTATACACGGTTCAAATTAGATTTGTGAGGGTGCTGCCAGATATTATTGGAAACTGGTCAGTGTTTTTCCCCGTCCTAGATAACTTAACCCGTGTACTCAGTCTATTGCCAGCAGTCTTACCTCTAGGATTTGTCCAGGGCACCTTCCTTTGCCAGTCATGACTCGCTGTCTCTTGCTCTAATCTTCGTGGGCTATCTTAAACCTTTGGCTCCATGCTGTGGTTCTGACTTTGGCTTCCAGCCTTCCTTGTCCTCGTGACCCATTAGAGACATACTCTTCTGTGGTTGCCTGGGAAGGCTCTCCTGGAGGCTGTTTGGCCACTACCTTCTGGCTCCACACACGACAGCTGTGGGCTACACTGTGCCCTGCTCGTGGCAGCCTGGCCCTTTGGACCAGCTCTACTGAGCCCAGCAGTTCTGCCCTGGGAAGGTGGATGGATAGACAGCTCTTTACAGCCTTCACGGTTCTGCCTAACTGAACTCATGATTGTGAAGATAAAAATGGTCTTGATTGAACAGTGCATCTGATGATATAATCACCAAATCAGAATGAGTAGCCCAGTCGATGTAATGTTATTTAATAAAATAGTTCACACCTACTCTTCAATTTATTTGGAAATCGACTTAAATTAGCCAGAGATAAGAACTGCCACTGAATGTCCTTAAAATTTGACTTGCAAAAATAGCTAAGATTTCCGAGAGTGTGGCTCCAAGAGTGTCTCTGGCTTTAAGGGTATTATTCAATACCCCAAATTTATCACTTTTCCTATGTGCCTGGAACCCATGTGTACCAATATCTCAAGCTCCTCTTTCACCACATCCTAGATCATTCTCCAGGGAGCTGTCATGGTCCCAGATCCAGCTTGTGCACCTATTCTTGAAATGGGCCACTTCCACCCATTGCACTTGTGATCCTTTGGGGAGAGATTCCTTAGGTCAGAGATATACTGTGGAATCTACTGGAAGATGGATCACATCTAGGACATCTACTCCTTGTTGCCATCTCCAACCTTAAGATGATTTCTTCAGCAATCTAAGGGATATTCTGACAGCAAACCTGTGGCATGGCATTTCATTTTAATGATTCAGCATCCATCCCTAGACTTTTGGGAACACAAATTGGAATTTCCTTTGGGCCATCAGTTTCCCCTTCTAAGAGTTCATGTGCACATGCCAGCTTAGACATGTCCAGTCAGAATATTGCAGTCCTCTGGCAAATGGTTTTTGGTTTAGGGATGGTTGCATAATTCATGCTGAGCAAACGAATGTACTCTTTAGACTTTTGCTTCTACTGCTGAGAGAGGCATGCTCTCACTTCTCCTGAGTTTGGACCTATGGGGATATAAACAGGGAGGTATAGAGAGCCTTGCAACTAGGAAGGGAAAGCCTGAATGAGAACAGGGCCAATGCAAAAGAAAGCAGAACCAGGAGATGGAAAATCTGGGTGGAGGTAACTAGGATCAAGCTAGGTTTACCCCTAGACTTTTCATTTATGGAAACCAATACTGTCCCTTCATTTGCTTAAGCCAGTCTGGGGTGATTTTCTTTCACCCAGAATTGCAAGAATTCTGACTAAATCAAAACTATTTCATTTCTTTGAATCCCTCCAATGCATCTTAAAAGTGTGTTCTCTGAGTAAGAGAGTCCATGTTAGGTTATCCACCATGAAAGTGGATACCAGCATTCACCCATGCATACACCAAACCTATTATGAGGCATCTATCCCCAATCTCGCTGACTTACTAGCTTCATAAGTTTCTTGCAAATCTCAAATGCCCAACATTTTATTATGAAAGTTTTCAAGCATACACCCAAGAGTTGCAAGTATTTACAGTGAGCAGTCATGAACCTGCCACCTACATCCTATCATCAACACTTGGTTTATCACATTTATCCCTCCATCAATCTCTCAATCCACCTTATTTTAAACTAAGTTACAGACGTCATTACACTTCTTGTTAAGTACTTCACATACAGCTCTGTTCTTAACTTGAAACTTTTGGCAACTCATCGTCCCTGGGCCTTGGTTTCCTCACATAAAAAATGAGGGAGTTGTTTCAGATGACCTCCAAGTGTACTTTCCAGTTCTGAAATTCTACAGTTATCTGATATTTGCCTTTTTAGTTGATTGACATGCTTTGGCAAAATGCTGTCTGGTTGGATTCAAAAAGGATTAACATGGAAAATATATTTTGTTTATCTATGGGATATTGACCTAAGTAAAGCGAGTTTGGTTTAGAATACCCTGCTAACCAGTCCATTGTGATTTGGAGCCAAAGCAGATGTTTTTGAGGGTCTAGGGAAAAACAAAATAAGGCATCAGGTGAATATTTTCAAAATTATGGGAGGAGTAGGGTCTTATCCAGGAAAAGAGCATGCAAGAGAAAATGAATTCTCATGAAAATTAAACTCTGCCCATCCTGAGGAGGAGGAAAATCAAAAGTATGATGGGCAGACAGTAGAACAGCAGAAGTCTGAAGTCTGAGGCCACTGAACCTGACAGCATTATCCCTTGTTTAGTTCATCTTGGGGCATCTCTGTCAGATAGTCTTTTACATTCATGGTCTTTAGGAGCTAAGAAAATGACTTAAACAAACCAAAAAAGAAAAAAGAAAAAGGGTATCATGAAAGCCAGTCTTGCAAAGAAGTGGCTATTTCTAGGAACAGGGAGGAAAAGGGAGAATACTAATACATAACTTATTGCAGAAAACAACCAAACCAGATGGAGACCCAACCCTGCCTCATTGTGGACAGCCCGCTTGACTCCAGGTGTACTGAAGCGGCCTCAACTTCTGATTTCCTTGGGGTCCCTGAAATGGCTTCTTCAGCAGGGATGCAAATCAGTCACAATGGCTCTGGGGCGGAGCTCTTGGCATCTCATGTGCAGCAGACTGAGCCCCCTCCCAGATTCCTTTTTTTTTTTTGGTACGCGGGCCTCTCACCGCTGTGGCCTCTCCCGCCGCGGAGCACAGGCTCCGGACGCGCAGGCCCAGCGGCCACGGCCCACGGGCCCAGCCGCTCCACGGCATGCGGGATCCTCCCGGACAGGGACGTGAACCCGTGTCCCCCGCATCGGCAGGCGGACTCCCAACCACCACGCCACCAGGGAAGCCCCAGGTTCCATCCTTTCGATTGCAAAGACTCTTCTGGATTATTTTGAATAATTCAAGTTAGAACAAAAATATCACCGAAGTTCTTCATAACCGTCATCAGCTTCCACGAAAAGGCCTCTTTCACTTAACTTTCAGTATTTACCTACACGTGTGAAATAAGAGGGCCACAGAGCTTCTTGGAATGGCCTTTATGCATGTCAGATGATCAGTCCCATTAAATGTAGACAATTATTACAATTCTTATGTGTATCGGGGATCAAGGAATGTGAATAAAAAGTGATGTCTGGTTATTTGGTCACAGGATATCAGTTTCAGATCTAAACTAGGAAGAAGTAGACATTCACATGCCATTTGCATTAGGGAAATAATACTGTGGAAAATCTAAAAATAATCAGGAAGACTGCATCTCAAATAGTATTTTTCTTTTTCCATTTTAACACTCTGTTGTTGATGATGATGGCTCATTAGGCACTGTCTAACACTTCAGATCATAATTCTCAAGTTTATTTGAAAATGGCTACATTAATTTGGCATTCAAGTACCCAGTTACTGTAGGCATGCCTACATTTGTTAACCTTGTATGGACTTTGATTAGACAGTCATTCCTTTTTGATAATCCATATGGGTCCAAGGCCGTATCTGTGTGTTTATTCCATTTTCGCCTTAACAATATTGCTGAAAAGTGGAGACAGAAATGGAAGGTTGTGTGAAGCCACCATGATATGGGATTTTGGAATAGAGCTGAAATATGCCATATAGATTATGGAAATTAGCGGCTGTGTGGCCGCTTCATTTGATTGTTTCTTATTAGTAACATGCTTGATTAGCTCTCTACCCTTTTAAATGGAATCACAAAATAACTATGTGTTCTGCCTCCAAAGCCCTTTATTGAGGATAACAATAAAGTGCCCAATGTTCAAATCAATGTATGATACATTTATATGATTATTAAATGCTGATAAATTGCCAGTTAACACTGCATATGTTTACTACCTAGTAAAACAAGTGTTGACCCATCAACTTAAACAACTGGGGAGCATTCATCTTGGCTTAAGTCATTGTTTCATTTTGGGAAAGCTCTGCTAACGTGCCAGCCAGCCAGCATATCATCTTTCGTCTGCATTTATTAACAGCTTAGAATGTCCATCTGTTGTCCTTAGTAAATGGAGCAGTAAGAAAAAAAAAAGCATCCATTGAGTCTGTCTATATATAACTGTTCTCTTTATGGAGAAAAGCTCCTTGGAATGTTCTTCATGGATCAGAAACAAGGGACAAGTGTTGGTCAGAGAGAAATCATCCAAGTTGCTGAACTTTTAAGTGACACGTAGCAGATTCCTCTCATCCTGGGAGAAGATAACTATATTTGTTTCAGATAAAATGGAAACCATCAAGAGAACGTTTTTCCAAAATGTCTCAAATCACGTTTCTTTAGATTTTGGTGACGGCTTGATGGGTGGTATAAAATACAAGAGAAAAAATTAACACATCTTTCATGTGTATTTGTGTTTACGTAGCCTCATGGCACTGATTCAATTTTGTCTGTGGTCGGAGTTCATTTGAAATTCAGGAAAACTATGAGGGCATCAGTGCTCTATAGTTTCTATTCCAAAAATTTTAGCAGATTTGCCTGTTGCCCTGCCAAAGTAAAACTGCATTCGGAGTGGGACCATTTGATGATATTCTAGTGAAGAGAACTGAGGGAAAGTATGAGGTCTCCAAGCACATAAAAGTGCATCAAAGTGGGTTAACTTTGGATGAAAGTAGTATAATAACACATTCAGAGGAAAATTTAACTTCTGTTGGAGTTAAATAACTCTATGTGAAATTAGTGTTAAGAATTAGGGTTAGTAGAATGGTACAATTTTACTTGAGCATATTCTTTTGATATACAGTATATAGGAAGAAGAAAACTATAAAAGTCATTGCTTGGAAGCCATAATTACATCACCTCAGTCTGATGCCATGGAGTCTAACAGCAATATAATTAGTATAATCATGTTGATCATGGTGGTGATATTAAGGGCCAGATTGCTGGGAATGTAAACTGTTGACATGCAATGCAATATATAAACAGAAAAATAGCATCTAGATGTAGATAATATGAAAAAAGAACTGTATTAGATAAAAATACATCATTTCTAGTAGAAAAGAGGCAAATTTGATTTGGAGACAGTTAAAAATGTACAATAATAAGATTCTCGGTTCATGCTAAGTACAATAATTAATTCTGAAGTATCCTTGACAAATTAGCAGTGTCTCTTTCTGGTTGCTTATTTCACTTGAAAAGAGAATTTGATAAGTGTGAGTTTTTTGTTTGTTTGTTTGTTTTCGCCGTACGCGGGCCTCTCACCGCTGCGGCCTCTCCCGTTGCGGAGCACAGGCTCCGGACGCACAGGCTCAGCGGCCATTGCCTCACGGGCCCAGCTGCTGCGCGGCATGTGGGATCTTCCCAGACCGGGGCACGGACCCGTGTCCCCTGCATCGGCAGGCGGACTCCCAACCACTGCGCCACCAGGGAAACCCGTGAGCTTTTAATATAAATGATCAAGGCTTGATGTCTGTGACTTGTTGTCTTCATCTGTTTAATTTCTTTCAAGTCTTTCAAGTCTTTCAAGTCTACCTCCATTCATTTCCTCCTCTGAGAGGCGAATAAAAGGGGAAAATAGGTCAAGATGAAGAGAGTATTTTACTTCACTTTAAGTCAGCTTTGCAAAATCTTCCAGTTTTAGATAGACATTTTTTTCCCTGACAGTGGCTTTACAATTGATAGTAAATAACGATGAAAATGCAAATCAGGATTCATCTTCCTATGATAAAGAATTGAGGCTCTTTATTTACATCTAATTTGAGGACATTTAAATCACAATCTTGATAAATATTTATTTACACTTCTGTAATCACTGTGAACCCTTTTCTTCCCTGAACTATATATTATTGTGTGTGTGGAAAGAAGAAAGGACTTAATAGTAATTTCATTTGCCTTAATCTCTCATCTTCCCTGCAGGGTAACATTCATTACCCCTGGCAGACTTAGCTAACATAGAAGAAAATGGAATTAAGTTTATGTGTCAGCTCTTCATAGTCATCTTTTAATAAACGTCTACAGGCATCTTATAGATAGTATAAAGGTTCTTCTTTAGTGAACTATGAATAACGGGAGTAATGGGATGGATTTGTGTTCTCACTTTATCCTTCTTCATCTTGTTCTCACTCACTTTGCTTTTGAAATCTGTATGTTCATCTTGGCCACAATGTGGCCATGTAGCAGAAACGATTATTATGCATCCAATTGTACAGGAAGTCAGGTTTTGTTTTCTGAAGTTTATTTTCTGGAGTATCTTGGGTTATTTTTCCATATAGTCCATGACTCACTACGCAGCGCCTAATTTTCGCTCAGAAAATAATGAATATATTGAAATTCAGGAAAGGAATTTGTTTTTCAGCCAGCTTCTTCTTCTGTATTTTTAATATAAACCTAGATACTCATGGCAAGAAAGTCTGAGAGTCAGTTATCCTTGACTCTGTTTTGCCCCGCCCTCTGCATCCTTCTCCCACTCCCAACCAATCGCTAAGCTCTGTTGGTTTAGCTTCTTAAACACCTCTGGAAGCTGCCCTGTCTTTTCCATCCGGACCACCCATCTTAGCTCAGGCCTCCTCCTTGCTCAGGTTTAAGACTGCCATGGTTTCTGAACTGGTCACCCTATCTTTGATCTTGCCTCTTTCCAGTTCATACTCAATGTTGCCACCAGTGTCGTCGATCTTTAAAAAATGCTCATGACACTTCCCATTTGAAACATTTCGAGGGACTTTACATGACCTACAGAAAGAGGAACCATATCAGATGTCTACAGGGGTTAACAGGCAATAGAAATGAATGCAGCTGCTCCCAGGAGGAGAAGGTATCTAAATGGAGGGTCCACAGCCCATGAAAAGGAGGCAAGCACCACTCAGCTCTCGCCCACTGTTGTCATGCAGAATTATGGGCCACTTTTGCCTAATTTCCTTTTTTTTACCTCCTCAAAAGAAATTAGAAATCCAGATTTTTACGTTAAATCTCTTGATTTTTAAATGTTCGCAACTAATTCTTTTTCTTAATCCCTTGGGGGGTGGGGAAAATGACACAGGTCTACTGGCTACTGGGTTTGTGAATCACCAGGCCTCAACTTCTATCCTCTAGGATAAAGTCTGAGCCCCTTAATGTGGGATACAAAGCTCTCTTAGGCCTACATCTTGAGCCTCATTTCTCACAGCTCCTGTCAGTTGTACCTTCAAAAATAGCTCTCAGAATCCTTCTATTTCTCTCCATCCCCAGT
Source organism: Lipotes vexillifer (assembly GCF_000442215.2). Taxonomy (NCBI): domain Eukaryota; kingdom Metazoa; phylum Chordata; class Mammalia; order Artiodactyla; family Lipotidae; genus Lipotes; species Lipotes vexillifer. The sequence continues at coordinate 258,925 of NW_006776560.1, read as the reverse complement.
GCCACTGCCCGATTTCAGGCCATCATAACCTCTCCCCTGGATTGCTACAATAGCCTCTTAACTGGTCTCTCTGTTCCAAATCTCTCCTTGTTCCAAACCATTTTTCAAACTGTGATTTTCATAAATGTAACAGTGTGATTTACTGAGAATTTCATGTAGCACGATGACCTATTGAGAAATTACCTAGTGCTTTGTTTTCCTCTTCTGCAACCCATCAGGAAGAGATGAAAGGCATTTCTCCATTTGTCAGGAGAGGCATCTAGCGCTGTGTGTTCTAAAGAGAAATGCTGTGGAGTGGCTGTCAGCAGATTGTCTCTGCTGGCCTGGCTAAGGAGCTGGGCTAGGGGACTCCACACAACTCCAGGACTCTCTTACCTCATGGAGTATAGCAGTGGAAGGCTAGTGGGGAGCCATTGCTGCAGAGCAGAGCTGGACATCTGTGAACTGCATCAGGCTGGCAATTGCTTTGTAATCATCTTTGTACCTAGATTTGGGTATGGTGCCTAGGATTCAATAGCTACTCAGTAAATGTTGTTGGGCTTCATGTGGGATTGAGCCAAACACCTTATCTGGCTCTTTGGGAAGTGTAGACCTTCTTAGAAATTTAGAAATTTTAACATCGTTTTGAAGCACTTCTGGACTATACCTCCAAAATCGATAGACGCATTGTGGGCTTAGCTTTCATCCACAAAGTTACCTCTTAAACCTCAGAAATCCCTGTACAAAAGTAAGGGCATATACTTCTTGGTGACAAGCCATTTTTCAATGTTCAAAATACACAAAACCTAGAAAGAGACCAGACTACCCAAACAGAAAGTACTCACATGCTTCGTTCAAGAAGACAAGGGCTTAAGAACAAGTATTACTTAAAAGAAAGAATCCAATTCTCTTTCTTCTTAAGGTGTTATTTCAGTTCTATCTCCATAAATAAGGACAAGTTACCTAAAAACTCTGGAATAAAACATTGTAACTTAGAAACACGTGCCTTGCTTATGTCAACTTTCGTTCTTTTGTAAGGGACTGGAATTAGTTTCGTCTGACACGCTAACTCTGAGAAGAGAGCCCTATACTTGGTAGTCCTATACATAATATCTAAATAAATCAACAGTAGCTCTTACTTGGAGAGCTACAATCCTTCTTAAGTTTAGAAGGATTTTGAGGTTAAGTCCAGAGTCAGTGGGAAATTTTTCATGGCCACAGTAGAATTTTGGCCATGGACTTGGGACTGGGTTGGCTGATGGCTCTAGGGCCCCATCTTCCCCCATGTTATCTTGATTAAGGATTCATGCCTCTTCAGTTTATTTCCTCCCCAATTGTCTGGGAAGCAGGTACCATTCTATTTGATCTTTAGTAAACTTACCTCAATTTACAGACAAAATCAAAAATCTACTTGAGACATGAGGAACTTGCTGTTTATTTAAGGGCTGTAGATTACGGGCAAGCCCACTCATTAATTCTAAGTGAGCCTGAGATAGTATAGTCTAGTAGCTAATTGGTGGGTTCTAGAATCTTCTAGAATAGGATTTAGGTCTATTTGCCACTTGCTGGTAGAGTGACTTTTGGCTAAAGTACCTTACTTGAAACATCCTGCTTTTTATCTGGAAAATGTGGATAGTAGTCCACGCCTAGCAAGTTGTTTACTGTCTTAGAAAGGTACCTGGCACATAGTAAGTGCTCTATTAACAGACATAATTATAATAACGACTATTAGCCTAAAAGATATAGGGGAAACGGAGCATAATTTGTACTGCAACTTTTCTCTAACAAGATTATCAAATTTCTCAAACAAATCAGAGATTTAATAGACTCAATAGTGTACTGCTTTCCAAAGTGAAAGTTGAAAATAATTTTATAACAATAAAAACATATTGTATCTTCATTTTTCATGTAACTGCTTAACTAAGTAGAATTTGCTTTTACTTCATTATGAAGATATTATTTTCACCATTTATTCTAAGAAGTCAGCCAGATCTTGGATTTGTTTAAAAAACATAGAGGCATTTTAGATAGGCCATTTTGGATGAATTCATGGCTGCCTCGCTGAAATGAGCGACTTTCCTTTCTTATTTTTCAACACTTAGGAGACAAATGAATTTCATATATGTTCTCTAATTTCGATGTTACAGCTGCCCTGTGAGGTGGGCGTCAGTAGCCTCATTTACAGATGAGGAGAGCAGGTCTGTCCCTATTCTTTACATTCTCTCCATTGACAACAAGCTCAGCAAATCCTTAGTGCTGAGGGAGGGTGTTGGGCACACCAGAGCTGTGAGCATGCAGGCAGCTCAGTGGTCTGGAGAAGGTGACTGTAAGTCTGCCAAAGAGGACATTTCATCCATTCTTTGGTCTTTGGTTGGGGCCCTACTTCAATCTGTACCAAATGAGGAGAATCTCTGCTGCTTTGGGAAACTACAAGAGAAGATTTTTTTACCATTTCCTTTAATAATGCCTCCAAAAATATAATGGCTTTTAAAGTTAGGAACAGCATCTGGTGTAAGGAGAGAGAGGAAAAGAGCAGTTTTTCTATAAAAAGCAAAAATAAATATAAATTTACTATTAGTCACGGAGAATGTCTAATCACCTGTTTTTTTTTTTTTTTTTTTGCGGTATGTGGGCCCCTCCCCTTTTTG
>NW_006776560.1:242346-256217 GCF_000442215.2 Lipotes vexillifer | reverse complement strand
GTGGGCCTCTCACTGTTGTGGCCCCTCCCATTGTGGAGCACAGGCTCCGGACGAGCAGGCTCAGCGGCCATGGCTCACGGGCCCAGCCGCTCCACGGCATGTGGGATCTTCCCAGACCGGGGCACGAACCTGTATCCCCTGCATCGGCAGGCGGACTCTCAACCACCGCGCCACCAGGGAAGCCCTCACCTGTTTTGAAACTGTCCTGGCTCCACAGGCTCATGGATGGATTTAAATAATGTACATAAAAGGCATTTAGCATGTAGCTCTTTATAACATGATAAGAACTCAGTCAATGGTAATGTACCTTTCTTGACATCTCCTTTGGCAAAGTTGAGGTGGCAAATGGAGCTTAGGGAGGAAAAAATCAAAGAAAAATCACATTCAGTGATGGGGAAAATTTAAATCCATGAAAATTTTCTAAGTAGTTTAACCTAAAAACCTAAAAACCTAAAGACACAATAGAGCAGAAAACAAAGATGAATAGCCAAATGACGTGTATTTGAAATAAAACTGTACCCTTAATAAATGGTATCCGTTATTGACAGTCAGCAAGGCCTTCAAAGCCTTGCTTCTCCCAGTTCTCTGATGGAATTGATCAGTGTAAATTGCACAACTACTGCATTTCAGTTGGATTTGGAATCTAAACAGTATTAAAATGAGCATGCACAGACATACAGGGGTACAGACACACGCACACATATCCAGCTGTTAGGAACTATTCAGTTAACTCAGATAGACTGTAAATATTTAATTTGCAAATTCAGGTCTTTCCCATAGACCCTTCCATGATCATACGTTACAGTAGAAGGGCTTTCATGATACTCAGTCTTTTGGCAGCAGCTACTTCCAGTCTTTAGAGGCTGCCGGATCCCTGGCAGTATGAGAAGAGTTCTGGCCTCCTATACAAGAAATACAAGGTCTTCATTATACCAGAGTTTAATACTCACAGCCAGAAGGCTTTATATACAATGTACACACAGAATCTCTGTCTTGCCTTCAGACTGAACAACTGTTTTTTTTCTGTGGTTTGTTGCAAAACTGCCGTAATTACATGGACAGCTACAGAGACTCACACTCAAAATCAAAACAGACAAACCAATTAAATACATTTCACAAACAACTTTCAAAATGAGTCTAATCTACCTTTTGCCCTACTAATTGACTCAGATACCTACATGGTGACATTGATACTTTTGCTAATTAAGAGAGCCTGCCTTTCTGTATTAGTTTAGTTGAAACAGAAATTTTGCTTTAAGGAAATGTAGTGTAAACATTCAGATTTATAGCTCAGAAAAATGGGATGTTGGTGTTTGTTTTGAGTATTTTTTTTTTTTATTACGAAAGTATCCTTTACATAAATTCACCCGGGGAAGTCTGTTGATAAGGATACAGAGGGTGGTTACTAATTATCTTTAAGCACTTTAGGATTTCTAAAGCACTTTGATCAGACCTCATTTGATTCTTATAAGGAAGAAGTAGGGTGGAATGTAAAATCTTTTTTTCTATGCATGAGGCTCAGGTAGGGCCCTGGGTCATTGGTTTCATAAATGGCTAAGCCAGGACAAGGGGAGCCCTAGTTAAGTGTCATGCTTCCTTGGCCAGTGCGTTTGGCAAGGATTCAGTTGAAAAAAATGTAAAGCCTATTGACTTTTACAGGAATCCCTACAGGCACAAAATCAAATATCCCTGAACTGCCTGGATCCTGCAAGCCCTCACAGGATGCAGAGAGATGAGGAACATTATTTTATCCATTTGGTATGCAAGGTGTGGAACCTAGGACCCATGTGTTTTGCGTGTGACTATGAAAATGGTTGAGACTTGGAAAAAATACTAGTTCCAGAGTAGGAAAAAAATCAAAACATTGAAACGAATAAATGTGTAATTGAATGACTACTTAACATTAGGTCACCTAGTCACTTGCAAGTGAACTCAACTCCTATACATAGAGACAAAGATATTATCTGGATACATTTTATTATGTTTGGTATGACATGAGATGAAATTTTCAAAAGTAAACATGCCTAGAGCATACCAGGTCTCAAAGTGGTCTTATTAAAAGGGGTAGGGGAAGACTCAGTGGTAAGTGGAGGGTATCTTGGGAAAATGTTAATTTCTTTTTGCCTGGGAGATGCCAGTGGTTAGCTTTTACATATGTCTCAGCGGCTTAATATACAGTAGGTCAGGCTACTCAAAGGGCAAAGATGAGGATGGAAGTGATATAGAATTAATTAATTATCAGCCCATTTTCCCTGGAGTCTAGGGTTGCTAGATTTAGCAAATTACAGTACAGAATGCCCAGCTGAATTTGAATTTCAGGTAAGTGAATAATTTTTAGTTTAAGTACTTCAGCATAAATATATGCATTTTTAGTTCAAGTTTATCCCATGCAATATTTGAGATATATTTATGCTGAAAATATTCATTGTTTATTACATTTCAGATTTTACGAGGTGTCCTGTATTTTATCTGACAACTTGACTAGAGGCAGTCTGATTCACTTATGCTTTAGACCTTTGGGTTGAGAGTCCTGCAGTATGGATTCTTCACTTTATTTCTCATGTATTTGTAAACACTACATATTTAAGCAGCATGATTTTTGAGGACTATTCCCCCAAGTGTTTAATTGTTTTCCTAACCACTGTCTGTTTGCCCCCATATACACTGCCTCACTTGAGCCTAAGCCTTCAAATCTGTGAGGAAGGTAGGTGCACTCATAATGTGCAGATTGGCCTGTGTTGCCAAGGGTTGGGCTGACAGACACCTGGTAGTCCTTGGCACGTAAGAGGTATTTATAAAGATCTGCTGGACCATAAGCTTCTCAAAGCCAGGCTTATTTCTTATTCATCTTTATATACTCAAAGCCGTGCAAAGTGCCCAGAGTTCTGAGAACATGGACTTTGAAATCACACAGACCTGGATTTGAATCCTGGTTTCTATTTTCTGGCTGCATCACCTTTGTGGGTAATTTTGTTTCTCTGCACCTTCATTTCATTATGTGGAAAATGGTGATACGAATTCCTATAAAGCAGGCAGAATTTTGTCAAGGTTAAATGAAATGAATGAATATAAATATAAATGTAAATGTAAATATAAATATATGTATGGCACCTGATAAATTGTAATCAGTCAGTAAATGGCTGTGACTAAATGGTAGCATTCATTAGGCCCCTAATGAACGGGTATTTCCCTTTAAACATTTATTGGCAAAAGCCAGCCTGATGGTAAATATAACAGGGAAACGGTCATTGAATTAATTTCCCATAAGTTCATGCTTCAGTTGTGGAGAATTGTTCAATCATATTGTAAGAAATTTGGTTCTACATCCCTTTTGCACGTGGGAGGCAGCTTGAGAAATTCAGAGGCAGCATTTGCCTGCCCAGGTTATAAGTGCAAGGACCATCCAGACTTGAGTCTGCTTCTGAAATGGAGAGATTAGGGGAGTCTGGAAAACAGCCTGGTGCCATCCCTGCCCTTCTGTACTGATGGTGCCATCCCTGCCCTTCTGTACTGATGGTGGGTCAGGAAGCGTGTAGACCACTTTTCCCACATACGCAAGTTAGATACAGAGGAGGTAAATGTTATTCTGCTAAGGGTTCAGGATCAGTTATTCGAAACATAATTGGTTAGCTGAGAAAGTCACCCAGTGTTAATATCAGTATTAAAATACAAAGGACTGGGACTTCCCTGGTGGCGCAGTGGTTAAGAATCTGCCTGCCGATGCAGGGGACACGAGTTCGATCCCTGGTCTGGGAAGATCCCACGTGCCGCGGAGCAACTAAGCCCGTGTGCCACAACTGCTGAGCCTGCGCTCTAGAGCCCACATGCCACAACTACTGAGCCCACGCGCCACAACTACTGAAGCCCGCGTGCCACAGCTACTGAAGCCCACATGCCTAGAGCCTGTGCTCCACTAGAGAAGACACCACAATGAGGAGCCTGCACACCACAATGAAGGGTAGCCCCTGCTCACTGCAACTAGAGAAAGCCTGCATGCAGCAACGAAGACCCAACGCAGCCAAAAATAAATAAATAAAATTAATTAATTTAAAAAAATACAAAGGGGGCTCCCTGGTGGCGCGGTGGTTGGGAGGCCGCCTGCCGATGCAGGGGACACGGGTTCGTGCCCCAGTCCGGGAAGATCCTACATGCCGCGGAGCGGCCGGGCGCATGAGCCATGGCCGCTGAGCCTGCGCGTCCGGAGCCTGTGCTCCGCAACGGGAGAGGCCACAGCAGTGAGAGGCCCGCGTACCGCAAAAACAAAAATAAAACAAAAAACCCCCAAAGGACTGAGGCCCTTGTACTGGGAAGTCCTTATAGCGAAGATTCAGAATCCTCACTCAAAAATTCAAAATATATAAACAGCAAGGATTGACCGTATAGCACAGGGAAGTATATTCAGTATCTTGTAATAACCTATAACGGAAAAGATAAAAAAAGATAAGGACCTACTGTATAGCACAGAGAATTATACTCAGTATTTTATAATAACGTGTAAAGGAAAAGAATCTGAAAAAGATATATATATATATAACCAAATCACTTTGCTGTACACCTGAAACTAACACAATATTGTAAAGCAACGTTCTTCAATGAAAAATTCAAAATAAATCTGAAAACAGCTCTGGCTTATATTTCTTAAAAAGTCCTCAGTGCCTTTAACAGGTCAGCTGGTCTCCATAGCTTTCTGTCAGGGGTTTGCTGGAACTCATTTAAACACGATCGCAGGAGAACTGATGGTTGAATCCTCAGCAGTTTTGCAAGCCGGTTGTGAAAGCTTTGATGGCTTAAAATCTGCTCTGGTGGTAGTATTTACATTCACCAAGGAAATCCACACAGGCCACAAAAGAGCCCCTTCCCTCCCACCCCCGATCTCTTTAATGATATGCGGCTTCTTTCTGCATACTCAGTTGTGAAGAAAATTGTCCTGGGAGTCTTCCTCATTTAAGGACCTTCTATAAGTTTATCAGAGAAAACAATCTCATCTCATTCTCCCAGCTGGGGAGGAAAATGTGTCAGGACAAGAGGAAACGAGATAAAAGTACTTCCTGTAGGTTTGAATGGATAAAGAAAACGTATATGTGTGTATGTATATCTATCTATCTATATATATACACACGTACATGTATATAAAATATTGCTTGCCATAAAAATAAGAATAAAATCTTGCCATATGAGACAACATGGATGGACCTAGAGTGTATTATGCTAAGTTAAATAAGTCAGAGAAAGACAAATACAATATTATTTCACTTATATGTGGAATCTAAACAACAAATGAACAAACATAACAAAACAGAAACAGACTCATAGATACAGAGAACAAACTGGTGGTTGCCAGAGTGGGATGAGGAGATGGAAGAAATAGGTTAAGGGGATGTAGAGATACAAACATCCATTTAAAAATAAGTAAGTCATGGGGATGTAACGTACAGCATATAGAATATAGTTTCACTAATATTGTAATAACTTTGTATGGTGATAGATGGTAACTAGACTTATTGTAGTGATTATTTTGTAATGTATAAAAATATCAAATCACTATATTTGTACACCTGAAACTAATGTAATATTATGTCAATTAAACTTCAATTAAAAACTTAGTTTACATTTTATAGAAACCTTAATAAATGAAATAATACAAACAAAAGTAATTCCTCTATGCAGGAAGCCTCAGAGTACACAGCTTGTTGGTGTATTCCAACATTTCTTTTAGTACTAATAATAATGAGTGACATTTGTTTTGCATTCTTAAAACATGCCAGGTCTTGTTCTAAGCAGTATGCAGTATGTCATGTTATCCTCACAACAATTACAGGAGGTAATTATTATTATCTTCATCTATAGATAAAAGTAATTGAGGCTCAGAAAAGTTGGGAACTTGCAAATGGTCACACAACCAGTAAGAAGTAGATTTGAATGCTAATCTCTCTGTCTCTGCCAGGGCTGTGTTTTTCTGACTGTACTAGGTATTGATGTGCTTGTCAGTGTCTAATGCAGTTCTTTGCATATTGTAGAATCTCAACACATATTGGTAAAATTGAACCATAAGTTGTAATGCCTATGTTATTTAACCTCACACTTAATTTAGATTCTGTGAGCTCCTAGTACCAGTGTTGATCTTATTTCCATAACCTTAACACCTGGCAGAATCCTGGGCACATAGTTGGTGCTCAACAAGTGTTTGTTGAATGGAAATGAGCTTGTCAGTTTCCATACCAAGCAGGCTGACTTACAAAAAGAGTGGGAGCTGGTCTCTGGACTGAGCTTAGCTAACGTGTAAGCTTTCATGGGATTTCTGAAACTTTGTCCTTCTAAACCTGGCTTAAAAGAGCAGTAGCTGGGAAGGGGCATAATGGTGAATGCAGTTCCTTTGGTGATACTAGACTGTTTTTTCTATTTCAAATCTTCTATAAGAGAAGCAAGAGAGTAAGGAAATGTATTTATTGATGACCAGTCATTTCGTTAGGAGATTTCACACGTTAAGTGCACGCAAAGCAACCCTAAGAGGTCAGCACTCTGCTTTTTATAGATGAGGAAATTTAGGCTTAGGGATTCAACACAACTGGTATTCAAAGCAGCAGATTCGGGAGTCAAACTCAAGACTCTTCAACTCAGACTCTGGCTATGACAATACCATCTTTCTTTACTGTCGACCAGTTTTTTTCCTAACACGTTTTAAATTAACCAAGAATTTAGTTCTGTTTAATCTGAGTGTTCTCTGCCAGCTGCCATCCTCTCTTTTTTTTTTTTTAACATCTTTATTGGAGTATAATTGCTTTACAATGGTGTGTTAGTTTCTGCTTTATAACAAAGTGAATCAGCTATACATATATGTACATCCTCTTCTTTTTTTTAAACCTATTTAGCAATTTCCCTACTGAGTACATAGGTTGTTTTTTGTTTGTTTTTTAAAGATTTTTTTGATGTGGACCATTTTATTTTTAAAGTCTTTATTGAATTTGTTAGAATATTGTTTCTGTTCTATGTTTTGGTTTTTTGGCTGCAAGGCATGTGGGATCTTAGCTCCCCAACCAGGGATCGAACCTGCACCCCCTGCATTGGAAGGCAAAGTCTCAACCACTGGACCACCAGGGAAGTCCCCCATACATCCTCTTTAATTCAAGAGACTGAGTGGGGGTGGGGGTGGGGGCTCTGTGTTACCTAATGAAAAGGTCTCCATCTAGTGGTTACAAATCAAACTGCGTTCATATACCCCAAAGGTGCTTCAGGATGAAGTTAGGGATTAAAATTTATACTGACTGGTGCAGGGCTAGCACTAGGGTGAAGTGCATGAGGCACCTGCAAAATTTAAGGGAGTGCCAAAAAACTCAGGCATAGAGACAAATAATATTTTAATCCAATGTTTTCAGAAATCAAAATTAAAGCAAAAAATCTGCTATGAACAAAACATCAAAATTTTAAATAAAGACAGGATCAGTATTAGTGACTTTTCCTTTTGCCTCAGGCTTTAATATGGCACTACATGGAACTGGACTGGTGTGAAAATATGAAATGTTCATAAAAACTTGCTTGCAATGTAAGCATTCTGAGTCCAAATCTTAATGTATTCGCTGAAATGTAATATCAGACTACAGCAGTCACATGCCAGAGGAAAGTCTCGTTTACTACGGATTTCAGACATTATTGAAAATTAAGATGGCAGTGACTAAGAGGCATCACATTCAATGACTTAACTGGTCATAGTAGAAATGACTAACCTGCTTATTTGTGAAGGTACAACTTTAAAATGACCATTTGATTTGACTGTTTTGCTGCTGTGACAGCATAAACAAAATATCTTTTCCATTATGTTCAATTCAACCAACTGTTGTAGTTTACGAATTATTATGAAATTGGAAGTGTTTTAGTACAAACATGTCAACAGTAAATAACTCAAAAAAGGTTTGATTAGCATTTGAGCAGTTTAATTAAATTTGAACTAGCAGTGATTCAGTGGATTCTAGTTAACTGGCTATTAGGACAGCAAAGTTAGTATTTTTAAACGAAGAAATAAAAAGTACTCTTTCTGGAACTTGATTGGTGAGTTACAGAATTGGTGAGCATCTATTCAAATTATCAGTTTATACAGTGCCCCACATCAGGAAAAAAAAGTAGGAAAATTCAGCCACATCTAGATGTTTGTTTCCTTCAGCTCTCAGCTCTCAGCTATCCTATTTGGAAAGAGCCAGTGTGTCTAGGCTCTAAATATTTTCTGACAGTCTCAGAATACTGCTAAATGTAACTGTCTATTCACTGAGCAGAGTTTTAAGCCAATTTATAAATAATGCAAACTTACAACCTTTTGCTCTGCAATTTCAAAAAGTTAAATGAACTTTGTCAACACTGGCATTTATTTACTCAGTCTGAACAATGAGTAATGTGATTTATTTTAGGGAAATAATTAGGCAGTTGATCATTCGAAGCTAATGGTTTACTATTAATGAGCTTGTCTAATTGTGGATTCCACAGAGCTAACTGACCCAAGTAGCGCTATCGCAGACTTAATGGAAACCTGGAGATATTCTCACAGACGAAATGCAGGGGAGGGTTGCCATGGTAACAGCAACAGGCAGGCCCGGGCATCTTTATGTAGGCTTTAAGGAAGAGATGAGGGAGTGAGGAGAAACTGCAGCAGCTTGGTAAAGGTTGGGCTTCCATTCAGATTGAGTTTGAAGGAAGAAAAGGTAAAGGCGAGTTCTGTTGCTACTTGTCACTGGGAGGAAGGTCTTTCTACTGAGCATCTCTGAGAGCCAATAGTAGGGGTAATTTTCCTCGAAGGCCAAAGACAAGTAAATTCTATGGGATGATTAGGTACCTGAGACCATTAAACTGTTGTAGAATTCAGGACACAAGAGAATATTGCTTCCTAGAACAGAGTTGGGAGAGACATTTTAGTTTATAGGCATTTAACTTAAATTGCTTAGGTGGGCTTCATCATTTCCCCTTAGTTTTAGTAATATAAATAAAATGATGTGCAGCAAATATATATCCCCACACATTATACATATATATGCCATTGTACATATGCATATCATGTATACATACATATGCATACAATATATACACATAAATGCATATCATGTATATGCATACGCATACAGTATATACACCTATATATCATTTCTCTGCGTGTGTGTGTATTGTATACATACATACTATCCACAGCTACACATCTTTACACAAAAGCAGGCCATACATATATGAGATGCTCCCACCTTACCAGGTCGTGAGCAATTCAAGGGCAAGGATCACGTCTTCTTTGATTTACTCTCTCAAGCTGTCACACAGAGAGCGCTCCATACTGTTTCCTGCAGGAACAATTCCATCGTGTAACCACTGTTTTCATATCATCTGTATACTTGCATAGTTTAATTTGCTACTTTCCTTTTGAAAACTCCAAGATAAGACTGAAATAGCTTCCTTCTTGAAGTTGGAGGGTCCCATTTAGATTATACACAATTATCATTCATTGTTGTTGTTATGTTATTTGAAACTGGGGTGGGTACCAGGGTTTAACTACCCTGTAGTCCACAGACCAGTGGATGACCTTCCCTTTTGGTGTTTTGTGAGTGGAGAAGGCAACAGCATTCTACCATATAGACAAAACAGGGTCCAAAGAGGGCTAGGGTAACAAGGCAGCTGAGACACTGATTTCCATATGCTACATTTTGCAGATGAGGAGAACGGGGCACAGACACATTCTCAGAGCCACCCAGGTAGCGTTCTTTCTGGACCTGGCCTCGTGGCAGGTTTTTCGAGACTACTTTGAGCACTATTTCAGTTCAATAGCACAATTTTGGCTGAGGTTAATATAAAACACTGGCATCCTTTATGTTTGTTAATGTAACCTGTGAAGCATGGAAGTTAAGAGAATGGACTATCTTGACAGACACACTTGGGTTTTAGTCTCAACTCTGTCATTTGCAAGTTATGTGATCTTGACTGAGTTGGTAACTCTCTAGACTTCAGTTTTCTCTTGCGTGGTAAGGGAATAATAAAGGAATAATAATACTACCACCATACAGAGGTGTTCAGTGATTTAAACGAAATAATCTATGTAAAGTTTTTCTTCCTTTATTCCCTTCCTTCTTTTCTTTTCCTCCCTCCCCCTCCCTCCTCTTTTCTCCCTCCCTCCCTTCCCTTCCCTTCCCTTCCCTTCTCTTCCCTTCCCCTTCCCCTTCCCCTTCCACTCCCTCCCTCCCTCCCTCCCTCCCTCCCTTCCTTCCTTCCTTCCTTCCCCAAGAATTTACCAAGAACCTACTCTGTGCCTGGTACTGTTCTAGGTACTGGGGATACAGCAGTAAACAAAACAAAATCTCTACCCTCATGAACCTTACATTCTAGTGGAGACGAGAACACTAAAGAGACAAGTAAAATATGTAGTATGTCAGATTGTGATGCATTCTATGTAGACCAATAAATCAGAGAAGAGGTATAGATCGAAAGTACTGGGTTCTGGGGTGGTGGTGATCCTTTTTCATATGGAGTGGTCAGGGAAGGCTGCTTTGAGACTGTGACAGTTGGGTAGAGATCTTAGAGAAATGAAGGGGCAAACCATGTGCACTGGGTAGAGCAGACCAGGCAGAGAAAAGGGTGAGTGTAAAGACCCTGAGGCAAGAAGTTCTTTAAAGTTTCTGGAAGTTCTGGGAGGCCACCGTGGCTGAAGCTGACTGACCTTGACACAGGGGAGAAGGCAGGAGGTAAGGCCAGGGAAGATAATGGGATCTTGTCATAAAGGGCCTATAGTCCCTGTACAAACTTTGACTGTTACTCTGAGATAGGCAGTCACTGAAGGGTGTTGGAGGAGAGGAATGACGTTATATGACATGTTTAAAAACAGGTCACAGAATCACACCCTGGATACTCATTGAGATTAGATGGTTATGTGGCAAGGGTAAAAGCAGGGGGGCAGTTGGAAGGTCATTTCAGTAGTTTAGTTGAGAAGCTACTCAAATAGTAGGTGATGAAGAAGGTGATGATGGTTGGCTACTTTTACACAGTAATAATAGATGGTTATAATATACTGGCTACAGTTAATTACCTTTTATAAAGGAAAAGAGACAAGTTAAAAACGGTATGTAAAAGATTAAGAATTAATTTTTGTTAGAATGAAGAGTATCTGATGGTACGCAGCAGCTCCTTCCTCTTTGGGTACATTATAGTTATGTCTGCATGGCACCAAAATAGCTGGTGGAAAGTTTAAATTTTAGTCATCAGATAAAAAAATAACATAATAAAATACATTTGTTCAGCCATTTGAATACACTTGTTAAACCATTTGTGGCTTTTAATTGAAGTCAGACTGAATTTAATGTCAAACTGAAGGGAAGAAGAAAAGAAGTACTTGGGGAGCAGGAAGGCAGTTTTCCAAAAGTATATTTGAAAGTGATTTTTAAATAAGTTTTTTTTCCTATTCTATAGGAATATATACACATTACAGAAAACTTAGGAATAGGATAAAATTAGAATGTTGAGAAGAAAAAATGTATCACCCATAGTCTACCACCCAAAGTCAACCTTGGCTTACATGGTATATTTCTGTTGTTATTAGTCTGTTGTTATTATTATTACTTTATGTGTTTTACATGTAATGCCGATAGACATATAGATTTATATTTATTTTTCACTTAATACAAAATAAAATGTATTTTCCTATGTTCTCAAATTCTTTATAAATATCACTTAAGATAGTCATGCAATATATTCAGTATATGTGTCATGATTTACTTTACTAATTCTATAGTCAAAGACAATTTTAAGGGTTATTTTATTATTTCAAATAGTGTCACCGTGGCTATCTTTGTGATAAAACTTGTATTCTGTACTTGAGTATTTTCTTAGAATAGGTACCCAATATTGGGATGATTGAAACATTTTAAGATTTTTTTTTTTTTTTTTTTTTTTCTTGCGTTATGCGGGCCTCTCACTGTTGTGGCCTCCCCCATTTGCGGAGCACAGGCTCCGGACGCGCAGGCTCAGCGGCCATGGCTCACGGGCCCAGCCGCTCCGCGGCATGTGGGATCCTCCCGAAACGGGGCACGAACCCGCGTCTCCTGCATCGGCAGGCGGACTCCCAAGCACTGCGCCACCAGGGAAGCCCCACATTTTAAGATTTTTAAGTGGAATCCTCAACCATAGAAATAAGAAAACCCATGAATAAAGGAATGAAAATGACAGACTGCTAAGCAATATACATGGTAAGGAAAATGGAACTACTTGAGATAGGTCTGTGTTAACTCTAAATTAAGGACTTTCCAGAGAAGGAATTTAGAGAATAAGTAAATGTCAAGAATGGAAATAATGTATCAATCCCAAAGTGATTAGATGTTGTCCTGAAGAGTTCCAAATCAAAAGGATCATAGATCATGCATTGTCAAAACCCAGAGAATCATTTTTAAATGATGGTTTCACTAAGATCAAATGATTAAAGTCTACATTTATCTTGAATACAGTTTTTATGTTGTCAATAAGCATCATGCATGATGCTTACTAATGAAGTTGAAAAATTCTGGCATTTTGTAATTAAATTAGTTCTATTAGTCAATGTGCATTAAATAATGTATCAGGATATTATATGAGATTTTCCCTAATGTCTCAGGCTTTAGCTGAAGCCCTGAAGCTGAGAACAATGTACAATAGTGACCACACAGTCGAAAGAAAGGTGCTAGACATATCCATGTAGGATTTCCTAAAAGTAAGAATAAGTCCAAGCATCACCATCTGCCTCTAGCTTATTTCAGAGAGACAAGAAATTCAAAGAGAAATTGTTGGAAGGGAATTTGTAGAAATAAATCAGGCTTTGACTTTTCTTCTCCTCTCCCCAAACTAAGATGGTTCCTGAGAGTGGGGATGCCTGTAAGAAGGTCAGCTTACTGTCCCCCTCCATTGAAGGCTGTCTGGGAAGCAGAAACTCTATAGGCTCTTGACAGTGCTCCACCCAAGTGGCAAATGGTAAAAAAATTGTTGGAAGAGCATGACCCAATATTTCCTGGATTTTGAAGTCCTTGCATGAATACAGCCAGGTGCCAGTTTTAGACATGGGGCATCCCATAAGGACAGTGGGGCAGCTAACTTGTCCAGCATCATGGCATGGCACTGATGTGTCAGTTATACTCTGATCAGGTGGATGCTTTAGAGGTAGTTAGATTTGCACCATCTTAAACAGATGCCAGTATCTGAAAATTAGACAATTTTATAAGTGACCAGAGAACTATGGGATCTGAAAGAGATGTCACTAAGAGGTGGAGAAGCAGACTGGTCAGAGTTGGAATGGGAGTGTTCCAGGCCATTCAATTAACTGGCTATTACCTTAATTTAGTTTACAAAATGAAGTAAAGCTATTGATAACTATTACCTGTGGAGACATTTGAAAGCCCTCTAGCTCAATGAAGCATCCTGGTTCCAGTTGCTAGATACTTCCTTGTTTACCTGATATTCAGATTTATCTGGGAATCCTGATTTTTTTAACCTGTAAAATCTAGGATTTGCTAAAACCTAGTCAAACATCATGTGTGCCCTAACAGGCACACATATATTACATATATGTCTCTATGCATGTACATCTTTATACATTTATTGTTTGTATAGACATAAACATCAAATGTTAAGTTTACTATAGTTTTTGTATTTGTAAGTAATGTATCATGTTTTAATAATATAATGTATTTGGAAATACAATTTTAAATGTATTTACATATATTTATTGTTACTGCTTTATATGCACTTTTAAAAAAATTTTATTTTATTGAAGTATAGTTGATTTACAATGTTGTGTTACTTTCTGGTGTACAGCAAAGTGATTCAGTTATACATACATATATATACATACATATATATACATACATATATATATATATATATATATATAT
>NW_006776560.1:238133-242105 GCF_000442215.2 Lipotes vexillifer | reverse complement strand
TATATATATATATATATATATATATATATATATATATATATATATATATATATATATATATATATATATATATATACTTTTTCGGATTCTTTTCCCATATAGGTTATTACAAAATATTGAGTATAGCTCCCTGTGCTATACGGTAGGTCCTTGTTGGTTATCCATTTTGTATTTAGCAGGGTGTATATGTTAATTCCATCCTCCTAATTTATCCCTAACCCCCCTTCCCCTTTGGTAACCATAAGTTTGTTTCCTATGTCTGTGAGTCTGTTTCTGTTTTGTATATAAGTTCATTTGTATCATTTGTTTTAGATTCCACACATAAGCAATATCATATGATATTTGTCTTTCTCTGTCTGGCTTATTTCACTTAGTAAGATAATCTCTAGGTCCGTCCATGTTGCTGCAAATGACAATATTTCATTCTTTTTTTTAATAGCTGAGTAATATTCCATTGTATAAGTATACCACATCTTCTTTATCCATTCATCGCTCTGATGGACATTTAGCTTGCTTCCATGTCTTGGATATTGTAAATAATATGCACAACTTCTTTTTTTTTTTTTTTTGCCATATGTGGGCCTCTCACTGTCGTGGCCTTTCCCGTTGCCGGACGCGCAAGCTCAGCGGCCATGGCTCACGGGCCCAGCCGCTCCGCGGCATGTGGGATCCTCCCGGACCGGGGCACGAACCCGTATCCCCTGCATCGGCAGGCGGACTCTCAACCACTGCGCCACCAGGGAGGCCCTGCACAACTTCTTTTAATCTTCATAGACACTTATGACATAAATGCTATTATTACCCCTATGAAACCAGAAACCATGGTTCAGAGAGGTAAAGGAACCTGACCAAAGTCACACAGCCAAGAAGAGGTAAATGAGAATCTATACACCTAGGATCATCTGACTGCAACATTTGTGTTCTAACCACTGTGCTTTACCTGCCTCTTTATGCAACATTAAACCAAAAGAGTAAGTCAATTGTTTCATTAAAATGTCCTGCATAGGGTATGTTTTAAACAAGAACCGAGGGAAAGGAAAGCACTCCAAATGTTCAGAAATAGAATCACAAGTATGATTTTAATTAATTTGGGACAGATATTTCGTCTTTCTCCTACTGATATGGAGATAGAGTTATGGCTCCAAGTGTCTAATTTGTGAAAACATTAATTGTATAGACACATTTAAACTGCCTTTCTAAACAGAATCTTAACAATGCCGCAGGTGAAATCTTCCTTTGATAATGGAGGGTTAGATGCCCATGTCAAACAGAAAAGAGTTTGTGTTTTGTATCTTAACCTTCACTGTTTTTGTCTTTTTAAAAATTAATTCATGTATTTGCTGTTTCTTCCACAAAGAGATGCACTTGATTGCATTTGAATGAAAGGGGCCACACATAGAGCTATAATTTTTCTGAAAGCATCCTCATTCTTTAATTTTTCTGCTAAATAGGGTGGTATAATTTGTCCTTAATGGATATGAAATGAATATGGATTGTGAACAGCAATTGAAATTGCCTTGATAATCATCAAATTATTCAGTCCCCAAAGATGTTATTTTTGTTACCCTCAAATAATTGAATGTAGTGAATGAAAACTCCCTTTCTCTTGCATTTCTAATTCACCAGAGTACATTAATCTCTATCTTCTAGTGGAAATGGAAAGGATTCTCTCAAGTGATGTTGCCATCTGTGTAGCCATTGGGGATTCTTTTCTCTTTATCATTTTAAAATTTCTATTCATTTTAAATAATTTTAGTCCTAGCATGGTATTTTTAAAGTTCAAAATAATGACATGAGTGCTATTGTGTTCTTTCTGACTCATGCAGTATTTTTAAAATATTGCAGTTCTGCTATTGTACATTATTAAAGTGTATGTCAAATTTTTAAAAATCTACCATTAACAAAATTACTCTAAGAATTACCTCCATTATTCTGAATAGCCCTTCTTGCTATTTAAACAGGACTCCATCTAAAAAGTAGTTTCATTTGGGTTTCTACCAATCACAGGGCAAGATGGTAATTTCAATGACATGTATGGACAAAGGAGGAGGAGGGGGAGGACGAGGAGAAAGAAGAACAAAGAAAAAGAAAAAGAAAACTGTGGGGAATTCCCTGGCGGTCCAGTGGTTGGGACTCCGTGCTCCCACTGCAAGGGGCACAGTTTCGATCCCTGGTCGGGGAACTAAGATCTTGCAAGCCACGTCGTGCAGCGAAAAAGAAAAGAAAACTATGATGTATCATTGATAAAGCAAGCAGTTGGTAATGTGAACGTTCTTTCTGAATATGCCTTTCCAGCAGTAGTGTTTGTTTGTTTCCTGCCCTCCCTTCCCTGGACCTAGATTTATTTCAGTTGACCCCACCAATCTGGTCTATATTTTTGAGTCATCGTAATTGTCAAAATGCACTCACTCAAGTTTCCATAGTTCTTTTTGTATCTGAATAATCAAATGAAAAAATATACATTATTTGTAAAGGGAAGGATATTACGTTTTAATGATTGTTGGCTAAGTGCCAGGTATTGTAGGATGTATTGCCTCATCTAATCCTTACCTCAACTTCTGAAGTAGATATCAGCACATGAAAAAAAAAATGCTCAGAGAGGACAAACCACTTGCTCCAGTTACACAGCTACTAAGAAGCATAATCAGGACTTGATTGGTCTCTGAGTAAATCTGTGAGTTATATCTACTACGTAAGACTGACTTTGAGTCATTCAAACTGTCTATAAAGCTTGAATTGACTGACTACTGACCTTTTGTTCAAGGACACAGTTTAGTTTTTGTCAAAACATGCCAAACTATTCTATAAGTGCAATAAATATTAGGTTCACCTGGTTTTTATGAAAAATAACCAGTTGACTGAATTTTTCTTTAAAAAAATACTTACACATTGTGCAGATGCGGCTCATATGTGTATGGAGTCAGAGAACCCTATGTAAATTGATGAAGGTGATTCATGAATTCTCCTAGCCTAAATTCTCTTTTATGTAGCTAAAAGAGACACAAAGTATGCTATGTTGAGTCTGTGCATATTATCTCTCACTGATGTGCTTGTGAATCTTTAGTAAATGCTGGGGATTATGATAACTGTAATCCCTTGCCAGAGACATTACTTACCTAATGTCTTCAGTTTGCTTGCATGTATATATTTTGAGAATGAGTAGATTTTTTAGTAAGTGATATCTGAGTCTGATCCTTTAAATCAGGGGTCTGCAGACTTCTTTGTAAAGGGCCAGATAGTAAATATTTTAGGGTTTCTGGGCCATACGGTCTCTGTTGCAACTACTTAACTTCGCTGTTGTATTGCAAAGTCATCAATAGACAATACATAGATGAATGGGAATGATTATGTTCTAATAAAACTTCGGTCGTAAATGCAGATGGTGATCTGGATTTGGCCAAAGGGCCATAATTGGCCAAACTTTACTTTATATAATGATCTGACAGAGTGGACATTCATATACAACACACACACGCATAAACACACGTAAATGTACACCATACTTTTTTAATGGAAGTGAACCATTACTAGGACGCCTTCTTTAATAGCTATTTTAAGCTGAATCTTATGTGAAATTGCTGATAACCTGCAGCTGCAGATTATTTAATTCTTTCCTAAAGTTAGCACTATTCTTCTGAATAAACTACTGGATCATTAAAGTGAAAGTTGGTTGCATTGTATTTGAGAAAGGGTTTATAGACAATAGATTATAGTTCTCTTGGTTTTAACTGAAAACTGAGTTAAATTAGCTCTACACTGGCATGGTTCTATAAAGGAGTTCATTATAAGCATTTGTAAAAGTAACACATAGTATAAGGGCACTTTTCTATTTATACTATTGCCATAATTAAGAGTCTGTCCATATTTTTAAAGGCTAGTTTTAGCCTTTTCCAGTTTAGCCTTATTTATTCTCTTCTGATTAAAACCTGGTAAATAAAAATGACCCAGAGTTGGGGTGGGAATGGAAAGAGT
>NW_006776560.1:222266-238048 GCF_000442215.2 Lipotes vexillifer | reverse complement strand
AAAGAGTGACTTTAAAACATTTGTTTTCTAGACTAATTAGTCTCCTGGGCTATTAGATATGGGTGCTTATGTTGTCTATGGTTAAGGATTCTAAACATTAAGACCTGTTTTTAAGTTTAGCAAAAGTCCACATAGTCAAATATTTATTTAAACTTAAGTATTTCAAGCTTTTATTGTAAACATGCAGTTTTAGATTGTTAAAATGTTTCTGAGGGAATTATAGGAAATACTCTGACCATGTGTTTGGATTTGAAATAATACACTGAAAACAATGCACAAAACAGATCTAGAATATAGAATTCTAAGAGGTAGAATGCACATCATGCCTAAGGGAAAATGTGAAAAGTGTTTGGATAAAATGGGAGAGTCATTTAGGAATATACATATACCTTTCTCAGATCAAGCATTTGCCAATTTTAAGATATAAAGTGTAATGAAATGCTTGACTTAGAAAAAGTTAGAGTTTTACAGTACTTTATAATGTCCATCAACCTACACAATGAAGCTGGACAGTGTCCTATATCTACTTTTTCTTCAGACACGTTTACAAAGTTATACAACTCAAAACATAATCAAAACATAAATTTAACATACATAAGCCTTACTTAACATGCCAGCTAAAATATTTGAAAGCCCAACCTCTGTAGCACAGTGTTCAAAGCCCTCACAATGTAACTCCAACCGTTCTTTCCTGCTTTATTGCTTTCTTACTTTCTTGCTTGCTTGCTTGCTTTCCTGCTTTCTTGCTTTCTTTTTTACTAAGCCCTACCCTGTACTTTTTACTCCAGCCAAGTAGGATTAATTTATTTTCTACGAATATACCCTGTATTTCCTGGCCTCTTATGCTTCCTCTGCTTGGAAGGGAAATTTTAGAAGAAATAGATGAAGCTACTCTTAAATGTTAGTAGAAGCTCATTAATTTTAACTGTAGGGTCAAATGTCAATAATATATAGTTTACAGATACAGCCTCAGAACCCAGTCTTTGTTTGCTTGCCAGACATTAAAAATGTGAAATTCTTCAGCCACCATTACATAGTTTTTAAAAAAATCTATTAGTCTACAAAATATTTTCTCTTTTATGCATTGATACCAACTCTGCCATCTTGACATGTGAATGACTTTCAGATTTAAAGGATTTATTTGTTAAAGCATGGGAAAATCTCAATTGTGAGGCTCTTGAATGGAACCTTTTGAGCGTATGGATGCATACTTGCATTAATAACAAGCATGATCTCTTATTTACAGCCTGCCTGCATTATCTCATTTAATACTCATAACAGCACTAAGAGGTAGGTGCTGTTAGTTCACACTACTTTAAAGATAGGGAAACTGAGGCTCAGAGACGTTATACTCATTGAGTTCTTACATGCACGAAACACCGTTCTAAGTGATTTATGTCTAGTATTTAATCTTTTTTAACTGTCAGTTTTTATTAAAGTATAGTTGCTATACAATATTATGTTATAGGCGTACAACACAGTGATTCACAATTTTTAAAGGTTATACTCCATTTATAGTTATTATAAAATATTGGCTATATTCCCTGCATTGTACTATATATCCTTGTAACTTATTTTATACGTAGTAGTCTGTACCTCTTAATCCCATACCCCTATCTGGCCCCTTCCCCTTTTCCTCTCCCCAGTGGTACCCACTAGTTTGTTCTCTTGTATCTGTGAGTGTGTTTCTTTTCGTTATATTCACTAGTTTGTTTATTTAATTTAACCTTAATGACAAATCTATGAGATAGATGCTATTATCTCCATTTTACAGGTGGGAAAACTATGGAAATCTAAGTCTATTGATCTGTGAGCTTTTACACTCCTAATCTCTATGTTATCTAGTAGTTTAGCTTCAATTTTTTTCTTTTATTGGAATCCCTTATTTTGTCTCTATTGCTTAGCACTGTTGGCTTATCTGTCTATTCATGTCTGTGTGCATGGAATTTGTCTCTGGGCTCGCCTAATACTTATTATCTCCTACCACATCCCCCATGTACTGGGATAACCTAGTAGGACCAGGGTGGGGGACTCAGAGCAAGGAGCCCTTTAGTGGTAGCCTGTAGCAACTCTATTGTAGGCCTTTGAGAAAAGGGTTCTTGCTTTCCCAGGTTACCTCCCTCAGTCGGGTGGTAAGATCCAGAAAGAGGACTAGGAGAGGACTCAGACATTTTTCCATATTTGGGAAGGGTGAAACTCAAACTTTTCCTCACTTTGCCTGGACACATTTGTCCTAGTCTCAGAAGCTGCCTATCACATACCTGTTTTATGTACATTTGATAAATGTTAAATTTTGAATTGAGTGATCTTTCCTAAAAAAAGAAAAGAATTAGGAGAATTATGAACTAATTTCCTTTTTTTTTTTTTTAACAAAGATTGTGGAATGTGATCCAGAGTTAGATCAATTAGTATATGTGCCTTCTGATAGGAAGAAACTGATTTCTTAAAGTTGTTTTCAAGTCATGCAGTTGGGGACTTTTTCATCAGTTTCATTCTGACAGACCATCTGTTGGCTGTCAGCCACAGGCTTTTGCCTTCAGTAAGTGCTGTCATTTTTTAAACTATGCACTATTTTTACTTGTAGTTATTATATGAATGACACTGAACAGTTGAATGGAACTTCCTTGTTATTGTACCAAGATTCAAAGTTTCTTGATTATGAAGTCAGGTAATTTAGTAACTCAAATATAGACTATGCTGAGAGAACTTTATTTTCCTTATGTGTGTTTCTTTCTTTTATTAAAAAAACTGGTTAATAGAGTTTTATTTAAAAAAATTTTAAAGCATGCCATCCTCAAATAATCCAAGTTATCTTACTATTAATCACAAATTATACTTTTTAATAGTCCTATGACTTAAAAAACTTTATTGATGTATAATTGGCAAATATAATGGTATATATTTAAAGTACACAATGTTATGATTTGATATACATATACATTGTGGAATGATTACCAAGATCAAGGTAACTAAGAAATCTATCACCTCACGTAGTTAACTCTTTTTTGTGTGTGTGGTAATACTTAAGATCTAATCTCAGCAACTTCCAAGTATCCAGTACTGTATGATTAATTATAGTTATACCATATGCTATACAACAGATCCTCAGAACTTATTCTTCTTATAAGTGAACGTTTGTATCCTTTGATCTACATTTCCCTATTTCCCCCTCCACAAAGCCCCTGACAGCCACCATTCTATTCTCTAGTCTATGAAATCGGCTTTTTTTTTTTTAAACATTCCATATATAAGTGATACTATACAGTATTTGTCCCTCTCCATCTGGCTTACTTCACTTAACATAATACCCATGTCCTCCAGGTTCATCCATGTTGTCATAAATGGAAGGATTTCCTTTTTTGTGGTATATATATATATATCTATCTTAATGACCCTTGGTCATTATTGCTACTTCCAGTGGGACACCCCAACATTCATCATGCAGGGATCTGAACTGAACTTTCTTCTTTGTCTCATTTATTCCAGAGTCAAAGTCTTAGGCAGAAGTGTCCCATTGGCTCTCTTCCTTACCAGGTACACAAAGCCATTGCCAGAAAATAGAAAGAGCAACACTGCCCTACTTTGCTTCCCAAATTAGGGAGCAGGAAAAACACAGCATCACATAAACACTGCATGTATTGGGGGATTTGCCTCTAAAAGGAAGGGGGCTGGATGCATAAAAAGAGATCTAATAATCACTATACACAGGTTCATGAGTAGTAATCAATCCCATTTAGTCTTATAAAACTGTGACTCTATTCTCACAGAAACAAGTTGTATTTTGATTTTACTGAAGGTTTTTGAGCTCTAAAAAGAGCTATCTTACTTTGTGATTATTTTCTCTCTGTATGAATGCCTTCATGATAAATGGGATACATTTAGAAGGGCTCAGTAGTTGGTAAATTTGAAAGAACTATAATTGGCAGTCGGACAAAACTAAGTTCATATATCTTTGTGTGATCCTGATCAAGCTGTGTGATCCTGAGTAAGTTCCTTAATCTCTCTGGACCTCAATTTCCCTACTTGTAAAATGAGAGTAATGCATCCTGTACTATATTTATTATGAGGATCACATGATATAATGAATGTGTTCTAAGTACATGGAACTTGGCATACAGCTTAATAAATGATAGTACTTGTTCCCTGTGGTAAATGTAAGTCAATAACTTTGCACACACAAATTCAGAAATTAGTTTAACATCATTTCAGGTTTTTTGAAGCTAAATTTAAAAAATGTGACTATTTTATTCAACCTGACCATGGAACTGATTGACTGAATTTTTTTTACTTTGCCTAACTTTTAATATAATGTTTTATTGCCTTAAGTGAATTTTCTATGGGCTTAAGTAAAGCTGAGGAATAGCAGCATCATGCTGAATTACTGCTGATTTGCCTCGCTAACAGTCTACCCTAATAAACTGCCAAAACACAAAAGCGAGCAGTGCTTTTTTGTTTTGGTTTGCTGGGAGAAAATGACTTCAGATGCAATTCTAAGCATTCACAGGACTTAAGAAGTCTTATACCCAGTGCAGATTTTCTTTATCGTTTTTTTTTCCTTCCTGAGTTTTCATCCTCAGATTTGATCAACCTTTTAATGTTTGTTATGTCGAAAATCACTTCACGGGCCTTAATCATCTATGCCAAATAATAATTGACTAGACGTTTTGGAAATTATTTCACGTTTAAACCATTTAAATCATTACTGTCTTTGGTAAATTCCTTTAATATTTCCGTGACTCAGGAGTTAAGATTTTTTTTAAAGGCTTAAGTGTTTTTTGATATATTTCCCATCCCTTGCCTGAGCTCCCACCCCACCTCCCAATCTCAGACAACTAGCGGTTTAGAAAATATTGGCTGATGCCAAGCATTTCTTCTCTGTTCTTTCTGCTCCTTTCATCCTGCTCAGAGACTCCTGTTCTTCCTTAATCTTTCTCTAAACTGTTACTAATATTTGAGAAGTTTGTTTGCTGCAGCCTTGCTATACACAGTTGTGAAATTTGAACATAATGTGGTAACATGCACATTACTTATTTTATTTTATTGTTTTGGCTGTGTTGGGTCTTCGTTGCTGCGCACAGGCTTTCTCTAGTTGCGGTGAGCAGGGGCTACTCTTCATTGCAGAGCACGGGCTTCTCATTGCGGTGGCTTCTCTTGTTGCGGAGTGCGGGCTCTAGGTGCGTGGGCTTCAGTAGTTGTGGCATGTGGGCTCAGTAGTTGTGCCTCGCGGGCTTAGTTGCTCAACGGCATGTGGGATATTCCTGGACCAGGGATTGAACCCGTGTCCCCTGCATCGGCAGGCGGATTCTTAACCACTGTGACACCAGGGAAGTCCCCACATTACTTATTATTGTGATATGCTCTTCTCTGGGCAATACCAAATAAACAATGTTACCACTCAGAGCACATCTACATCAGCCAAATATTTTCACAATACTGATATCAGAGTGTGTTGTGTTGAAGATGAAAATAGCAGCTTGCGTGCTGCAGAAGACAGGAGATTAACTTCCTTCTATACACAGCTATCTACCTCTTGGATCTGGGCATGAGAGATTTCTAGGAGATACGTTTCAAGGCTCAAGCTATATTAGTAAATATCCAATATCTAGTGGCTTTCAATATGCTATTTTACCAAAAATTTGTAAAGGTGATGATGGATGATGTGCTGGTAAATGGATAACAGCTGGCTTGAGACTGGGTGCGAAAGTCCTGATTTGTGGTATTTGCTGATATTCATGGCATAAATGTCCCCGGCATGACCAATTTCAAGCTACCAATATGACACTGAATGTAGATTTGGGAAAAATACTAACAACCTGGTCTCATGAAACAGTAAGAGCTGGCTTCAGCACACCACTGCACATATATTTAAACCACTCCATTTTTCAGGAAACAAAAACATCACACAACATGAAATTAGCAAAGATAACTTCTATCGTCAATATAAAATGTTACAATTTAACTAAAGCTCTTATATTTAAAGGCAAATATAACTTATATTATGTAATTCTCAGTTCAAAATCTTCCAAAAGAGTGAAACAACAAGGAATACTTCTTTTTTTTTTAAATTCAAGTATAGTTGATATACAATATTGTGTTAGTTTCAGGTATACAGTAAAGTGATTCAGTTATATATCTATGTGTGTGTATATATATATTCTTTTCAGACTCTTTTCCATTATAGGTTATTACAAGATATTGAGTATAGTTCTCTGTGTTGTATACAGTATGACCTTGTTGTTTATCTATTTTATTTATAGTAGTGTGTATCTCTTAATCCCAAACTCCTAATTTATCCCTCCTTCCTTTCCCCTTTGGTATCCTAAGTTTGTTTTCTTTGTCTGTGAGTCTATTTTTGTTCTGTAAATAAGTTCATTTGTATCATTTTTTGAGATTCCACATATAAATGGTATTATATGATATTTGTCTTTCTCTCTCTGATTTACTTCACTTAGTATGATAATGTCTAGGTCCATCCATGTTGCTGCAAATGGCAATATTTCATTCTTTTTTAAGGCCAAGTAATAAAGAGTACTTCTTTTTAAAGTGCAATATGTGGAAAAGCTGCTTCACAGACTAATTAACACACTGTTATTTTGGTCACAAGCCAGATGTTGCTTTTTCAAAATGAGAAAAGGTCAGTGGGAAAATGAAATCACTTTGATTGAGTCCTTCACTTGAGACAAGGCAAAACTAGAGTGTCCTAAGAAGGGCTTCATAAAGAGTGAATTCCCACATTGTGTCAAACCAAAATGCTCAACATCATTAATCATTAGAGAAATGCAAATCAAAACTACAATGAGATATCATCTCACACCAGTCAGAATGGCCATCATCAAAAAATCTAGAAACAATAAATGCTGGAGAGGGTGTGGAGAAAAGGGAACACTCTTGCACTGCTGGTGGGAATGTGAATTGGTTCAGCCACTATGGAGAACAGTATGGAGGTTCCTTAAAAAACTACAAATAGAACTACCATATGACCCAGCAATCCCACTACTAGGTATATACCCTGAGGAAACCAGAATTCAGAAAGAGTCATGTACCAAAATGTTCATTGCAGCTCTATTTACAATAGCCCGGAGATGGAAACAACCTAAGTGCCCGTCGTCGGATGAATGGATAAAGAAGATGTGGCACATATATACAATGGAATATTACTCAGCCATAAAAAGAAACGAAATTGAGCTATTTGTAATGAGGTGGATAGATCTAGAGTCTGTCATACAGAGTGAAGTAAGTCAGAAAGAGAAGGACAAATACCGTATGCTAACACATATATATGGAATTTAAGAAAAAAAAATGTTATGAAGAACCTAGGGGTAAAACAGGAATAAAGACACAGACCTACTGGAGAACAGACTTGAGGATATGGGGAGGGGGAAGGGTGAGGTGTGTTAGGGCGAGAGAGAGACATGGACATATATATACTAACAAACGTAAGGTAGATAGCCAGTGGGAAGCAGCCGCATGGCACAGGGAAACCGGCTCGGTTCTTTGTGGCTGTCTGGAGGGGTGGGATAGGGAGGGTGCGAGGGAGGGAGACAAAGAGGGAAGAGATATGGGGACATATGTATATGTAAAACTGATTCACTGTGTTATAAAGCAGAAACTAACACACCATTGTAAAGCAATTATACCCCAATAAAGATGTTAAAAAAAATTAAATTAAATTAAATTAAAAAAAGAGAAAAAATGCTGTGAATAAAAAGAGTGACAGGGAGACGAAGAGGGAAGAGATATGGGAACGTATGTATATGTATAACTGATTCACTTTGTTATAAAGCAGAAACTAACACACCATTGTAAAGCAATTATACCCCAATAAAGATGTTAAAAAGAAAAAAAGAAACCAAAATGCTGGCCTTAGACTGTCTGTTTAACACATTGTGTTAAGTGAATGAAGAGGATACACAGTTTGAAGCTTACATATATCATAATACATATGTCCTTTTCGTATATGGTGTCCTGAAAGTCTCCGGGCTACTGAGGGGAAATGGAGTATGAAGACAATAGGTTGAGTTTGTAGCAAAGGATCTCCCTGATCTACATGGTTTCCACTCACTTTCATGGTAGGTGCTGTGGTGCTGACCAGTTGCATTGAGATAGCAAACAAGTTTTGTTTTTTTCTTTTTTTCATGAGCAGTCCTCTCTAGTAGCTCCATCCCACCAACTTCTTGAAAGCTCAACTGTCAGAGACTCACAAAATGGCAGGAATAGTGGCATTCTTGGAGATGATGATGATTGTGCAGTGACTCTAATTGGAGGCGTGATTTGCTGAAATCACACATTGGGTGATATGGCCAGGCACAGAAAAAAATAGTTTCTGTTAAAAAAGTGCTCCTTCCACCTCATCCACTATTCCCTTTGTCTAGACCCTGGTCAGTGCAGGAGGATCATCCACATTGTTGAACATCCCCCTACTACCCAGTCCACATGGAAACTCCAGTATAAGTTGTTAAGTTGTTCAGTTTGTTCCAAGCGGTTCAGAATCATGATAATGCATTGTCATAAATACAGCAAGTCCTCAATTTGACTTCCTAAAATGTGCTCAAAGCAAAGCTCATTTGTTTCATCTAGTAATAATAGTAACACCAATAATATTAATAATAATAACTCTCATTTGAGTGCTTTCTGGTATTATTTATTTTTTAAGTGCTCTCTAGTATTATATGGTTCCTTTAACTCCTCACCACAGCACTGCACATAGGTATTATAATCGTGATTTTTAGGCATAGAAAGCTGAGGCTTAGTGGGGTTCAAAAGACAAGTGAAGGAGCCCAAACCTGAATTTAGTCTTATCTAGCTCAAAAGCATGTCATCTTCAACTCCTTAAGCCACCCAAACCTTAATTATTCTACACAGCCTGCAACAATGTAATAGTTTCAGATCAGAAAAATGGTTGCAGGAGACAATTTGTTTCCTACAAATTTCTAGGATAATGTCTAATTTTTAAAAAGCATGAGTAATTCCAAGTTTTGGAGGGCAAGCAGCAGTTAACCAGGTACCTTCAAATGAATTTATGGAGAGAAAACTGAACTCTCTTTAAAGTAATGAACACAAGAGTGTTTGAGAGGTCAAGATGTATTTCTTCTCTAGGAGAATGTCTGTTTTCTGGGGCATATTTGCTACTGTGACTTGTTTATTTTGAGCTGTCCTGGAATGCCATAGAACACAGCTACAGAGTTCATTTTAATTACTTGAGGCCTCTCCCTGGGGAAATCTCTGATGCATTCAAGAACTGTAGCACTAAAAAGGTCCTTAGCTGATTTTATCATTTGATGTAAGTGTAATGATGGTTAATACATTGCTGTAATAGCATCTACCATCTTCCCGGCTCCTTCACCTTGGGCAAGATGCACAAGAATTTCTGACTGTTCATTGCACATACATTTCAGGAAATAATAGAGAAGAGAGACAAACTGCAGGACTGAAGATCAGCTTTTTAGGTTCCCTCCAAGGCTATACAGGAAAATGTAATATTGTTTGTAAGGGGTAGTGGGAGGGGATGATAGGGAGAGTTTTCATGGTATGTCTTTTTGTACTCATTGAATTTGTAATTATTTAATGGATGCCCTATCCGTACACCACAATTTAATACCATAAAGTTAAACTTTATGAAATATAAATCTTCCTGGCTGAAAGACAGGACTGTTTGAACTGAAAAATTTAAACCCATGCTGGGCTCTGTTCTGTCTTCTGGTTTGTGACCAAATTCTTCTGTGTATCAAACAAAAAGCTGCCTAGGGTTGAGGATATGACGGCAGAAACGTGATCTGCACACATTCTTACAGCCCATCACAATTTGAATAAAATTTTTGAATTAAATATTGCATCTTAAAAAACAGGCAAAGTGCTTTGCACATGGTAGATGTCATCACATGTTTCTGGGTGTTGGAGTAAATGAATAAAGTCCTAAGTCTCTGTACCCACGATATTTTTCCATCCTCCTCCTACTTCTCCATACTTCTTCATTTTCCTAGTAAGACAGGAAAAAGAGGCTCCATGAATGTTCACTGCAAGACATGCAATGATAAGCCTTGGTTAGATCCACATTTTTAATCCCTTCTTCATCTGATCTTCAAAGGAGTGTAGAAAATAAACTTGTTCTTTGAGAGAGCTGAACCAGAGCCAGGCAGCGTAATGGGCACTTTACATACATGATCTCATTTAATCTTTATAATGATAATAACAGGTAAGTATCATCTTCTTTTTACAGGAGGTGAAACTGAGGCTCGTAAATGTTCAGTTTACCATGACCCAGATCACACAGCTGGTAAGTAGAACAACTGAGGTTTGAGTTGGGTTTTATATGGTTTCCCAGTTATCTACAATGATGATGAGGACAATAATAATTACTATTTATCTAATGCTTTCTGCATGAGTTTTCCATTCTAATCTTCCCTCAGATCCTTCAAAGTATGTATTATTATCCTCATTTCACAGGTGATCCAACAGTGAGGCTTACAGAGGTCATGTAACCTGTCCAAGGTCACACAGCTAATACATAGGATAGTAGATGTATGAATCCACATTTGTCTGTCTCCAAAACCTACTCGTTCCCACATAACACTCTACCTCTCAATATAGCTATATATCACTTGGTATTAGCAGAAATCCCATCCAAACTCTAACTTCACCCCCCCAGTCCAACACACACACACACACACACACACATACACACACACGCACACACACACACACACACACACACGGATGGAAGAATAGTGACCATTATAAAGAGAGGAAAGTTTATAATCTGATATCATGGAGTGAAAACCAGTATCATCATCGTTCTAGCTATTCTACAATTAAAGATATAAAAATCCATTACATCTTCATTTTAATATCTTTCCATTTAAAAGTTATCTTTATGTCCTTAAGAAAGAAAACATGACATAAAATGTTAATTCTGTTTTACATCATTTAGGTATACAGGGTATTTTGGTGTGAGAGAAATCATGTAAAAATATTGATATAACAAGTTCTACATTTTATCCAATTTTAAGATATACTATGGATAGAAAAATATAAGGGAAATAAAAAATACTAGATTTGTACAATATTTTCCATTGAGAGTAAAGTGACTAAAGGAAAAATGAATATAAGAAAGAACTAGCTCAGAAACAGCAAAGGCAGTGGCCAGCAAAATGCACTTTCTTAATTGAGAGCAATGACTCTTGATTAGATCAAATGTAATGGTGGAAACAAAGGCCTGTGCATAAGTCATTTCCTAAACATTAATATCCCATAAGAATTATGTATTTTGTTTTGAAATATAAGCAATTATGCTAGTGTAGACGAAAATCAAATTTCTTGATATTTTTTCATTAACATATCAGAGGAGTTACTTGGAATGACAGAAGCAAAAACAACAAAAACACTAATCTTTGAAATATACCAAAATTAATGAAAATATAGTAACACTCCACCAAACTAGAAATTTCTCTTTTACAGAATAATTAAGTCAGAAACTCATAATTAAGTAAAAGGATGTATTAGAAGTGGCCAAAAGTGAGCTGGTGATGTCCAACAAAGTTGATGAATTTCACTAATAGTACAGTTTCTCTTGTCTGTAGTCAGTACCTCTTTATATTATTTTAACTACAATGGTAATAAATGTGGGTTATCTTGTTTCTAGATCCATTCTACAGGAAATTAGAAGTGAGAAAAGTTTCTAAAGGTTGGGATGTTGACTGAAGTAAGTAGTGATAGTAGTCAGAGAATAAAATGTAGAAAAACTATTAAAACATACCTCAAAGCTGTCTAGGGCAAATAACCCTATATATGTATCAATAAGCTAAAGGAACCCAAATTATATTAAAATGAAGTATAATAACAGGTATTACCGTCAATACTCTAAGGCAGTGAGATACAGTTGACTTCTACTCAGATTTCTCATTTTACAAAGGCAGGGACCAGTACAACCTATTTCAGAATTATCTATACAGTAAATAATTAAAACTAAATATTTGAACTTAAAGCAATAAACCTTCAGCTATCCAGAAAACCACATAGTTTAGAATAACTAAGGTTCCAAGACTGTGAATTATTGGCACTCACTGATGAACCTATACTTATATTAAACTAATCTTTTTAATATCAGAAGAGTGTGCTTCCCATAATCTTGAAAGAATTAATAAACCACGAAGAAGTTGGATTAGATGGTATGTGTGAAATTTTACTTACTTTCAAAAGATGACACTTTGCAGTAGTCACTGCACAGTTATGACATTGCCTGGTATTCAGAGGAATGGTTTGGCGGAGACTGGAAAGGTGTTTGGATTTGGAGAAACAAATGGGAGACAACTGAAAAACACTTTCATTTAGGTCCTATAAACTGCAACTCTGACGGTTCTGCATTATCAGGAGTTATTCAACTCCCTCTGCCTTTCAGGCTCTCTGGAAGGGCAAGAGCTCTTCTCACAGTTGCTCTTGAACTTCTTTTCCTGCTTTAGGGATAAAATGCCCACAGGACTGCTCGCCCCTGGGCTTCACTGGCTGGCTCTGGGCTCACCCAATGTCCTTGATTTCCCACACAGACATTATATCCTTCTGGGCCTCCCTCCATTAATTTGGGATTTGTCATGATTTGTGAACTTGAGACACCACTGTTCTTTTTGTCTATTTCAGAAGGGAATATGTTTTGTTTTGTATAGTCAAATTATGCTTTGAAAGGTCAGAAGGGGGAAAAGGGCAGAGTCCCTGAGAGGAGCAGTGTGGCTATGACTGCGAACCAAGTTATAAATTGCTAGTGCTCTTTAGCAAAAGTAGACAGATTGGTTTAAATAAAAGCAACAATAAGACTGCACATGTTGCTGTAGAGGAACTATGGGTAGCCATGCATCAAAGTGGTCTTTTCTGAGAATAATATCAGGAAATGGCAGTGTTGGGAAGGGCAAAGTGAGAAACAGAAAAGGGAAGAAAATTGCGGCCATCATGACATTAGACCTCAGCTTGTATTATGCCATGGGGAGTGGAGTACAGAGGTGACATTTTTTCAACTTTGAATCAAAGAGTGGATGATATACTGCATTGTACTGACAGTCCTCTACAAATCAGGAATAGTAACTGTCTTTTAACAGCTGTATAGAGGTATAATTGATATACAGAGAACAGCACATATTTAAGGTGTACAACTTGATAAGTTTGGATATATGCAGATACCACTGATACCATCACTACAATCAAGGTAGGAGACCTAGGCAACACTTCCTAGAATTTTCTTGTGTCCTTGTTTTTGTTTTATTGTAGTAAGAATAATTAACAAGCAATTTGAACAACAGCAGATTTGAACAACACTGTAGACCAAATGGACCTTACAGACAAATACAGAACATTCCATCCAACAGTAGTAGAATGCACATTTTTCTCGAGTACACATACAACATTTTCTACGATAGTTATATGTTACGCCACAAAATGTCTTAACAAATTCGAAAAGATTGAAATTATATCAGCTATCACTCCTGATCACAATGATATGAAACTGAAATCAATAACAGGAGGAAAACTGGAAAATTCACATACACATAGAATTAAACAGCACACTCCTGAACAAGCAATGGGTCAAAGAAGAAATCAAAAGAGAAATTTAAAAAAATATATTGAGACAAATGAAAATGGAAATACAACCTACCAAAACTTAAGGGATTCAGCAAAAGCAGTTCTAAGGGGAAAGTTTATAGCTATGAACACCTATATGAAGAAAAAAAGAAAGATCTCAAATAAACAACCTAAATATACACCTCAAGGAGCTAGAAAAGAAGAACAAACTAAGCCCAAAGTTAATAGAAAGAAGGGAATAATAAAGACCAGAGCATAAAAAATGAAATAGAGAATAGAAAGAAAATAGAAAAGATCAACAAAACAAAGAGTTGGTTTTTTTAAAAGATGACAAAACTTTAACTAGATTAGCCAAACAAAAAAGAGAGAGAATTCAAATAAAAAAATTATAAATGAAAGAGGAGACATTACAGCTGATACCACAGAAATACGATCATGAGAGATTACCACAAACAATTATATACCAACA
This sequence comes from Lipotes vexillifer, assembly GCF_000442215.2. Taxonomy (NCBI): domain Eukaryota; kingdom Metazoa; phylum Chordata; class Mammalia; order Artiodactyla; family Lipotidae; genus Lipotes; species Lipotes vexillifer. Next base: position 224,016 of record NW_006776560.1, on the reverse strand, counting down.
AATTAGTTAACCCAGAAGAAATGGATAAATTCTTAGAAAGATACAACTTACCAAGACTGAATCATGAGAAACAGAAAATTCAAACAGACCAATGATGAGTAAGGAGATAGTATCAGTAATAAAAATCAAGACGAGATAATAAGTGATAACAAGGAAGTGGAGAAAATGGAATCCTTGTGCACGGGTGATGGGAATGTAAATTGGTACAGCCACTATGGGAAAAAGTATGGAATTTCCTCACAGTATTGAAAACAGAACTAATGTATGATTCTGCAATTCCACCTCTGGGTATGTATCCAAAGGAAATAAAATCACTATCTCCAAGATATATATGCACCACCCTTTTCACTGCAAAATTATTCACAATAGCCAAGACATGGAAACAACCTAAATGTCCCTGGACAGATGAATGGATGAAGAAAATGTGGTATATATACACAATGGAATATTATTCAGCCTTAAAAAAGATGGAAATCCTGTCATTTGCAACAACATAGATGAACCTGGAGTGTATTAGGCTAACTGAAATAAGTCAGACAGAAAGACAAACACTGTATGATGACAATTATTTGTGAAATCTAAAAAAGCTGAACTTATAGAAACAAATTGTAGATTGGTAGTTGCTGGGATCTGGGGGTCAGGAAATGGGGAGATGTTGGTCAAAGGTTACAAGCTTCCAGTTATAAAATGAATAAGTTCTGGGGATCTAATATACAGTATAGTGACTATAGTTAACAATACCATATTGTCTACTTGAAAATTGTTAAGACAATGGATCTCAAATGTTCTCACTACAAAAAAAAAAAGAAAAAGAAAAGGAAGTGGTAAGTATATGAAGTCATGGATGTGTTACTTTACCTTAGTGTGGTAATCATTTCACAATTTATACATATATCAAATCATCATGTCATACACTTTAAACTCACACAGTGTTATATGTCAATTATATCTCAATAAGTTAGAAAAAAATAAATTGCAGGCAAAAAAATCCATGAGATCTATTCTCTGAAATTTTGAAGTGCACTTTCCTGTACTGTTCACTATAGGCACTATGGTGTATAGCAGAGCTCTAGAATTTTTTCACCCTGCATAACTGAATCTCTATACCTATTGAACAGCAACTTCCTTTTTCCTCTAGCTCCCTAGCCACTGGCAGCCACTAGTTACTGGGTTTTATTCATGAAGTAATTCTAGTTAGCTGCACCTTCGCTACTTCCTTGTTAAAGTAGCTGATCTTTAGGAAAGTTTCTGTCATCCTTCTGCCCAAAGGAGAACCAGGGAATTCCTGCAGGTATCTTTGTCAAGCAAACTAATGAGTAAGTTGTGAATCAGGCATGTTTTTGTTTTTGTTGTTTTTACCTATGGAACTATCAGTGAGTTCTAAATAAAGCCTAATTATTAGACTGTAAGTATACCAACCTGAGAGTTAGTTAAGTATTAATTGATAGCACTTGAAAGAGAGACAATTTAAGCTGAATTAACTACAGTTAATAATGCAGCCTAATTTTAAATGCAAGCACTGCTCTAAATACAAGAGGAGAAAACTACTTCTTTGTGTTATAAAAGCACAGCAAACATTTTGGAAACTGTTTGGGTTGAGTTTAACTAAGAAGAAATGTTGGCTTAGGAATTAAGGGCGAGAGGTGGTATTTATTTATTTATTTTTAATTTATTTGTTTAATTGAAGTATAGTTGATTTACAAGATCATGTTACTTTCAGGTGTACAGCATAGTGATTCAGTTTATATAT
>NW_006776560.1:212847-222013 GCF_000442215.2 Lipotes vexillifer | reverse complement strand
TCAAATCTATAAATTATATATATATATATATATATATATATATATATATATATATATATATATATATACTCTTTTTAAGAATCTTTTCCCTTATCACTTATTACAAAATATTGAGTATAGTGCCCTGTGCTATACAGTAGGTCCTTGTTGGTTATGTTTTATATATAGTAGTGTGCATATGTTAATCCCAATGAGAGGTAGTATTTAGACTGTGACTAGATTGTCCCCAGTATCCTTGGCCACTCTTAGAGTAGCTCTTTACATAAAGTCATCTGTCTAAAGAATATATTACGTAAAACCATACATATTCATCAAGGGACCTATACAAAGCAACACTTTGTTTTCCTAATCTGAGTTATGCTATGCACCCGAAAATAACATTCTCCTCTTTTTTAAAAGTACAGTTTAGAGGACTATTTTTTTAGATGTGTTCTACACAGCCCTAGGGGTTCCACTGAGCCCTATTAAGTCAGTGGACAGGGAAGGTGACTTATGAAACTAATGGCTACAAGGAAGAGAATTTAATTACTTGCGTCTGACCCAGGTTTATGTTAACTATCATTTAAATGTGATATTTACTGCAGAATAATTTGTTAGTCACAAACCATCCCCTGACATGTAATAAAAATAATAAATGTAATGGCTATTACTGGGAAAGCAGGAAGACTGGAAATAAAGGATTTTGGAATCAAAAGCTTCTTATCCTCTAGAAGTTTAAGCTTTTCTTACACAAATTTGGAGAGCAGATTTTAAAACCTGAGTTAGCAGTTCTGTGGTTGACTCAAACTGTTTTATAGTTACATATAAGCATTTGTTCTTTGCAACCACTGATAGGCCACATTGTTTACAAATGGCTAAGTCATTATTTCAAGTTAAAAAGGGACATGAACTATTATGGCGACTAGCCTTTTTTCTATCTTTTCAAAATTTACAACTTTAAAGAGAACATATCTAAAAATCATTCTTAAAATCTGCCATCAGAGAAAACTTAGAAACTCTTGGACAGCACGCTTATGTGCTTTTTTGATCTAAGTATTTAAAAAACATTTCCCTCATTTGGATTTTAATGGATGATGGCCTCAGTTCCACAAAATAAGGTGAGCTTTCTTTCATTTTCTTTAACTGTCTTTCTATTATGAGCCCCTATTCTGAAAAGTTAGAAAAATGTGGTTAATTTGGGGTTCTCCCATTTCCTTCACCTAAGTTTTGGGGAGTTCATGTTGCACCAAGAGTTGGAGTGTGAGGTGTGCGTCTACTCCTCGCTGTTGCACTCCAAACACTGGCATGGACTGCTGCAGCCTCATCCCTCTCTCTATTCCTCCTCTATTCTGGCTTCATGGCCACTTCAGTCCTGCTGGTTCTTTAGGCTTTGAGACTTTCCTATTCACCTACTGGTTTCTAGTCTAAGCTTTCTATGATCTTTACCTTTTGACATACTCCCAAGGTTGGTAGGTGGATAGACATATACATCAAGGGATGTCTTCCCAAATCCTTTGTTTAGGCCATTGTCTTGCTTTTGAAACTCAGAAACTAAGAACTGACTCCTTTGTTCCTTGTCTCCTGAAGTAAACACTCTCTTAGTTCCAGTTGCCCAAGTTTGTAGGTGATGGGTGGGGGGAGACACATCAGAGGGTAACAGGAAATACTGGAGGATACAAAGGTTACAAAGCAGTTAACATTTCAAAATCATTTTTCTGCTTCATTTGCTTTTGAAGGGGGTACATTACAAAAAGGGAAATTGGTCTAAATAAGGGGGTATTTTGAGAAGTCTTTGGGGGTAACCAAGGTAGCTAAACAGATGCACTAAAATATATTTTGTAGGAATAAACAGTCTCTACCAATGAGATCATTTGGTGAAACATTGACTTTCTTATTATTTTATTATTCAACTGTCAAGTGAGTTCATTTTTTTTTTTTTTTTTTTGCGGTATGCGGGCCTCTCACTGCTGTGGCCTCTCCCGTTGCGGAGCATAGGCTCCGGACGCGCAGGCTCAGCGGGCATGGCTCACGGGCCTAGCCACTCCGCGGCATGTGGCATCTTCCCGGACCGGGGCACGAACCCGTGTCCCCTGCATTGGCAGGCAGATTCTCAACCACTGCGCCACGGGGAAGCCCTGAGTTCAGTTTTGATGTATTTCTGAGTGCTTCAAGGTACATTTCCCATCACGATTTGAGCAGAAGAAGCAAGAATGCATTTTCATGAGAATACAAAAATAAGAAAAACTGACATCTATTATCCAAGTTCAGGAATTTATGCCAAAATTCATTAACATTCAAATTATGAATTAGCTGCCATAGAAGAGCACCTTAGTAAACAAAGCTAGGACCATACAGAGTCTTAAAAGTTGGGGCAGTCCAGTTTTATTTTTAGAGCCTCTGGTAACACATTCAGCAGAGAGTAGTCTGGCCATGTTTTCAAACACTTTCTAGGTTATTTGCAATCTTTGGATATCCTGGACAAATAATATGGTAAACTTAACTTTCCATGGGGAAACAAAACAGCAAAAAGGAATTTGAGTAAACTGAGGGTATAGGCATCTTAAGATTCAATCCACTAAATATTGCTTTTCCTGAATTTCTTTGGAATTTTTAAAGCATTGTTTCTCAAAATGTGTTCCAGACTTTTTACACTTTAATGAATTCTTCAGATCTTCCTATGTGTGTTAAAGTTTGAGAACCGTCAGCCTTGAGATATTTATGTATGCATTCATTTATTTACTTCTGTGTAGAGTTATATGTCTGTGGATATACATGTGTGAATACTCACACATTATTTTAATAATTCTGATAATTATTGTCATTGAGTATTTTGGTCTTATTGAGAAGAGCAGACACAAATACAATAATAGGCTTCTGAGCAGCTCTTTAAACAATATTTATAATAGATGCGTTGGAGCGATTGGTTTTATAATAGTAATATTACATAATACTTAGTGAATACTTACAAGTATGAACTGTGCTGAGGGCTTTATAAGTATCATCTTACTCTATTCTCACTACATTCCTTTGAGTTACCAGCTCTTATTATCCATTTGTTACAAAAGGGGAAGAAGTCACTTTTATGGGTCTACTTGTTCACATCATTTATTCAAGTCATGTTTGTTCAGGGGTAGTTGAGGATCTGGGCTAATGACTGAGAATAGAACAATAGCAACATAATCATGATAAGAGTAGGAAACATTTATGGAATGATTACAATGTGCCAGTCACTAGACTAAGCATTTTACATCCGTCACCTTATTTAATCCTCATGTCAACACTATGTGGTATATGATGTCTTAATTCTCATTTTGTAGGTGAGGAAATTAAGGCTCAGAGATTAAGTAATTTACTGAAAGTTACCCACTGATGCTAGTGGGTGATAGTGCCTGACTCCAAAGTGCATTTCCAACTTTCAAAAATCCCCCCCCCCCACTTCCTTCCTTCCTTCCTTCTTCCTACAAATATATTTGAGTTTGGTTGCCATCATTCTAAAACAGCAACTTTCTTGGCCTTGCTACATTCCTGAGCTTATTACTTTGTTTTCCATCTTTCTTAGGTGTTTATTCTAACTACTCCTATTTCCTCCCTTCCCCTTAAATCCCTTATCCTGTGCAATTGGAAGTCAACGCTCATCAATTTCTAACGCTGTTCTGTTCAAGGTTGCAAAAGGCTTCTTATACAACTAACAAAGGTTTCTTAGTTCTCATCACCCTAGACTTCTTTGCTCAGGGTGATCAACAAAGACCAGTGAGCAGAGAAGAATTGGCTAGTAACTTGGTTGTTTAAATGCATTGCTAACCTGCTTTTCTGATTTGTTTTCTTTTTGTCTTTTCAGTGTTTCTTTTCCTTCCTCTAGAGGCCAAGACTGCAATACTGAGCAGTGTAGCTTAACCTGGGGTGCACATAAGCAGCAGCTCTCAGGGTTTTGATTTAGGGTTTCTAGCTTGAAACCAGGCATATGAGCTTTCGACAAGGTCTCCACATAATGGTTTTGTACCACATATTGGAATTAACTGTTGGAGAATTAGCAGTTGTTTACATTTCTTTAAAAGATGTATTATAAAAAAAGATTGAGCTCTATCTTTTATTTGAAAAACATTCTTTCTTACCTGCATGTTTCGTATTTTAGTTTTTTTAAGTCGAGTGATACATTATTTAATCTTACCCCTTGCAGGTTTAAATCTGTTGGAAATATGCCCCTGAAAAAGACGATTAAAAAATTATATTTTCCCTGTGAAGTCTGGACTTTAGTAAATAAGGAGAGTATAAATATAACTCTCCTTAGAAGTTTATTAGGTCATATTACCATTGATTTTTTTCAAATTATAAATTATGATTTTTTAAAGAATTACTATGCAAAATGAAGCATATTGTAATTTATCCTTGATAGCTTGATGGCTACGAATGAGGTCTTTTATGTCTTTTCAATATATAAATGTACTACGTGCTTCTCTACATGCCAAATTTTAAAAATGTTCCAGAATTACTTTGCCCTCTTCTTTAATGTAACTAATCTAATTCTTCAACCTAAACCAAGTACTATTGAAGCATATCATATACTATTTAGTGGAGAAAATTTAAAATCTGTTCAATAGACCCAAGTAATACTTTTCCTAGTAAAATAAGGGTGTTTTCAAATGAATTAATATTATGGATCAAGAATTTCAGAAAATATACCTTATGGTAATTATTGTCATTTTGTGAGAACTTGTAGAGTTAGAAATAGCCTTTGAAATCAAGATTACCATTCATCTTGCCTTCTTTTTGCAAAAAAATGGTTTTAAGAAATAATTTTGTATTATCAATTCACATAACTTATTTTTCTGGGATCAAAAAGCTATTATCTTTTTAACCCATTTGTTAGAAGATGACTTCTGTAATTTCCAGTATTTTAGGAGCTACTTCAGTGTGGAGACAAAATAAGAATGGGTCTCTGGTCCCAGGTTTCCGTAGAATCAGAGCATAGAGATGAATCAACTAGGAAACAGATAGTTACAAATATTTATTATTTTTCAGCTGAGATTAAGAAGGGATAATTGCTTGATATGTAATTATTTGCATAGTTATAAAATATTTTTATAAATACAATTTCATTTAATTCACAAAAATGCTTTCAAATATGTTAATGTTCTCCCACATAAACCTTTGAATAAAGATGTAAAACAAACAAAAAACAAACAAAAAAGAAAAAGAAGGCCTCAAAATATCTGTTGTTGAGGGAAAACATAGACTTCTTGGATGTCTGGCTGGTCAGCTTAGTTTTATATGGGCAAGCAATCAGGAGCATCCATAAAAATGTGTCTGCAAAAATCTGAGTGCCTGTTTAACATTTCTACCCTCACTAAGCAAAGGTCATGTCTAGGGTGAGCAACCTATCCCAGATTACCTGAAACTGTCCCAATTTTAAAGCTGAAAGATCCATGTTCTGGGATCCCCCTCAATTTCAGGCAAACCAGGATGGTTTGTCATCCTACATTTTTGTTTGCTTTCAAAATAAAACAGGACCCAATTCTACTCACTCACTTCCTCACAGATTCTTTCATTTATTCAGAATTTCAATAAGTATTCGCCGAGAGGCAACGATGTGCCAATCTCTGTGCTAGTTGATAAAGACACAGTGGTAATTCAAACAGCATTTTTGTCCTTATAGAAGTTACAATTTAGCGGAGATGGACGTTAAACAAATGTGCTAACATTACCAAAGGGTAAGATTAAAATCATGTAGGAGATTTTAATTATACGAGTCAGAATTCTGAAGATTCTAAGAATGGCTTCTCTGTCGATGTAAGTGGATGGAGGGGCAGGGGGATGACTGAAAATGAGGCTTCAGAGTGGAGCAGAGGCCAGCTAGACATTACAAGGGCCCGTTAGTCATGGGAAAGAGAGTGGATTTTATAATAAGATCAATGGAAAGTCAGATATTTCTTTTGTAAAAATACTTCACCATTAAAATATTTGGTTTCTATCATTCTACCCTTAAGAAGAGAGCTACATGAATGGTAAAAGCAGACATTTCTGAGTTCCTGGCTACACCTAACTGAAGCGGACCCAGCTATTCTTTTGTCGGACCAAGTCAGCCATAATACACCAACATCCATTCAGAATCAATAAAGCTGTTCCTAAGTGTGTCAGATGACTTAACAAACAAACAAAAAAAACATCGCTTAGAGGAAGAAACTGCCTTGCTGCCTTCTATTTCTGACAGTATCTTCAAATTCTGTTGTCCTAATCAATTTATTTCAGCTTCTCAGAGTGGAACCTCTGTGGTAAAGGTGCGGATTTCAGAACTAAGGCTACTGGCTAAGACAATTTGATGTTTACTATGCAAATAGGCTTTCCATCTGAGAGAAATACAGACTGTATTGCTCATCTGTCACGTGTTGACCCCTATATGGAGATAAATAGCTGCCTTTCTTTACTGGGTATTGTCTAACCGCTAATCCTCCTAGAGGAATTCTGTGTGTATCAACAATAGGAGGGTGTGTTTAAGTGATCCTGGGCAACCAAACTGAGACACTGCCCTTCCCTTGAATTAATATGGATCACTGAATTAAGTTGACTGATAATATAAGCAATAAAAAGTTTTCTGAATTTTGGAACGCTGATACTATATAGACTATCTCTGAATACTTTTCAAAATTTTCAACTTTTATTCAGAATTTGGTATCATAGACATAGCCTACAGGTAGCCATGTAGGCAGATCTCCCAAGCCTTTGCAACTGTTCTCACAATGTCAATATCTATTGTCATATTAATCCAGCAGTGATGCCCACTCATCATTTAGAAGGGAGGAGTCTTTTGCTTGGCTTCACCATCTTATGGTTATTTTGAACACACAGATCTAGTTTGAGGAACAGTTGGTGGTATTAATGCCATGCTTATTGAATCATTACCCAATCTCTTTATGAAACATGATGATAGAAGGACAAAATAAACTGCTTTTAGGGAGAGTTCCAAGAAATATACAACCCCTTTTGCATTTTTGGTGAATATGCTAAAAATTTTAGCCAGCAAGGCTATCAATCTTTCATAATTCCCAGATGCCATCTTCCGAAAGGAAAGACACAGTTTTCCACAAAAATCTGTTCTGCAGGCAGCTATCAATGTCAATCTAATTTTTCCTTCTGCTTCAGTGGCTTCTTAATGGTGAACAAATGGAATAGGGGAGTATATGTATTTTAGATACATAAATAATTGCATGAGAGTCATAGGTTTCTGTACAGGAGAAAGCTTTTCTTTATTATTTGCCGAGCATGTATTGTTGCTTAGCTCCATTTGTTTTCTAGCTTGAAAATTATGAGTATCTCTCTATATATTTATTTTCATTAGGATCCCCCCAAAAGTTTCTAAGTGGAGAAAATAAAGGCTGCAAGAGATTAGACCAGACTCTGGCATCCATAAGTGTGTCTGTAGTTAAGGTAGAGGACACTTAATTAACACTTTGAACCTCAGTTCTCTCATCTGTAACATGACACATAGAGTTGCCATGATATTGAATATGTAAAGACACTTTGTATACTGCTTGGCACATAGTAGGTACTCAAAAATGGTACTTAACTCAGTGCATTTAAAGATCACTCAGGTTGTTTCTAGACATCTCTGGTTGATCATCCCACCTATCTTCACCATAGCTCATTAAAACTGTCTTCTGGGATCTCTTGCTACCTAGTATTTGAGCTTCCCTGGTACATGGAAAGCCATATTGAACTGTGTTGGCTGGAGCATATCATTAATTCATGAGTACAATAAAGTAGTTCCTGCATATCCTAAGCTCCCTAAATGTTGAGATAAACTTATCTGGTGTTATAAATGATAATGATATCTGATTGGTCAGCTTAGTTTTATATGGACAAGTAATCAAGAGCATCCATAAAAATGTGTCTACAAAAATCTGAGTGCCTGTTTAATACTAGATCTAATATCACTAATCCAAGTCATTATATTATTACATATTTTATTACAATGAATTGCTTACAGTTATCAGTTGTCATTCAGTTAATGTAAGTTTTTATGAATGAATGATTAAGTAATTATTTTTTAAAAGATTTTTTGATGTGGACCTTTTTTTTTTTTTTTGCCGTACGCGGGCCTCTCACTGCTGTGGCCTCTCCCGTTGCGGAGCACAGGCTCCGGACGCGCAGGCTCAGCGGCCATAGCTCACGGGCCCAGCCGCTCTGTGGCATGTGGGATCTTCCCGGACCGGGGCACGAACCCATGTCCCCTGCATCGGCAGGCGGACTCTCAACCACTGCGCCACCAAGGAAGCCCTCAGCTTCTTGTAAAGCAAAGATTCTGGAGGTGATTTAAGAATTTTCACAAACTTAAGAACCTTGCTTTGTCCCTGACTTCTCAAAATGCCTTTGATTTATCAGTTGGCGGAGTAGGAGTGTTGTTTTCAAAGCTAATTTTAATGAAAAATCACTAGTAAACACCATCACTAATAAAGCAAACAAACAAAAACCCCAAAGTTGCTTAGTAGAGAAGCACAAAATAAAGTTACGTAAGTAGGAGCTAGACAGCCAAGGTTCCATAATGTTACATTGAATCTAACTGTCGTTCACTAGATGTGTGATTGCAAATGGAAGATGTGCAGGTAAACACTTAAGTGAATTAAGAATGAAAAAAATGTATAAAAGTGGGTATTAAGTTCTTTGTAAATCACATTCTTTTGCTTTGTTTTTTTATAACAATGATTCTACATTTTTTTCTTCAGACTTTCCAATGGTATCTTTATTAGACTGTAATTGATTCACCACAACCCATTAATTCTTAGTCAAGGCAGAATAACATTCAAAGCAGAGATATAGTTGATATAGTATGGATGTGTCAGCACATTTAACATAATTTACTTTAATAGGGTCTCCTACTTGGCTATAATAGAGCTTCTGGATGGAGAATTTGAGTGTCAGGTTTTAGCCAGATTGACTATCTTTCCGTTTAGTCAGTTTTAAGATGTGTTTATTGGAAATTAAAATATGGATATAGAAGGCAAAGAATTATCTCTTTCACATCACATCTCTCTGGGAGGCAGTGCCGTTTAATGGAAAAAACACTGTACAAGAAGTCTGGATACTTGGTTCTAGATCCACCTCCCTATTTACCCAATATATGACATTGGAAAAGTCAATTTGTCTCAGTTTCCCTACTGGAAAGTGAGAAAAACTTGCCTCAGAGGTATAATAG
>NW_006776560.1:163965-212743 GCF_000442215.2 Lipotes vexillifer | reverse complement strand
GAAAGAGTTTAAACTTATTTTTGTTGTGTACTTTTTGATAGTGCAGAGTACTGATAATATAAAAAATTATGAAGCATAACCATGAACCCACCATCCAACTCAAAACTAGATCATTAGCAATTTGTTGCAGTTACTTACGTGCTCCTTCCATATTCCATCCCACTGCCTCCTTCTTTTTACTCTTAGACTGTAAGATTAAAAAATTGCTTTTAAGATCCTCCTCCTGTCTTAGAGTTTTTGAAATTTTACTACAATGTTTCAAAATATGTGGATTTCTTTTAATGTATCTTGCTTTACATCCATTTCCCCCCCAATCAGTGTATATAGACATATATTAACCTTCCTTATTCTGTTTATCTTTTACCTCTTCTTCATTGTTTTTCATCTACTTCTCTTTCCATAATTTCTTCAGCTTTATTTCCAGAGCAGTATTTCAGATCTGGGCTGTGTCTTATCTGCTGTTCAACCAGTCTCAGTTTTTGAGTTTGACAATTATACATATTTTAATTAAACTTCTAAAATTGGTTTGTTATTTTACTCATTTTGGAATTATGAGAGTGCTTTGTATATTTTTGTATGCAAGTCCTTTGTCAGATATGTATTTTGCAAATATTTTCTCCAAGTCAGTGACTTGTATTTTCATTCTCTTAATGGTGTCTTTTGTAGAGCAAATGCTTTTAATTTTAATGTAGTCTAGCTTATTAATTTTTTTATTCTTTGAATCACATTTTAGTGTTGTATCTAAAAAGTCATCACCAAACAAAAGGTCACCTAAATTTTCCTGTGTTATTTTTTAGAAATTTTATATTTAGGTCTATGACCCATTTTGAGTTATTTTGTTGTGGAAGGCATAAAATTATATTTAGATTCATCATTTTGGGGATGTGGGTATCCAGTTCTAGCACCATTTGTTGAAAAGTTTATCTTTTCCTCATTGAATTACCTTTGCTTCTGTGTCAAAGATCAGTGGACTGTATTTTGTGGGTCTCTTTGGGAGCATTCTTTTTTATTTCATTGATATGTGTGTGTATACTTTTGCCAATACCATATTATCTTGATTACTGTAGCTTTGTAGCAAGTCTTGAAGTTGGGTAGTGTGAGTCTACTGACTTTGTTCTTCCTGAGTATTCACTTGGCTATTCTGAGTCTTCTGCCTTTTGGTATAAACTTTAGAATTAGTTTGTTAACATCCACAAAACTTGCTGGGATTTTGAATGATATTGCATTGAATTTACAGATGAAGTTGGAAAAAGCTGACATCTTAACAATATTAAGTCTTCCTATCCATGAACGTGGACTTTGTCTTCATTTATTTAGATCTTTGATTTTTCCCCCATAGTTTTTAGTTTTCTTCATATAGAAATTGTACATATCTTATTATACCTAAGCATTTCTTTTTTGTTGTTGCTAATACAAATGGTATTGAGCTTGTAATTTAAATTTTCAATTTTTTACTGCTGATAAATGAGAAAGCAATTGAGTTTTATTTATTAATTTTGTATCCTGCAACATTGCTATAATTGTTTATTAGTTTCAGGAGGTTTTTTAATTTTCTGGTTATTTGAGATTTTCTCATATAAACAATCATGTCATTGGCGAACAGAGACAGTTTTATTTCTTTTTTCCCAATCTGTATACATTTAATTTCTTTTTCTTGTCTTATTGCATTAGCTAGAAGTTGCAGTAAAATGTTGAATAGGAGTAATGATGGGAGATATACTTATCTTGTTTCTAATCTTAGGGAGAAATTATATAGTTTCTCACTGTTAAGTATGCTGTTAGCTGTAGGGTTTTTTTGTAGATGTTCTTTCTTAAGGTGAAGATGTTCCCCTCATTCCTAGCTTGCTTTGACTTTTAATCAAGGATAGAAATTGAATTTTGTCTAGTTATTTTTATGAAACTACTGATATGATCATATGAATTTTCTTCTTTAGCCTGTTAATGTGATAGATTTTATTATTTGATTTTTGAATGTTAAATTAGGCTTGCATACCAGGAAAAGACCCCATTTGGTCCTGATGTATAATTCTTTTTATACATTGTTGGATTTAATTTGCTAATATTTTTGAAGATTTTTGCCTTTACGTTTAGGAAAGATATTGGTCTATAGTTTTCCTTTATTATAATGTTTTATCTGTTTCTAGTATAATTGTAATGCCAGCCTCATAGAATGAGTTAGAGCAAGGTCCTTTGGGGTTCTGTTTTCTGGAAGATATTGTAGAGAATTGGTGTCATTTCTTGCTTAAATGATAAAATTCACCAGTGAAATCATCTAAGAGTGGTGCTTTCCTTTTTTGGAGGGTTATTAGTTATTGATTCAATTTATTTAATAAATATAGGCTTATTTAGATTATCTAATTATCCTTCTGTGAGTTTTGTTAGATTGTGATAGATAGGCCAAGGAATTGGCCTATTTCATCTAAGTTATCAAATTTGTGGGTATAGAGTTGTTCATAATATTCCATTACTATTCTTTTAATGTCGCTGGGATCATTGGTGATGATCCTTCTTTCAATTCTGATATTAGTAACTGTGTATTCTCTTTTTTACTTGGTTAGCCTGGCTGGAGATTTATGAATTTCATTTATCTTTTCAAAGAACCAGCTTTTGGTTTGGTTGGTGTCCTCTACTGTTTTCCCGTTTTCAATTTCATTGATTTCTGCTCTGTTATTTTTTTCTTTTGCCTGCTGTTGCTTTACATTGCTCTTCTTTCTCTAGTTTCCTGTGGTGGAAGTTTAGGTTAATGATTTTATATACTTCTTCTTTTCTAATATATGAATTCAGTGCTATACAATGCCCTCAATGACCCAACAGTTTGGTCCCACTAAGCACTGCTTTAATGCATCCCACAATTGTAAATAGTTGTATTTTCATTTAGTTCAATACATTAAAAAAATTTCCCTTGCAAATTTTGACCCATGTATTATTTAGAAGTGGATTGTTTAACGTCCAAATATCTTGACATTTCCCAGCTATCTTTCTGTTACTGATTTCTAGTTTAAATTCCATTGCTGTCTGAGAGCATACTTTATATGATTTCTATTCTTTTAAGTTTGTCAAGATGTGTTTAATGGCCTACAATGTGATATATATGGGTGAATGTCCCACATGAGTTTCAAAAAATGTGTGTTCTGCTGTTGGATGAAGTAGTCTATAAGTGTCAACTAGAAACTGTTGATTTATGGTACTCTTCCGTTCAACTATATCCTTACTAATTTTCTGCTTGCTGGAATTGTGAATTACTGATAGAGGGGTATAAAGTTTCCACTGAAAATAATGGATTTATCTATTTCTCTCTACATTTCTATTAGTTTGTACCCCACATATTTTAACACTTTTTTGTTAGTCACATACATATTAAGAATTGTCATGTCTTCTTAGAGAATTGATTATATTATCAATATTATTATGTAATATCACTCTTAATCCCTGATAATATTCCTTTTACTGCAGTATGCTTTGTCTGGAATTAATGTAGGTACTCCAATTTTCTTTTGATTACTGTTAGCATAGTATATCTTTATACATCCCTTTACTTTTTTTTTTAACATCTTTATTGGAGTATAATTGCTTTGCAATGGTGTGTTAGTTTCTGCTTTATAACAAAGTGAATCAGTTATACATATACATATGTCCCCATATCTCTTCCCTCTTGCATCTCCCTCCCTCCCACACACCCTATCACACCACTGTAGGTGGTCACAAAGCAACCGAGCTGATCTCCCTGTGCTATGTGGCTGCTTCCCACTAGCCATCTATTTTACGTTTGGTAGTGTATATATGTCCATGCCACTCTCTCACTTTGTCCTAGCTTACCCTCCCCTTCCACATATCCTCAACTCCACCTCAAGTCCATTCTCTGGTAGGTCTGCTTCTTTATTCCCTTCTTGCCCCTAGGTTCTTCATGACCTTTTTTTTTAGATTCCATATATATGTGTTAGCATATGCTGTTTTTCTCTTTCTGACTTACTTCACTCCGTATGACAGACTCTAGGTCCATCCACCTCACTACAAATACCTCAATTTCGTTTCTTTTTATGGCTGAGTAATATTCCATTGTATATATGTGCCACATCTTCTTTACCCATTCATCTGTTGATGGACACTTAGGTTGCTTCCTGGCTATTGTAAATAGAGCTGCAATGAACATTTTGGTACATGACTCTTTTTGAATTATGGTTTTCTCAGGGTATATGCCCAGTAGTGGGATTACTGGGTCGTATGGTAGGTCTATTTTTAGATTTTTAAGGAACCTCCATACTGTTCTCCATAGTGGCTGTATCAATTTACATTCCCACCAACAGTGCAAGAGGGTTCCTTTTTCTCCACACCCTCTCCAGCATTTATTGTTTGTAGATTTTTTGATGATGGCCATTCTGACCACTGTGAGATGATATCTCATTGTAGTTTTGATTTGCAATTCTCTAATGATTAATGATGTTGAGCATGCTTTCATGTGTTTGTTGACAATCTGTATATCTTCTTTGGAGAAATATCTATTTAGGTATTCTGCCCATTTTTGGATTGGGTTGTTTGTTTTTTGATATTGAGCTGCATGAGCTGCTTGTAAATTTTGGAGATTAATCCTTTGTCAGTTGCTTCATTTGCAAATATTTTCTCCTATTTTGAGGGTTGTCTTTTAATCTTGTTTATGGTTTCCTTTTCTATGCAAAAGCTTTTAAGTTTCATTAGGTCCTGTTTGTCTATTTTTGTTTTTATTTCCATTTCTCTAGGAGATGGGTCAAAAAGGATCTTCCTGTGATTTATGTCATAGAGTGTTCTGCCTATGTTTTCCACTAAGAGCTTGATAGTGTCTGGACTTACATTTAGGTCTTTAATCCTTTTTTTTTTTTTTTTTTTTGTGGTACGCGGGCCTCTCACTGCTGTGGCCCCTCCCGTTGCGGAGCACAAGCTCCGGACGCGCAGGCTCAGCGACCATGGCGCACGGGCCCAGCCGCTCTGCGGCATGTAGGATCTTCCCAGTCCAGGCCACGAAGTCATGTCCCCTGCATTGGCAAGCGGACTCTCAACCACTGCATCACCAGGGAAGCCCCTTTAATCCATTTTGAGTTTATTTTTGTGTATGGTGTTAGGGAGTGTTCTAATTTCATTCTTTTACATGTACCTGTCCAGTTTTCCCAGCACCACTTATTGAAGAGGCTGTAGTTTCCAGTGTGTATTCTTGCCTCCTTTATCAAAGATAAGGTGACCATATGTCCATGGGTTTATCTCTGGGCTTTCTATCCTGTTCCATTGATCTATATTTCTGTTTTTGTGCCAGTACCATACTGTCTTGATTACTGTAGCTTTGTAGTGTAGTCTGAAGTCAGGGAGCCTGATTCCTCCAGCTCCGTTTTTCTTTCTCACGATGGCTTTGCCTATTTGGGGTCTTTTGTGTTTCCATACAAATTGTGAAATTTTTTGTTCTAGTTCTGTGAAAAATGCCAGTGTTAGTTTGATAGGGATTGCATTGAATCTGTAGATTGTTTTGGGTAGTAGAGTCATTTTCACAATGTTGATTCTTCCAATCCAAGAACATGGTATATCTCTCCATCTATTTGTATCATCTTTAATTTCTTTCATCAGTGTCTTATAATTTTCTGCATACAGTTCAGTTGTCTACTTAGGTAGGTTTATTCCTAGGTATTTTATTATTTTTGTTGCAATGGTAAATGGGGATGTTTTTAAATTTCACTTTCAGATATTTCATCATTAGTGTATAGGTATGCAACATATTTCTGTGCATTAATTTTGTACCCTGCTACTTTACCAAATTCATTGGTTAGCTCTAGTAGTTTTCTGGTAGCATCTTTAGAATTCTCTATGTATAGTTGCATGTCATCTGAAATCAATGACAGCTTTACTTCTTCTTTCCCGATTTGGATTCCTTTTATTTCTTTTTCTTCTCTGATTGCTATGGCTAAAACTTCCAAAACTATGTTGAATAAGAGTGGTGAGAGTGGGCAACCTTGTCTTGTTCCTGATTATAGTGGAAATGGTTTCAGTTTTACACCGTGAGGACGATGTTGGCTGTGGGTTTCTCATATATGGCCTTTATTATGTTGAGGAAAGTTCAGTCTATGCCTACTTTTTGGAGGCTTTTTACCATAAATGGGTGTTGAATTTTGTTGAAACCTTTCTCTGCATCTATTGAGATGATCATATGGTTTTTCTCCTTCAATTTGTTAATGTGGTGTATCACATTGATTGATTTGCATATATTGAAGAATCCTTGCATTCCTGGGATAAACCCCACTTGATCATGGTGTATGATCCTCTTAATGTGCTGTTGGATTCTGTTTGCTAGTATTTTGTTGAGGATTTTTGCATCTATGTTCATCAGTGATATTGGCCTGTAGTTTTCTTTCTTTGTGATGTCTTTGCCTGGTTTTGGTATCAGGTGATGGTGGCCTTGGAGAATGACTTTGGGAGTGTTCCTCCCTCTGCTATATTTTGGAAGAGCTTGAGAAGGATAGGTGTTAACTCTTCTCTAAATGTTTGATAGAATTCGCCTGTGAAGCCATCTGGTCCTGGGCTTTTGTTTGTTGGAAGATTTTTAATCACAGTTTCAATTTCAGTGCTTGTGCTTGGTCTGCTCATATTTTCTATATCTTTCCTGTTCAGTTTCAGGAGTTGTGCATTTCTAAGAATTTGTCCATTTCTTCCAGGTTGTCCATTTTATTGGCATAGAGTTGCTTGTAGTAATCTCTCATGATCCTTTGTATTTCCACAGTGTCAGTTGTTACTTCTCCTTTTTCATTTCTAATTGTATTGACTTGAGTCTTTTCCCTCTTTTTTCTTGAGTCTGGCTAATGGTTTACCAATTTTGTTTATCTTCTCAAAGAACCAGCTTTTAGTTTTATTGATCTTTGCTATGGTTTCCTTCATTTCTTTTTCATTTATTTCTGGTCTGATCTTTATGATTTCTTTTCTTCTGCTAACTTTGGGGTTTTTGGTTCTTCTTTCTCTAATTGCTTTAAGAATAAGGATAGGTTGTTTATTTGAGATGTTTCTTGTTTCTTAAGGTAGGATTGTATTGCTATAATGTTCCCTCTTAGAAGTGCTTTTGCTGCATTCCATAGGTTTTGGGTTGTCGTGTTTTCATTGTCATTTGTTTCTAGGTATTTTCTGATTTCCTCTTTGATTTCTTCAGTGATCTTTTGGTTATTAAGCAGTGTATTGTTTCGCCTCCATATATTTGTATTTTTTACAGATTTTTTCCTGTAATTGATATCTAGTCTCATAGCATTGTGGCCTGAAAAGATACTTGATATGATTTCAATTTTCTTAAATTTACCAAGGCCTGATATATGACCCAAGATATGATCTATCCTGGAGAATGTTCAATAGGCACTTGAGAAGAATGTGTATTCTGTTGTTTTTGGATGGAATGTCCTATAAATATCAATTAAGTCCATCTTGTTTAATGTATCATTTAAAACTTGTGCTTAGTTAATTATTTTCATTTTGGATGACCTGCCCATTGGTGATAGTGGGGTGTTAAAGTCCCCTACTATGTTTGTGTTACTGTCGATTTCTCCTTTTATGGCTGTTAGCATTATCCTTATGTATTGAGGTGCCCCTATGTTGGGTGCATAAATATTTAGGATTGTTATATCTTCTTCTTGGATCGATTCCTTGATCATTATGTAGTGTCCTTCTTTGTCTCTTCTAATAGTCTTTGTTTTAAAGTCTATTTTGTCTCATGTGAGAATTGCTACTCCAGCTTTCTTTTGATTTCCATTTGCATGGAATATCTTTTTACATCCCCTCAGTTTCAGTCTGTATGTGTCCCTAAGTCTGAAGTGGGTCTCTTGTAGACAGCATATATATGGGTCTTGTTTTTGTATCCATTCAGCCAGTCTATGCCTTTTGGTTGGAGCATTTAATCCATTTACATTTAAGGTAGTTATGGATATGTATGTTCTTATTATCATTTTCTTAATTGTTTTGGGTTTGTTATTGTAGGTCTTTTCCTTCTCTTGTGTTTCCCACCCAGAGAAGTTCCTTTAGCATTAGTTTTAAGGCTGGTTTGGTGATGCTGAATTCTCTTAGCTTTTGCTTGTCTGTAAAGGTTTTAATTTCTCTGTCAAATTTGAATGAGATCCTTGCTGGGTAGAGTAATCTTGGTTGTAGGTTTTTCTCCTTCATCACTTTAAATATGTCCTGCCACTCCCTTCTGGCTTCCAGTGTTTCTGCTGAAAGGTCAGCTGTAACCTTATGGGGATTCCCTTGTGTGTTATTCGTTTTTCCTTTGCTGCTTTTAATATTTTTTCTTTGTATTTAATTTTTGGTTGTTTGATTAATATGTGTCTTGGCATATTTCTCCTTGGATTTATCCTGTATGGGACTCTCTGTGCTTCCTTGACTTGATTAACTATTTCTTTTCCCATATTAGGGATGTTTTCAACTATAATCTCTCCAAATATTTTCTCACTCCCTTTCTTTTTTTCTTCTTCTTCTGGGACCCCTATAATTCGAATGTTGGTGCATTTAATGTTGTCCCAGAGATCTCTGAGACTGTCCTCAATTCTTTTCATTCTTTTTTCTTTATTCTGCTCTGCATTAGTTATTTCCACTATTTTATCTTCCAGGTCACTTATCCGTTTTTCTGCATCAGTTATTTTGCTACTGATCCCTTCTAGAGAATTTTTAATTTCGTTTATTGTGTTGTTCATCACTGTTTGTTTGCTCTTTAGTTCTTGTAGGTCCTTGATAAACGTTTCTTATATTTTCTCCCTTCTCTTTCCAAGATTTTGGATCACCTTTACTATCATTATTCTGAATTCTTTTTCTGGTAGACTGCCTATTTCCTCTTCATTTGTTAGGTCTGGTGGGTTTTTATCTTGCTCCTTCATCTGCTGTGTGTTTTTCTGTCTTCTCATTTTGCTTATCTTACTGTGTTTGGGGTCTCCTTTTTGCAGGCTGCAGGTTCGTAGTTCCCCTCGTTTTTGGTGTCTGGACCCAGTGGCTAAGGTTGGTTCAGTGGGTTGTGTAGGCTCCCTGGTGGAAGGGACTAGTGCCTGTGTTCTGGTGGATGAGGCTGGATCATGTTTTTCTGGTGGGGAGGTCCACGTCTTGTGGTGTGTTTTGGGGGTGTCTGTGGCCTTAATATGATTTTAGGCAGCCTCTCTGCTAATGGATGAGGTTGTGTTCCTGTCTTGCTCGTTGTTTGGCATAGGGTGCCCAGCACTGTAGCTTGCTTGTCGTTGAGTGGAGCTGGGTCTTGGTATTCAAATGGAAATCTCGGGGAGATTTTCGCTGTTTGATATTACGTGGAGCTGGGAGGTCTCTTGTGGACCATTGTCCTGAACTTGGCTCTTCCACCTCAGAGGCACAACACTGATGCCTGGCTGGAGCACCAAGAGGCTGTCATTCACATGGGTCAGAATGAAAGGGAGAAAAGAAAGAAAGAAAGAAAGAAAGAAAGAAAGAAAGAAGAAGATAAAAGAAAATAAAGTAAAACAAAATAAAATAAAGTTATTAAAATAAAAAAGAAAATAATTAAGGAAAAAATTTAAAAAGTAATAAAACAAACAAACAAACAAGAGAACAGAGCGACAGAATCCTAGGACAAATGGTGGAAGCAAAGCTATACAGACAAAATCTCACACAGAAGCATACACATACACACTCACAAAAAGAGGAAAAGGGGAAAAAATAATAAATCTTGCTCTCAAAGTCCACCTCCTCAATTTGGGGTGATTCGTTGTCTATTCATGTATTCCGCAAATGCAGGGTACATCAAGTTGATTGTGGAGCTTTAATCCACTGCTTCTGAGGCTGCTGGGAGAGATTTCCCTTTCTCTTCTTTGTTCTCACAGCTCCCGGAGTTCAACTTTGGATTTGGCCCCAGCTCTGTCTGTAGGTCGCCTGAGGGTGACTGTTCTTCACTCTGAGAGGATGGGGTTAAAGGAGCAGCCGAATCGGGGGCTCTGGCTCACTCAGGCTTGGGGGAGGGAGGGGTACGGATGCGGGCCGAGCCTGCGGTGGCAGAGGCCAGCGAGACATTGAACCAGCCTGAGGCTCACTGTGCGTTCTCCCGGGGAAGCTGTCCCTGGATCACAGCACCCTGGCATTGGTGGGCTGCACAGGCTCCTGGGAGGGGCGGTGTGGAGAGTGACCTGTGCTCGCACACAGCCTTCTTGGTGGTGGCAGCAGCAGCCTTAGTGTCTCATGCCCATGTCTGGGGTCCGCGCTGATAGCTGTGGCTCACACCCATCTCTGGAGCCCCTTTACGTGGCGCTCTGAATCCCCTCTCCTCACGCACCAGGAAAAAAGAGGCAAGAAAAAGTCTCTTGCCTCTTCGGTAGCTCCAGATTTTTTCCCGGACTCCCTCCCAGCTAGCGGTGGCGCACTAACCCCTCCAGGCTGTGTTCACGCCGCCAACTCCAGTCCTCTCCCTGGGATGCACTGAATCCGGACACTCAGCTCCCAGCCCCCGCCCGTCCCAGCGGCTGAGCAGAGAAGCGTCTCGGGCTGGTGAGTGCTGGTCGACACTGGTCCTCTGTGCGGGAATCTCTCCACTTTGCCCTCTGCACCCCTGTGGCTGCGCTCTTCTCTGTGGCTGCGAAGCTTCCCCATCTCTCCACCCGCAGTCTCTGCCCACGAAGGGGCTTTCTAGTGTGTGGAAACCTTTCCTCCTTCACAGCTCCCTCCCCCTGGTGCAGGTCCCATCCGTATTCCTTTGTCTCTGTTTTTTCTTTTTTCTTTTGCCCTACCCAGGTACATGGGGAGTTTCTTTCCTTTTGGGAAGTCTGAGGTCTTCTGCTGGGGCTCAGTAGGTGTTCTGTAGGAGTTGTTCCACATGTAGATATATTTCTGATGTACTTGTGGGGAGGAAGGTGATCTCCGCATCTTACTCTTCCGCCATCTTGAACGCCCATCCATCCCTTTACTTTTAATTTATCTGTGTCATTAAACTAAAATAGGTTTCTTGTAGACAACCTATAGTTGGATGTTAGTTTTTAATTTTTTAATTCACTGTCAGTCTCTCTCTCTCTCTCTCTCTCTGCAGTTGTTTATTTAAACCATTTACATTGAAAGTAATTATTGATAATGTTGGATTATTAGCTATCATATTTGTAACTGTTTTCCATTTGTAGTATTTGTTCTTTGTTTTCTTTTTCCCCCTATTTTTCTGCCTTCCCTGTTTTTAACTGAGAATTTTATGATTCAATTTTCCCTCCTCTTTTTCTATCATTTGTACTTTAAAAATTATTTTTAGCATTTGCAATACACATTTGCAGCTAATGTAAGTCCACATTCAAATAGCACTGTACCTCTTCATGAGTAATACAGGTATTTTATAACAGAATATTCCTAGTTCCTCCCTTTTGTCCCTTTAAATATTGCTGTCATTCACTTAACTTATACATAAGCTATAATCAACCAATGCATTATTGTTATCATTATTTGGACCCAACAATTATTGATTAGATCAACTAAGAATAAGAAAAATAAAATATTTTATTTTACTTTAGTTTATTCCTTCTCTACTGGTCCTCCTTTCTTTATGTAGAGCTGATTTTCTGACTATCATTTTCTTTCTCACTGAAGAACTTATTTTAACATGCTTTGCAAGGCAGGCCCACTGGTGGCAATTTCCTTTAGTTTTTGTTTGTGTAAGAAGTCTTTATGTTTTCTTCACTTCTAATTGATAATTTCAGTGAATACAGAATTTTAAGTTGGTACTTTTTTCTTTCAACACGTTAAATATTTCATACTACTCTCTTCTTGCCTGCACAGTTTTGTAGGGGAGTCCTATGTAATTCTTACCCTTGTTTCTCTACAGGCAAGGTGTCTTGACTCCCTGTCACACCTAGGCCATCCAGCTTCTTTCAAAATTTTCTTTTATCTTTGATTTTCTCTAGTTTGAATATGATATGCTTAAGTGTAGCCTTATTTTATTTATTTTTTATTTATCCTGCTTGGTATTATGTGAGCTTCCTGGATTTGTGGTTTTGTGTCTGTCATTAATTTTGGAAAGCATTCAGCCATACTGTATCAAATTTGTGAGAATCAACATCTTTACTATTTTGATTCTTCCAATCTATGAACATAGTATGTCTTTATTTAGGTCTTTGTTTTCTTTCATCATTGTTGAGGAAGCTTTCCTCCAGATATAATTTGCATTGTTTCTGCCATCACCAAGGGCCATGCCACTCTAAAACTGGCACCACTCTAGGCCCCTACTAAGTCCCTCAATTTAATCAGGTTCATTTATCCTTTTCTACTTCCCTTGCTGATAACCTGAGATCTTTTGTATTTGCTCATTGCTCTTTGATTAGGTTTCAGCTCACATTTTTTTCCATTTACTCTTCCTGGCTCTTTGGATATTTCCCTTACTTCCCATGAGTCTAGCAAAACAATAAAAACTATATTGTACATAGGCCCTTTGCTGTGGGAAGTCCTCACAAAGAGCTAGTAAACCAAGTTGTTGGAATTGATTGGAAAGCAGGTGAAAATAATGAACTTATCAAGTGAAGATTTAATTTTAATCTTAAAATAAAGCATTGTTTTACTGAATTATGAGTAATAACATGCAGAACCTGCAGATAGGGCTTTGCTGAGGCCAGGTACCAGTAATCAGTACTGCCTAGCTGTGTACCTGGTCTGCCCTCTCTGGACATCAAAGTCTTAACTCTTATTTTTAGTTAGTATCCAACCAGTCCATACCCCTATCTTTAACATTACCTGGAGAATTTCTTTAAATTGCAACTTTATACAAACCACAAAGCTATTTCTAGAGTATGATTTTGGAATGAGAATTATGTAAAGTGTATAGAGTTAACTTATATTTGTGTTGTGTGCTGATGCTCTTCTCAGTTGCATGCTATTCCACGCTCCTTGCTGGTTGTCATTGTTATGGACATCCATGTATCAGAACTGATTTCGCAGAAGATTCTTCATCTCTTTGTACAACTGTTCAACTCTATTTCTATAAATTTGTCTACTGTTTCTACCATATATAAAATGCTGTCATAAAAAGGGGTGTACTCTTCACAAATGCACTTCCTATAAAACATTCCACAATGGCTTCTTTTTCTATTCTTGTTTGTATTCTCTCTGTACTCCTCCTATCAGCTCAGTCATATAATGGTGGTGGTGGTGGTGGGCAGTATTACTGCTTTTTTTTTTTTTGGTGGTATGCGGGCCTCCCACTGTTGTGGCCTCTCACGTTGTGGAGCACAGGCGCTGGACGCGCAGGCTCAGTGGCCATGGCTCATGGGCCTAGCCGCTCCGCGGCATGTGGGATCCTCCTGGACCGGGGCATGAACCTGTGGCCCCTGCATTGGCAGGCGGACTCTCAACCACTGCGCCACCAGGGAAGCCCAGTATTACTGCTTTTGATGATGTTTTGTTAGAATGAAAACAAATGCGCAGTTAGAAAACCACCTGAAAAATTTCCTCCATATTTCATAAGTCATTGATAGTCACTTCTGTTATCACACCATTAATCTTTCCTTCCAACCACCAATTCTCCAGCAACCTTCGGATCTACTGTTACACACAAACATTATGTTAATAATACCAAAGCAATTTATTTTAAAAAATAAAGTTATCTATTAAATGTCTCCTATGAGACACTGTCATTTAGATACCTCCCCTTAGGATTTACTACTTAAAAAAACAGTACTACATTGACGAAATACTTTGGTGCTTTATAAAATAAACTTAGTTTTTATTAAGAAATTATCCATACAGTTAAAACATTTTCCTGTGAAGAAATTGGCATTTTTATGGACACAGCCACATTGGATAGGAAAGGGTAAAATAATATAGTTCTTCTAAAACAATTTTAGAAGGCAAATCCCCTGGCTGTATATATGCAGTTTCAGTCAATTAACAATTAAAACTTTAAAGGAAACATCTTCAATTACTTAGAATAGTATACAGATAGTTGATGAGATGCTTTGTTTTTTCTCAGAGAACTCTCTGCTTTGATTTCTTGTTTAGGTTGAAAGTAAGCAAGTAATTAAGGCTCAATAACTAAGCAGTAGGAGGATGAGACTGAACTAGAACAGGAGTCCTCACTCTCATGATTTTCTTATCTTCTCTGGCCCTCTTATGCCTTTGCTAGTCTCTGAGGGATAGCTTTGTTCATTCAGGTTGGCTATCACTTTATGGTTGAAACTTTGTCCATATTAGCTTCTGGGTTTACACTCTTACATATTTGTGGCAGAGATGAAACTGGCCAAAGATGAAACTCTAATCTTCAATTTGAAAATTTTCAGTGACTAAATGTTGGGGTTTATGTCTATTTCTTGTGCTAATCACTGGGTAGAGAGTGTGGTAAGACACCCATGCATTAGCCCAATCCTTGGGGGTCTGGAGATGGGGGTCAGGTAGCTCCTATTTGGGTCACCTATAAGTTGGGACAAGCGGGGAGAAATGGTTCCTCCAAAGAAGAGCATGGGTGCAGCAAAGGTATAATCCTTGGGGAAGTTTCTGTGACCTGGGAAGTCATCCAAATTTGTGTCTACTCCAGGCCTATGATTCAGAGAGTAAAAATATGAATGATTTGATGCAAAAAAGATTATGTATTTTCTCCTTAGAAGTATATAATGTATTCAACCCACTTGCTATTTAAAACTTTATATATGAAGTCCAAAACAAAATGACAAGAATAACTCTTTTCCTATCTACCTAAATTTTGAGGGTCATATAAGATGATAAATATGCTGGATCTACACAAATTATAAACCATGGTACATATTATCATAATCATTATTTATATCGGAGGTAGAAAGAGCAGGTAAGGGACTCTTTATTTTCCTTAGACACATTCTTCCTTTCTGTGAGCCTAAACTCTGGAAGGAACAGAAGAAAGACAAAGATTCTGATGGGGAGGAGAAAACATTTCTAAAGTTTAAAGGTTTGGAGATGACTAGGAGAGATATGTGGCTGTTAAACATCTCACACCTGGTATTAGGTACATTCAAAATATACCCTAATGGGCTGTGAAATTTCAGATGACCCTTGGGCAGGGAGAGGAAATGGAAGAGTAGGAGGCCCAGAAAGTTGGGATTTTTAGGAATTCATGTGTGTGTGTGTTGGGGCAGAAGTGGATTCTCCCATTCTGTGTCCAGCTCCAACCCACAGGGGTACTATCTCGTGTCTCTCTCCCTCTCCCTTGCCTGAGTGAGAGTCCTTATCTCCGCCCAAGAGAAGATCCAGAATCTGTAGACTCATTTCACAATATCTTTTCTTTTTAAGGTCAAACAATAAAAGTGGTTTCTAGAAGAAGAGGTCCTATAAAATATGAAGTTGTAAGGATATTCCAGAGCACTTACTCTTTGGTATTACCCAGTGTGAAGGTTAATTTTATATGTCTACTTGGCTAGGTCATGCTTCCCAGATATTTGCTGAAACACCATTGTAGATGTTGCCGTGAAGTCATTTTTTGGATGAGATTAACATTTAAATCATTAGAGTGAATTACTCTCCATAATGTGAGTGAGCCTTGTTGAATCAGTTGAAGGCTTTAAGAGAAAAAGACTAAGGTCTGCCTGAAAAAAAGGAATTCTGTTTCCAGACTGTCTTTGTATTTGAATTGCAACATGAACTCTTCCCTGGTTCTCCAGTTGGCTAATCTGCCTTGCAGATTGCAGACTTGCCTTCCTCCACAATTGTGTGAGCCAATTTGCCATTTCCTTAAAACCTCTCTCTGTCTCTGTCTCTCTCCCCCTCCCCCCTTTCTGTTTATGTCTAATAGGGAGATAGTAGGATAGATGTTGCATTTTATTGTTGTTTTTGTTGTTGGCTGCATGTGTTTGAGTGTGTGTTGCTATAATGTGTATATGGTAATACTTGGCTCATGTTAGATGATCATGAAATGTTCGTTTTATTCAATGCCTTACAATCCTCCAGTCCTAAAAAAAACTTTTATAGGGGAGTGAAGAAGCTTTATCTTACTTGTAAGCATCAGAATCATCCTCTTGACATTGGGAAAAGGATCCCTAGCATATTTTCCAAGCTGAAAACAAATGAGCTGTTGCCATACAAAGCCAACATAATGGAGGTTATAAAGTTGAAAGCGGTGGCACCTGTGACAGATCCTGTGCTACAGACTGGAAAATAAAAGCCTCACCTCAAGGAGTTCCCCCTAGAGTGGGGAAGACCAAGTTACTTAACCAGGCAAACGTATTATACAGTGACAGGTGCTAAGATGTAGGTACACGCAGAACGCCATGACAAAGCAGACAAGGTTCCCTATCATGGGGTTAGGGTCAGGGGCTTCCCAAAGAAGGTGACAGCTGAGCTCTATCCTGAGTATGAGGAGGGATTTCAAAGGTAGAAAACGATATGTAAGGATATTCCAGAGCATAGTAACAGCATAAGCCAAGGCTGAGAGTCATGAGAAAGCCCAACACATGAGGGAAACTAAAACATGTTATTGTGCTACTCACTGGAGAGTCAAGGAAGACCCCTGCCCTCAGTTGACTCTCAGCTTCATAGAGAATGTAGGATATTTACATGCAAGAAAAACACCATCAAGCTAAATGTGAAACCAGTAGTGAAAAGAAGAGTTTAGGGATGATGGGAGTGAGGATGGATCACTGTGAACCAGCTTCTGGGAGTTTAGTGGTGGAAAGGGAAATAAGGTTGAACCTTATGTGGAAACTAAGACTAGGAGAGAGAATGCAGAACCCATTCAAGGCAAGAGAAATGACACAATCAAGGAACTTCTAGGAAGGAAACAGTGGACCACATGGCCCAGTGTTTCTCAAATTGAGGCTGTACTGCCCAACTAGTGAATACTCAGAAGTGTGTGGGGACATATAGTTGTCAAAGTGCCTGGGAGGAGCTACTGGCATTTAGTATCTTGAGATCAGTGATGCAAACCTGTCATTCATCGAGGTCCTTAGGTGAGATTACATAATTGAACCTAATAATTAACAAGCTTCAGGTTTGCCATGTGTATTTGTTATTTCAAAACCAAATTTATTTGGGGGAGATCCCCTACCCCTAACCCCCATCCCTTTTTTTTTTTTGGCAAGGATTTGGAAGTAGGTAAGATGCTTTAACCTTCACATCTTATGTATCTTTCTTTATGAGACTGGACGATACCCACCAGAATTTTGAAAAAAGGGTGGCTGCCTTATTATGAAGAGGTCTAGAATAAATACAGGAGGACTTGTCCATGATCATACTGGGTGATTTTCTTCTTTCAGTCTTGTCTTCCTGACACCTTCCTGTCCACCCCCACCCCACACAGAAGAAAACTCTGGCCCTCTGTATTCAGATATGCTTGGGGCATTTGGACTATAGACCTTGCAACATGATAGATGGGCACAAGAAGCTGGATTGTTTCAGCAAATCTAATTGAAAAGAAAACTGGATATTGGTGCCTCAGCCATGATGAATGAATACAAAATGCTGTAGCCTGTTACCAAGTTATAATTCAGAAACTTGACGTTCCCACTTCTTTCCACTCAGGACCTTAGGCAAAACATTTTTGTTCTTCTTCCGAAGTTCAACCTAGCCAGTAGGCCTTTTATGAGAGGACTGGCTGTGTTCTGATTATTGCAGAAATTAACAAAAAGCCAATTAATAGAAATAAATTTGGAGATGTTCCAGGATACAAAACAAATAAGGGCCTCCCAAATTATTGCTAAACAATGAGATGGCTATCATTTCTAATGAGTAGTAAATATCTGCATCAAGGCAGTGTGCTCTCAAAAATGTACCAGGCTTCCTTCTCAGTGTATGAGATTAAGAATGATGTGCCCTCTCAGTATGACATAGAAAATCATCTATATCATCATGGAGTCCTTTCTGTATAACTAGAATAAAATGATTTCCTCTGTGTGAAATGGATTTCTGCCTCCATTCCCCTCAAATTCAGTTACAAAAGGTTTAACCATGGCTCTATTCCAAGTTGTGTTTTGGTTTGTTTGGTCTTTTTATAAGCTTAAACCAGCAGCTGTGCATGTTTGTGCAATTCCAAAGTCAGGATTTATATATGTAATTTTTCAACTGAGGGAAAAAGAAGTTAAAAATATCTTTAATGAATCACATGGAAAGAAATATAACACCAAAGAAATGCTCTCTTTTATTTCATATACATATTTGCAATATTTATAATGGAATTGATATAGACCTCTCTTGGGATAAGGTTTATCTTCCTACAAAGTGGTTTAGTTAATTTTCAATGCAGTAATTCAGGAAAGCAAATAGGTTTTGAAGTCTCATATGGCGTCAAGATGCAGATTGGACTGATTTCCTTTAAAAAAAAGTGTTTGGACACTTCTCCTGGGAAACATGCACCCCTATCTTACTCAAATCCCTCCAAATTCAAAGCAGGGCCCAGACTGCCACTAACCTTTTACAGAATGAGGAATATTGGAAAGGCAAAACTGCTGGCCAAGCAGAACCCCTTCAGCAGTATCCGTATTTCCTGGTCAGCACCATCCTTTTCTTCCCCTTCAGTTTGCCTCTCATTGGAGTGGGTGTACTAACAGATTTGATAAACGCATTGTTGTATTTTTGTAGGAAGTGCTATTAAGTGGCATTTTCTTCCAATATTTTTCTATCCTGGAATGAGAAAAGATCACTCTCTTAGGCCTTTCATCCATTTTCCCTTCAGTGTCTTCATATCCTCCCCGCTTCCCCCGCTTTCCCTGCCACTCCTCCACACCCTGGCTGTCCAACTGCAACACTTTTCCTCTTGTGTCCTCAGCACAGTCTCCAAGCCAACTTCCTCCCCCTTCCCTCCTATCTGGGGCTTGCACCCAAGGGTAAGACATCATCTGGATGCTACACCAGATTCTGCACATACCTAATACTTTCTTACCTGAAAAAAGACTTAGGGAGAGTTTGACTTAGTCTTATGTAGACATTTAGCTCAATAGGTTGTGCTCAGTAAAGCTGTTTACATCCTGTGGCTCACTGTATTAATTCAAGGCTCTTGGCATCAAAAACTTGGGACACAGCAGTAGCTTTGAGAATTTCTCACCTACATCCTTTTAAAAAGAATTTTTCATTGGTCACAGAAGGGAGGTTCTTTTCTCCTCATTTGATATCTACCCTGGAAATCTGGCAGAGGGCCATATATCGTGCTCACTCAACATTAACTTCGCCCAGATACTAGACCCAGAAAACAATTTTAGCTTCAACCTTCCAGATAAAAGATGAAGTGAAAATGAATTAGTAGGAGAAGCTAGTATCCTTTTATCACTTAATAGTTTTTAATGAATTTGGTTCTATTGATTTGTCATAAAGAAAAAGAAGAGAAGATTTGCCTTCGACCTGTCTTGGGACAGTCAAAATCTGATTATCTTTTGCCTTCTACATACCCCATCAATGAACAGGGCACAAGCAGGATTTCTTTGCCTACCTTTCTGTACCTGAATACACAGAACTATGCTCAGCCCATGCAGAGAAGAAGAGGTACACTGTGACTACATAGCTGACAATTGCCTACTACTACTGCTGCGGCTGCTGCTACTACTACTACTACTACTACTTTCTATCACCACGACCAGTCGTGGTAACAGTTAACCTTTGTTGGATACTTCCTACATGCCGGGCATTGTAGATGCCTTGTGCTCAAAGTTTTATGTATATTTTCTTATCAAATCTTTATAAAAGCCATTTTGAATGTAAGCAATACTATCGTTATCCCATTTTTCAGATGAAAAAACTGGGACTTTAAAAAGTAGGAGGGGGGGCTTCCCTGGTGGCGCAGTGGTTGAGAGTCCGCCTGCCGATGCAGGGGACACGGGTTCGTACTCCAGTCAGGGAAGATCCCACGTGCCGCGGAGCGGCTGGGCCCGTGAGCCATGGCCATTGAGCCTGCGCGTCCGGAGCCTGTGCTCCGCAACGGGAGGGGCCACAACAGTGAGAGGCCCGCGTACCACAAAAAAAAAACAAAACAAAAATAAAACAAAAGTAGGAGGTTACCCAAGGTGTGGAATTGCACTTTAACAATCATAGCCTTTTCCATAAAGGACAAAAATATGGCAAAAAATCAAACAGAATCAAGGAGTAATAAAATAGACGAGAACAGAAAGCATTAGCATTCACAGTACCAATAGTGCTATGGTTTTTCTTGAACATTTAAGGTCCAGTATTTTTAGTGTATTTTTATACATTTTATACATATACTTTTAGTGTATTTTTATACATTTTACACATATACTTTCTGTATTATAATTACTCTTAAGGTAATGAAAATATTTAGACAAATATAGAACCAAGAACTAGCAGCAGACTAAAATATATGAAGTCAATTTATATAGATACAGAGAAGCATCTTTCACTAACAGATTAGCTCAGAGGTTCACAGAATGTTAATCTCTAGTTTTCAATAATCAGTGCTGGTGTGACCTTTATGTAATCAAGTCCTGACTTATTGAGAAAGAAGGTACAACATTTTTTTCTTCTTCTAAGATTCACTCAGTTTTCCTGAAGACTGTTTATTCACAAAATAAACAGAGTATTAGATGCACAAACTCTAATACAAAGCTAATATTGTATTTTATTCCTAAAAGACTTATATTTAAGTTTTTTCCAGATTATTTGCCATTTAAAAGAACTGACAAGTTAAAGCTCATTTACTCCATGAAACTTTACTTCTGTCTGATGCCCATATTGCATACACCAGGCTAATTCTTAGCTTTCCCTCAATGTGTATCTGGAATTATGATATTTTAGGTCTGTATGCAAAAGCTCAACTTCCACAGCAGGCCTGATCAATGATGAAATCCATGACTTGCTTCTGTTTCAGCATCTATTCCAAAATATATTTGTTCAAATAAATGTGTCCCTTTGATAATGGTTTTTGGTGAGCATGACACAAGGAAAACTTACTTTGCATTTACCCTGGGATGGTGATGAGAAAATTTCTGAAACTGTAAGTGTTCAGGAGGATTGAGTTCCAGTTCTAGTTGTGTTATTTTTGACAATTCACTTTACCTCTTTAGGACTTTATACAGTCTCTCCTGCAAAGTGATGGTATTGGACTGAAAGATATTAAGGGTTCCATCCAGGTCTAAGATTTTAGGATTTTTGATTTCAGAGTTTCAAGACATTTGAATTGGGTAAGTCTTCCTTTCAAACACGGGGGAAAAAAGGGATCAGGACTCTTAGGCACTCATATATAAATGGCATATGATTTCACTTGAAAAGAGGAAGCTGTCATAGTTCATGCTTTTATTTTCATTATTTCCTATCATGGGCATTAGCTGGCATTTGAATTGTATATGTAATTTTTGTTGGTTGGACGTAGATTTGACTTCCCTTAATATATTTGACCCTTGAAGCCGGCAAGTCCAGCTAATCATGGCTGTGACCTGCATCATGTGGCCATTTATTCATCAATATATTCATTCAGGAAGTGTTTATTGAGTACTTTCAGCCACTGATCAAGGCACTGTGGACACAGGGTGAACACGGGTATGTTGCTTACCGTCACGGAGCTTACAGTTCAATTGGGGAGACAGAAAATGATTAAACAGTAAGTATTTAAAATCGTGATGAGTTCCAGGGGAAAAACAGGTTGTTGTGAGATAGAATAGCAGTCAGAGGTGGGGTGCTGAGAATAACAGTCAGAGGTGGGGTGCTGATGAGAAGAGATCTTATGTAGAAATCACGGTCAGGGAAAGCCTCCCTAAGGACTGACATGTAAGCCTCACCCTCAAAGAAGAAGGTAGCTATGTGTCCAACAGTGGGAAGGATGTGAAGGGTTTCTGAGACAGGAAAGAACTTAGAATGCTTAAGTCTGGGTGGACTAACAAGTAAATGGGAGAACGGCATAAAATGAGATTGGGAAATAGCAGCTAACATTGTCTAAGAGCACGTTTTGGCCAGGAATTCTTCTAAGAACTTTCTATGGCTTATCTCCATTGATACTCATACCAAGCCTGTGAATTTGGTATTATTATTATTAGCCCCATTTACCGATGAGGAAAGGAATACATGAAGAGTTTGAGTAACTTGCAAAAATTACACAGCTGGTAAAGAGTTGCACTGGGACTCTAATCCATGTAGAGAGTGTGCTCTAAACCAGAACACAGTATGGCTTCAGAAATAATGGTCAGATGACACATGGCCTTGTGGGCTGCCAAAAAGGGTTTGAATTGGATTATAAATGTAATGGATAGACATTAAACTATTCTTGGTAACATAATCAAAGCTATGTTTTGTGGATGCATTTTTGGCTGATATGTGGATAATAGGGGTGGGGATAGAAGCTAAAAAAAACTGGACATGGGAAGAATGGTTACTGGGGGCTGCTGGAAAGGCCTAGGACAAGCAGACACTATTGCTTGCTTATTCAATAGCCATTTCTCCCCTTCCTCCTGGCTAACAGAGCTCCAAATTTGATTTATTTTTGTCAAATACTCATATGTTAGTCTAAATCAGTAGGTATCAAACTCTTTGATCTCAAGAACACTTTACACTCTTAAACATTATCAAAGACCTCAATGAGTTTTCTTTGTTTAGCTTCGTTGAGGTATAATTGAGAATAACAATTTTACATAGTCTCAGTGTACATGTTTTGATATACATATACATTGTAAAATGATTACCACAATCAAGTCAATTAATATATCCATCACCTCACATAGTTATTTTTGTTGGTGGTGCAAGGTCATTGAAGATCTACTATCTTAGCAAATTTCAAGTATACCATTAGCATTATTAACTATAGTTACCATGCTGTACATCAGATTTCCAGGACTTATTCATCTTGCATAACTGAAACTTTGTACTCTTTGGCCAACATCTCCCCACTTCCCCCAGCCTCCAGCCCCTGGCAACCACCATTCTACTCTCTGCTTCTATGAGTTCAACTATTTTTCTTGATTCCACATACAAGTGAAATCATTCAGTGTCTTTCTGTGTCTGGCTTATTACACTTAGCCTAATGTCCTCCAGGTTCATCCATGTTGTCCCAAATGGCAAGATTTCCTTATTTTTTATGGCTGAATTATATTCTTATATACATGTATATAAGGTCAATTTTATGTATAAAGTGTCAGTAGACACTTAGCTTGATTCCATATCTTGGCTGTAGCAATGAATGTGGGAGTGCAGATATCTCTTAGAAATACTGACTTCATTTCCTTTAGCTATAGACCCAGAAATGGAATTGCTGGATCATATGGTAGTTCATTTATAAATATTTTGAGGCAACTTTCCATACTATTTTCCATACTGGTTGTACTGGTTGTACCAATTTACATTCCCACTAACAATGTGCAAGAGTTCCCTTTCTTCCACATCCTAGGCAGCACCTGTTATTTCTTGTCTTTTTGATAATAGCCATTCTAACAGGTGATACCTGTTAGATAATAGCCATTCTAACAGGTGATACCTCATTATGGTTTTGATTTGCATTTCACTGATGATCAGTAATGCTGAGCACCTTTTCATGTACTTCTTAGCCATTTGTATGTATTTTTGGTTTCATCCATCAATGGGATTTGAGCAAAAGTGTGTGTGTCTCGATAATGTGGAAGTTTCAAAGAAGTTAGTGTTGTCGCATTGAGTTACTAGAATAAGTGTGCTGGAAATATAGGAGGTTAGAAAGGGGGATGCTTAAAATGACAGTTTCAAAAGTGGTACAGTTAACAGAGATAACAAGACCCAGAATGTAATAATTGGAGTGGGTGTCTTCAGTAGGTTGGAGGTAAAGTAAGGAGGAAAAGGAGTTGAGTCCAAGTTGTTGCATGGGTCACCATCTTGGATACTGAATGCCCTTGACATGCTAATAAGAGTTGGAGTGCAGAGGAAGACAGTGATTTAGGAACTACACTCTTCATGAAGAAATAGTGATTGGTGGATGCCAGCAATAAAGAGCAGAAAGTATTTAACTAGATAACATGAGTCTCTGTATTCAATGAGCATGCTGAAGTTATATTGTTTCTCAGCTTAGGGCTCCTCATTGTTTTAAGTTTTCTTTTTCTAACTATAAGTAAGAAATTGGCATTATAGGAAATTTGGAAAATACAAAATACATAAGAAATAAAATAAAAATTACCCATAAGCCCATTGCTGTTGACATTTTGTTTATATTTCCATGTATATGCATATAAAACATTATGATAAAACAGTACTTACATTTTTAGTCCTCAGTTTTTCCTTAGCATTATATCTTAAGCATTTTCCCACATCCTTATATATCTTTGTAAATATCATTTTAAATGTTAGATTAATATGTCATCCTATGGATATCATATAATTTATTGAACCATTTCACTATTGATGTGTATATATATTTTAATGTAAGCAATATTGAAATAGAGATAATTCTACAAAAATCGGTCCATATCTGAAAATTTCCTTAGAATAGATTCCTAGAATTTAAATTTCTGGGTCAAAGATATGACCAATTTTAAATCTCATGACACATTTGTAGAGGGCATCTAAATTTTAGTATCCCTGGCTAAACAAATTTATTATGTAAAGGTTAAGGTGATATTTCTTTGTGTTTTATGGACTGTTGAAAGATAGACTAGACTAGACTCCTTTGGCTTCTAGTGATACTGATGTGTGTTCTTGGACTCTTCTACTAAGGATGTAATTGAGCATTTCACCTGATGAGAAAGCTAATTGACCAATGTTTAAGTAAGTTTAAGTTATCATGACACCTGCACTTTGTACTGGTGGCAGCAAGTAAATTTTCTCCTATTGTAAAAGAAGAAAAGCTACAGAGGCAACTGTGACAGTTCCAGAAACCAGAATAGAAAAGTTGTCTAAGATGTAGCCTCAGGGGGATCCCTAGAAGCTGAGCTACTCAACCTTTCTTTTATTATTGGTCCCCTAAGAGAAAAAATAAATTAAACTTAAAAATTAATCAACTTAATTAAGTCCAATGAATGATTTAAATTAATTTTCATTAAATTTCTCCCTAATGAGAGAAATTAAATAACGACGAACAAGTTTTTCAGGTAGAGCTTTGGAGGCTCCCAAACCATTGTACTAAGATTTCTCCCCTGTACCCAAACTAATTTTCACCCGTTTCGGGGCGATATTGCCTCCACAGAGAATGCATATTTAAGGTGAAATGAGGAGTGCTCAATCACTAATGAAAGGAGAGGTGCCTTAGTTTGAGCCACTCATTAGCAGGAGGTGATCATGGTTTTCACTTACTTCAGTGTAGTCGGAAGAATTCTGAGATGGCCCCCAAAGATTCTCATGTCTGTTGTAAACCCACCTTCTCCCACTTATTTAATCAGACAGGTGCTGCTGTAAAGGGATTTTTGCAGACGTAATTTAAGTCCTAAATTGCTTGACTGAAATAGGGAGGTTACCCAGGTGCTCCTGATCTAATCACAAGACTTTAAAAAGGTTCTGGGCTTTTCCTGGTGAGAGAGATTTGAAGTGTGAGGGGCTTTGTGGCAGGAGCCACGTAACAAGGACCTGAGCGTGTCCTAGGTCCTACAGGCAGCCCCCAACCTGCAGCCAGCAACAAATCCAGGACCTCAGTCTCACAACCACACTGGAAATAATTCTGCCAACAACCTGAAGGAGGCTGGGAGCCGATATTTCCCCAGTCAAGCCTCAGGAAGAAAGCACAATTGGCTAACACTTGATTTCAGGCTTATGAACCCCTGTGCAGACGAACCCAGCTAACAAGTTCGGGACTCACTACCCGTGGAAACTGTGAGTTGATAAATTGTTTCTTTTTTCTTTTCGTTTTTTGCATCTCTAAGTTTGTGGTAAATTTGTTACACAGAAATATAAAACTAGTATATTCCACAATCATGACTCCTCATTATATTACACCCTCTTCTCCCTTCTGAAGCGGAAAAGGGAGGTGGTGATGAATTTTCCTTTTTATTGAATTTGCTTTCAGCTTTTTTCACTCCTTTATATCTTTGCAACACTGTCCTGCTTATGGGCCAGCTATGAAAGCGTCCCCGGTTTTAATTATGGCACCCCTTACACAAGATTCCAAGATATGAGTGGGTTCTGTGGCTGTTTTATCAACACTGTTCCATACACACATTCTGATATATTTATAGGTTTAAGATTAATCCTGTCCCACACCTTATATTTGGCTCCAGTACCTGCCAGTCAGAATTTGGAGGTGTTAGTGGGCTTTTGCTAGGGTTTTCTTCCATTTATTCCCCAGGCGGGTGTTTGCTTTGAATGTAGCCCTTCCTGTAAGCTAGTTGCACCTGGACAAAATTTTTCAGAGATGATGCATATTTCACTTAGTTTGGTTTATTGTTTTGCTCATTGGAGTGGGACTTTTGGGGGGAGGCAATTTAAGTTAGTTGAGATCAGATGTTACTTTAATCTGGACAACTTCTGATCCAGGTTTAAGGAGATGACTTTCTTCTTCATCACATATTACGTAAGTAGATTATATGTAACATTAATTTGGGGGAGCCAGAAGGGTAGGCTCTTGTTCCTCAAGAGACTTGGAGAAATCAGATCAATCAAGCAAAGAGGTTTTACTAGTGGTAATCTATTAAAGGCAGATTTTTGTCTTTAAAATTTTGAGGGAGGATCTTGATCCTTTAGCCCTGGCATTAGGAGCAAACATTTGATGTCAGAGGGTTGAATGTGGAGAAAAGTGGTATTTTTAGCCTGAAGAAAAACCAAACCTTTACATTTATTTGGGAAAACAAATATTTATATTTGACAGGGAAAACAAATGAGTGGATGTTTGTCAACCAATAAAAGGTGAGTTTGGATCTGTGTGTATATATATACGTGTGTTTTATTTTGGACCTTATTGTCCTGCTTCATGAAAAATGAACTCTGGCAGTTTATTGAATACAAAGATTGGGGACAAATAGCTTTTTACTTAGGGTTCATTGCTCGAGAATGTAAGGATAGCTCGAGCACCTCTTCCACTCAAGAACAGCCTTATGAAGTAATATTTTCCTGTGTATTCAGGGACAAATTGAATAAATCCAAATTGAAGTTTTGCTGACATAGCATTCATTGACAAGCTAGAGAACAACTCCTTAGCCTCTTTGCCTGTATATGAAAGCAAATTTAGGAGATATTTCTCATGCAGTGTTCCCTGGCCATGTGTATGGTGATGTTTTGAGGACAAACATGTCTTTATTTTTAAAGTGTTTCTCCGTGTATGTGGGTACTGATTGGGGGCAGAGAACTCCTTGCTTGGGATGAATTGGCTGAGGGTTTACTGATATAAGATGCATATGTCCTTACTTAGAGTGTTTCTCCATTTGAACAGGGATGTTCTGGGGGGAAATGTGGCCTTACTTGGTAGTGTTTGTGACAGACTATGGTCACAACTCCAGATTTCAAGTGGTTTTCCAAAGACTTAGCTAACATGAGGACAAATTGGATTGTATTTGTGGTTGCTTTACCAAGTTACACAAATGAGTCTGAGAACAATTAAGTCCTCATTTAGGGTTTCAAGTCACATGATGTGTTTGGGTACAGTTTGGGGACAAATTGCCCCCTGCTCCTTGCTTGTAATTCTTCATGGTGACATTGTGGGGATAAGCACCACTTGAGATGGGGTTATTTATCCAAGTCATCAGGGACCCTTGGTGGCAAATAATACCTTCTTCTTGGATGTTTTGGCCAAGAATATAGGAGCAGTTGGTACAGAAACAACTCTTAGAAAATCATACATGCTCAGAAATTTAAGGAATAAACTACTTATCCCATGTTTATTTTCCAAGTGTGGGGGGACAGTTAAATGGGGTACCATCTTAATTTTCTTTTCCTCAAGTAAGGGCATTTAAGGACAGTTAAGGGTTGCACCTCTTTGTGTGGCTCTCTAAGCTTGAAGCAGTAGCATGGGGGCGGGGGGGACTCTCTATTTGGGGAGCTCTTTATCCACATGTTAGGGGAATTCTGGAGAATGACAAATGACTCCTTACTTGGTGTTTTTCCCTTTGGATGAAACAACATCATTTGAACAAATAATTATTTGTTTGGATTTGTCTAAGCATGTAAGGATGGTATGTGGCCAGGATCTGACTTATTAGTTTGTCTTTAGTCCGTGTGCTCAGGAACGATTGAAGGATACAGAATTCTTGATTTGTGGATTTTTGCCCTTCTTTATGATGGCACTTTGGATAAAAACTTCTTCCAGGGGTTTCTTCATAAATGTTTATAGCCACCAGTTATTAGTATGTTTTTACTTTGGATTATTTGTCTCAGCAATTACAGGCAATATTGAAGAAACAATTCTGTATGTGAGATTTGTGTTTTACACAGAATGTACAAACACTTCCTCCTAATAGCTGAGATTGACCTGGGTTCAAGTTTCCCCTCTGCCAAACAATAATTGTGTGCCATTGGCCAAAATTATTTAGTGTTTCTGAACCTCAGTTTCTCATCCATTAAATGGGGAAACTAATAGTCCCAAACCTAGAGTCATTGAGAAGACTGGATGATATATATAGACAAATGCCTGGCATATACTAAGTGCTTGGTGAGAATTGCTATCCTCAAAACAATGATAAACCCGTCTTTCTATGCAGATCTTTACAATTTACCCAATTCCCCATTCAGAAATCTTTAGGCTTTTCTCACAAGGCTACTTTTTAATCCAACTGTGTTATTGAAGGCTTTCAAAGTGACTTTTGGTAAGACACTAAGCATCTCTGCCTTTCTAGTTCTTCATTTATCAAGCTGATATGATGATAATAAGCAGCCTATTTCATAGTTTTGTGAGGATCAGATTAGATTCTGTGTCCTTTGAAAGTTGAGTACAATAGTATCAGGGTAGGTACTCTACCTTCATTATCTCAGGTAATCCACCCAGCAGTCTGGCATGTAGAATGTTAATACTTTAATTTCATTAATGGCGAAGATGCATTTCAGAAAGGTTAAATAACTTTACCAAGATTATAGAGATAGAAAATGACAGTACCAATACTTTATCACAGGTATTTCTGACTACAAAACCATGCTATTAATGACCATAATAAATGATTTCCCCATTGGAAATGGTAGCTTTGCATTGTAGCATTCTATTATCATAACTATTATTTATTATAACATAGTGGTAACTAGAGAATATAATTATTCTGTAAGGAAGATTTCCTTCCCACTAAAACAGCTGGAGGAAAGATAGACTGAAAGTAAGAAAGAAGTAGGAACCAGTAGAATATTCCAAGGACACATTTGTGAGAGCCTGGACTATTGTAATAGCTACAGATATGAAGGTAGATATGTGTGAACTATGATGTGATAGACAGTGAGACCCACATTGAAATAGATAAATTGGGTGAAGAAAAGAGAATATAAGGGTGAGTCTGGGTATCTGAAAGGCCAACAAGATAGTGGTATTATGGATTTGATTGGATTGAATAGGAAGAGTAAGATTTTAGAGAAAAGATAATAAGTTCGATTCCCAAAAGGTTTAGTTTTCCAGTAATCTTCCAAAAGTTAGGTCAATTAAGAAAGTTGGCTAATGGTTAAATATTTTCAAGGAAGGATATGAGATACAATTACTGATATCAGTAAAATCTTCATTTTCCTACCTAACCATCTTATATTTGTGACAAGACAGCCATGGTTGTAAGATCAAATTCCTCCCCCTAGCTTTCAAATCTTCCGTAATAGGGTCATCTCATATTGGAGAAGAAAAAGTTTGAGTCTTAGTTCTGCCCATGCTAACTGAAGCCTCAGCTAGATAATTTCTCTTCTTTGAAATGTCTTTTCCTCATTTACCAAGTGGGCATAATTCTAATAATAAGGTAACATGGGATTACATATATGAATATATTTTCATACATGATAAAGATCCTTAGAAATTATAGAGAGTTTTAAGATGATCTCATGTCTTCCATTACATCCCAAGGAATATCCCCATTTAGGTTGGTATCAATCTTATATCTTTTTTTTTTTTTTTTTTTTGCGGTATGCGGGCCTCTCACTGTTGTGGCCTCTCCCATTGCGGAGCACAGGCTCCGGACGCGCAGGCCCAGCGGCCATGGCTCACGGGCCCAGCCGCTCCACGGCATGTGGGATCTTCCCGGACCGGGGCATGAACCCGTGTCCCCTGCATCGGCAGGTGGACTCTCAACCACTGTGCCACCAGGGAAGCCCCAATCTTATATCTTTATCTCATCATTCTGTTCATTCTTCCTGGACTGTTCATGTTCTTCCTCTTCACTAATATAAATTCTGTTCATCCCCTATGCCCAGCTAACTGTGTAATCTTCTGACAACTCCTTAGTAAACACACACACACACACACACACACACACACACACACATACACACACACACTCTTCTTTTGTTTTTAACTGTGTCAGTGGTGCTTTGTACTATTCTACACACTTAAACTGCAAAGCACCTTGACTATAGGGTTATCTTCTCCTGTGTAGCCTTACTAAATACCAGTGGGATTGAATTACATCTCACCTAAATTTTTTATGTTTCAAAACATTGCATTTTATTTCATCTACAATAAAAGGAGAATGTGATTCTACAAATGAAATTCTTTCCTGAGAAGTGATATTTAATGCTTATTGCCTTCTTTCACAGAGCTGTGTTTGTCTAGGCTAAATAAGTCCCCTTTTGCTTTTTGTCATCAACCTTATTTACATAGTGGGTGATTAATGGAGCTATAATAATCTTTAGCAGGAAATTTTCTACATACCATATATGTTGATGCATTTACTATCTTGAGTGCCTATTGGAAATGCTTTGGCCATTATCATCAAAGATAATTTCTGTCTCACTAGGTATTACTTAGTAGACTCCCAAAGAGAAAATGATTGGACTGTATCAGATAAAAGTAGATTTTTCTTTCAATAATGGAAATAGATCCGTAGTCTTTCTATAGTGTCTGTTAGTTCATTTTAAGAGTGTGATGAATTGATTCACTTTCTGGTAATTGCTACACAGTTATGAGAAATAAGATGACTAAAAACAATATCCTCTTCTTGTAGGTATGCTGATATGTTAAAACTTTAAAACCATCACCCAGAGCCAGGAAACATCACAATCAGATACAAATCAAAGCAATTAAGGTTGCTTGCAGCAAAGGTTAATGTGGCTAATCTTTAGATTCCCTCCCCATTTATTAGATAAGAATAGAAGGCTTGCAGCACACCCAAGATGTTCTTAAAATGACTCCTTGAGATGTTCATATTTCAGCTCTTTCTCTGTACTTTCAAGTGGTTCAGTGTCACTGTCACTATTCTTAGAATTTAACTATGTTCACCTGAACTATGACATTTTCAAAAATCCATCTTCCTTCCTCCACTGAAAACATTGAAGTTATATATCAGTAATTTTTGGCGATTTATGTGATTTTTGTGTCTTGTTTCCTTCTTAATATGCACATTGTTAAAGCATCATTCTCCAGATAATTGGCTTTTAGGCTAGGAACTAAGCTTAAGCTATACAAGGTATTATAATCATCACTCAAGGTAAATGTGGGATATATGGCATCATAAAGACACACATGGGCATTTGACTGAATTCAACCAGGGGCTTTTAAAAATCACCTGTCATTGTTTTTAGATTTATTTATTAATTTTGGCTGCATCGGATCATTGTTAAGGCACGCAGGATCGTCTCTAGTTGAGAGGCGCAGGTTCCAGAGCATGTGGCCTCTGAGGTGCGTGGGCTCAGTAGTTGTGGCACGCAGGCTTATTTGCCCCGCGGCATGTGGGATCTTAGTTCCCCAACCAGGGATCAAACCCGCGGCCACTGTATTGGAAGGCGGATTCTTTACCACTGCACCACCAGGGAAGTCCCCCAAATCACCTGTCATTTGAAGGAATTCTTCAAGTGTGGAAGAATGGGCTAGTTTTACTCCTTTGACTTACTGGAGTCTAAGAAACAGAGAAAACAAATTGCCTGTTCCCTCCTTCACCAAATACATGGTGAAGTTACATTTTAAAAATTCTTTTTTTCTGTTGATGTTTCAGTTCAGAGGTCTAACCTCACCAATTACTGTGTCTAGAGAAGCAGCTTTAATAGCTATTCACTGAGGTTTCCAGGTTGATTTATTCCTCAATGAATTTTAGAGTTAATGAGGTAAATGTTAGGAAAAATGCCTCTGTCAATTTTAGTGTTTGGTCTGATTTTGAGCTTGTACTGCTATTTTGGAAATTTTGTGTAGGCTGCTGTATAGAGAATTTGTTGTCTGCTCTTGGAAAGCTATTTCGAAAGATGTGAGAATGAAATTTAAATGGTATAAAGAGTTAAAATATGTATGATACAAAGATTTATATAAATCTTTTAATAAATATAATCTATATCTAATAGAGTAAAAGAGCTTCAAATAACAACTGGTTTTCTTTCATTGAATTGATAAGTTCATCCTTCAAATATGTTTTCTGGTATATTTGAAGACACTAGATTATATAACTGGATATAAAAGTATGGTTATACTAAGAAAAGTTCTTAAAGCAGAGATCTATGATTTCTGATTTGAGATGGAAGACACGTTCACCTCTTCTCTCCCTCCCCCAACCCATTGAAATGACATTAAAAAAGCAAAAGAATGGGAAAAAATTAGGAAAAATATAGTGGATATTCTGATAGAGATCAGGAATCAGTGGCTAAAGATTGTGTTGAATTTTGGGAGAATGGAAAGGTCAGGAAGTCATATTAATAGATGATCCTGATCAGAGTAAAACAAAGCTCAGAGCACCCACGCATGAAGGTTCAAGTAGAGGAGAGAGCTGCTCTTCCCAGTGCAGTTTTCCAGAGTCAACAGATATGGAGAGTGAAAGTGAGAAGAGGAATATAAGTTATTTTTCTTGGTTTGTTTGTGGATTGTGTTTGCCTTTTTTAAAATTGAAGTATAGAGTATAGTTGACTTACAATATTGTGCTAGTTTCACATGTACAGCAAAGTGATTGTTTATAATGTGTGTATATATATAAATTTCTTTTTCAGATTCTTTTCCATTATAGGTTATTACAAGATATTGAATATAGTTCCCTGTGCTATGCAGTAAATCCTTGTTGTTTACCTATTTATATATGGTAGTGTGAATCTGTTAATCCCATACTCCTAATTTATCCTTCCCCCGCCGTTCCCTTTTGGTAACCATGTTTGTTTTTTTTTAATGTCTGTGAATCTGTTTCTGTTTTGTAAATAAGTTCATTGGTATTATTTTCTACATTCCCCATATAAGTGATATCATATGATATTTGTCTTTCTCTGTCTGACTTCACTTAGTATGATAGTATCTAGGTCCATCCATGTTGCTGCAAATGGCATTATTTCATTCTTTTTTATGACTGAGTATATTCCATTGTGTATATGTACCACGTCTCCTTTATCCATTCATTTGTCGATGGACATTTAGATTGCTTCCATGTCCTGGCTATTGTAAATAGTGCTGCTGTGAACACTGGGGTGCATGTATCTTTTCAAATTAGAGTTTTCTCTGGATATATGCCCAGGAGTGGGATTGTTGGAGCATATGGCAACTCTATTTTTAGTTGAAGGAACCGCTATACTGTTTTCCATAGTGACTGCACCAATTTACATTCCCACTGACAGTGCAAGAGGGTTCCCTTTTCTCCACACCCTCTCCAGCATTTATTATTTGTAGACTTTTTGATGACAGCCATTCTGACTGGTGTGAAGTGGTACCTCATTGTAATTTTGATTTGCATTTCTCTAATAATTAGCGATGAGCATCTTTTCTTGTGCCTGTTGACCATCTGTATATCTTCTTTGGAGAAATGTCTATTTAGGTCTT
The DNA here is from genome assembly GCF_000442215.2 of Lipotes vexillifer. Lineage (NCBI taxonomy): Eukaryota > Metazoa > Chordata > Mammalia > Artiodactyla > Lipotidae > Lipotes > Lipotes vexillifer. Next base: position 179,112 of record NW_006776560.1, on the reverse strand, counting down.
CTGCCCATTTTTGGATTGGGTTCTTTGGGTTTTTTTGATATTGAATGGTATGAGCTGTTTGTGTATTTTGGAAATTAAGCCCTCGTTGGTCACATCATTTGCAAATATTTTCTCCCAGTCCATAGATTGTCCTTTTGTTTATGGTATCCTTTGCTGTGCAAAAGCTTGTGTTTGATTAGGCTCCATTTGTTTATTTTTGCTTTTATTTCTTTTGCTTTGGGAGACCTAAGAAAACATTGGTACGATTTATGTCAGAATGTTTTGCCTGTGTTCTCTTCTGGGAGTTTTATGGTGTCATATCTTATATTTAGGTCTTTAAGCCATCTTGAGTTTATTTTTGTGTATGGTGTGAGGGAGTGTTCAATCCTCACTGATTTACATGAGGCTGTCCAGCTTTCCCAGCACCACTTGCTGAAGACTGTCTTTTCTCCATTGTATATTCTTTCCTCCTTAGTCAAAGATTAATTTACTATAAGTGTGTGGGTTTATTTCTGGACTCTCTGTTCTGTTCCATTGATCTACATGTCTGTTTTTGTGCCAGTACCATGCTGTTTTGATTACTGTGGCTTTCTAGTATTGTCTGAAGTCTGGGAGGGTTATACCTCCAGCTTTGTTTTTTTCCTCAAGATTTCTTTGGCAATTCTGAGTCTTTTATGGTTCCATATAAATTTTAGTAGTATTCTAGTTCTGTGAAAAATGTCATAGATAATTTGATAGGGATCACACTAAATCTGTAGATTGCTTTGGATAGTTTGGCCATTTTGACAATAATTCTTTCCAATCTGAGAGCATGGGATATCTTTCCATTTCCTTGAATCATCTTTGATGTCCTTCATCAATGTTTTATAGTTCTCCATGTATACGTCTTTCACCTCCTTTGTTAGGTTTATTCCTAGGTAATTTTTTGATGCAATTTTAAATGGAATTGTTTTTTTTTAACTTTCTGAAATTTCATTGTTAGTGTAAAGAAATGAACACATTTCTGTATATTAATCTTGTATCCTGCTACCTGCTTAATTCATTTCAGTTCTAATAGTTTTTGTGTGGAGTATTTAGGGTTTTATAAATAGAATATTATGTCATCTTCATATAATGACAATTTTACTAAGTCAAGGGCTTTGATTAAAGATAAGCTAGCAGAAAGATGGGTAGTTTGGTCCACTCATTCATAATAGGGACTGCTAACAGTGGAGGGAATTAGGAACTATCTAATCAACTATTCTTTAAAAAAATTAGAAAAATAAGAATCTTCAAAAATAATAGGAAAACTAACCAGAAGAGAGGGACCAATATAAGCAAACAATATCTGATTCGAGAAGAAGCATAAACAATTTTAGGGAAAAGAAAAGAACTTAAAAAAAATCTAGTTTGTTCTTTCAGAGAGATTTGACAAGACGTGCATCTGTAAAATAAGAACAGGCTTCTCATTTAAAAGAACAATCACAGACAAGGAAGAATTTGGAAAAATTAAAAATAATGTTACCAAAATAAGTAATTCAATATAAGGGTCTTAACAGTGTTTGAAAAACACTTTCAGAAGTCAGGAAAACAATGAAGTAGAGTGTATGAGAGGAATGTTAGAAGACATTAAGGACCAATCTACAAGGACAAGCAACCACCTAATTAGGAGTTCCCCAAAGAACAAAGAAGGTGAGAAAAACAAGTAGCAAAGAAATAAAAGGAAATTCCAAGTGTTGTAGAAAGCTAAATCTCTACAGATTGAAAGGACCCATTGCATGATAAAATGAAAAATACCTAGACAAATATTCATAAAGATATTGTTTTACCAAGGATTATGTGAAGACCTAAAGGTATCTATAAAGGAGACAAAACAAGCACAGTAGGTTATCTACAAAGAAGTGATGAAGATTAGCATGAGACTTCTAGGTAGTGACATAAGATTCTGGAAGACAGTGGAGAATACCTTAAAGTTCGAGGGATGATGATTTTGGATTTAAAAGTCAATACGCAGCCAAATTAAATAAGAGTGAACAATTTATTTTTTAAAATGCAAAGGCTTAGTCATGAATTATTTTCTCAAAAAAAGATTTAAAAGTTTTTGTGGTTATGCACCAATAAAAATGAAAAGAATAGAAATAGGATCTAAGAAACATGAAACTAAGGAGTACAATAGAAATAATTCCCAGGATGATAACTGTGTAGTCGTCCTAGAATAATAGTTGGAAATTGTGTTTGGCTGATGGTGACAGTCCTGACTGTGATTAAAATACACAAATATTTTTCTCATATTATGCACAATGTTGAGGTAGTTGGTTGCTGGCATTTTATCAACAGTACCACTTCAAAGTTCCCAAATGGCAGTTGCAGTTCTAGCCATTGCATTGGCATTCTAGGATGAAACAGAGAAATAGGGGAAAGGGGGAAAAATAGTACCTCCCAGTAGAGTCAATCCATGGAAGCCCCACCCTACAACTTCTACTTAAATGTCATTGGCCAAACTGAGTTGCAAGGGAGATTGTATTCAAATAGGACCAGGGAGAGAATAGATTTGGGGGTGCGCAACTAGCAGTCTCTTACATGACTTGAAAGCATTTTATTGCATTTAACAAATGGTGTAACTATGATACCCAATGATATTTCATGGTGAAGAAGGCATATTTATTTTATAAATAAGACATAGAAAGGCCTTTAGCAATTTCTGGAAGAATGAAATTATACACAAGAGAGGCTTGGCCCACAGACAAAACAAACAAAATGAAATAACTTGAAAACGTGCCATGATTTTAGGCAATATATGGAGTCGGTGAAAAGAGAACCACTTTGATTTTGAACCGGATGGATTAGTCAGTAATCCTCGCTTCAGTACAGGGTTGAAAAGGAGTGGTGAGGGGACATCCTTGCTTTTACCAGATATTTGTGGGAAAGTTCAAGTTTCTCACCGTTAAGAACAATGCTTGCTATAGGTTTTTTGTAGACATCCTTTATCAAGTTGAGGAAGTTACCCTCTATTCCTACTTTACTGAGTTTTTTTTTTTTTATATAATGAGTGGGTGTTGGAATTTGTCAAATGCTTTTTCATCATTTATTGATAAGATCATGTGACTTTTTCTTTTTTAGCCTGTTGATGTGATGGAATACATTGATTTTTGAGTGTGGAACCAGCCTGGCATATCTTGGATAAATCCCAGCTTGTTGTGGTATATATAGTTTTTAAACACGTTGTTGGATTCAATTTGCTAATAGTGTGAAGATATTTGCATCTATTTTCATAAGAGATATTGGTTGGTAGTTTGATTTTTAAAAATTGAAAACCAAGAAATCTATAAACAAGGTTATAGAAAACTATGATAATTGAAAACAGATTATAATGTAATACAGTTTAACAGTAGAAGGAGAAGTAGTGGGGAGTATAAAATGGTAACATATACAGTGGGGAGTCAAGAGATACTATCTACAGGTGATGGATCAAGAAACAATGATTAAATATATTATTATAATGTCAGAAATGAGAACAACTCAAAACATGTAATTTACAAAAATTAGAGTGTCCCATAGTAGTGGGAGTGAGTTAAATCTCTCACCTTTTATGGTGGATACAAAATAAGTACTTTTTTATTGTTTACAATACAAGCTAGGCTGCCAAAGTGAAGAAATACCAAAATGTTTTTTCCCCTCTCATGTAATAGTTTAAGTAGTTGGTCCTGGCTGGTATGTTGGTTTGATGGGGTCTGGGATCTAGGCTCCTTTGATTACACTGCTGTGCTATCTTCATCTTGTTATCCCTCTAAATGCTTTAGCTCAACCATCATAACTTCATTTCAAGCTATGGATTTTAAGGAAAACCCAAAGGGGAAGACACATTCCTTTACTTTAAGGGCATGACATGGAAACACATCCCTTCTTCTCACATCCTCACAGAACTAGTCATATGACCTCACCTATCTGCAAGAAAAACTGGGAAATACAGGCTTTATTGGGGCAGATATGTGCTCAGCTAAAAATGCTTTTAATGTGGAAGAAGAGAATAGATATGGGGAATAGTTAGCAGTCACTGCTGTTTAAAGTTTATAAACATAGTTATAAGCAAATTATTTAGAGTTATGGAGTCAACCACAGACAAGTTAAAACCAAAAATGGTATAAATATGGTTACCTCTGAGGAAAGGGGAGAGTGGGAAGAACCGTACCTTTTAAATTTTGTACCTTTCTGTACTTGCTGGATCATTATTTCCATGTGCTTTGAATAATGATGATGTAATAATTACACAAATGTAGTTTATATGGCAAATATATATCCTTCTTTTAGATGGCGGGGGAGGGGGAAATGCCTGCTATAGCAGAGTAAAGAAAATCAGATTTAGGGAAAACAAAAAGCTTTAGTTAAATTACCTTTTGAGTTTTATGACTTCTCTACTCCTGTTTTCTCTTGTTTATTCACAGAGGGGCATCAGCCCTTGCCAGATAGGTTGAGAAATAAAAGACAAGATGAAAAGATAGCACTTTGGTCAAATGAAGTTACTAAAGAGAGAATCAGAAAAGGGAGATCAAACACATCCCAGGCCATTTTATCCACCCTTGGACCTGGGCAATGCTTCTGTTTTGGGGGCTTTGACCTGTATGATGCTGCCATGTGCTGAGCATTGAAAGATTTTGCTGCCTCCCTTTGAAGGTTACTTCCCAGTCTAATAGATTTCATCCATTGAAAATCAGGGGTTTCTTCTCTATTCAGGTACATTTTTCTTTTCTCAATTTAATCCCATTATTTTTAATTATACTCTTCAAATCGTCCCTGTAATTTCCATCTTACTAGGGTTTTCAAATACCTGTAGACAGCAACTCCCTAGACATTATTTAGTCCAATGCGCCTATTATTTCTTTGATCTTTTCTTTTAAGTTAGTTCCTACAGCCACTCAATGTCCATGGTTTTAAGGATTTTTTTTCCCTGCATTTTTCCTCAAATGGGTCTGTATCTATCTCTTCCTGACAGCAGAACATAGTTTCTTTCTCCTGTTACGGGTTCTGAATTATTTTCTTTCATATAGTGTGTGTCTCAGTGCTCATGTGCACGTATCACCTGTATCATTTAAGGTATTAAAATTGATAGTCAATGACTTGAGGTAGATAAGGTGATATTTGATGAGATGGCCTTGAAGTTTCCTTTGAACTCTGTGATTTTTCAATTTTATGCAGAGGTTACAAATTGTTTTTCACTTACAAATTCTGCAGCTAAGAGTGATCTATATAAAAAGAATTATGAGAGTCAAATGCAAAACTTTTCCTGTAACTTCCAATCTTTAGTAATATGAATATATTTTAGACTGTATATATAGTATTTGTGCATTGTTTTGCTTCCATAACTGGGCACTAATTTATAAATAAATATCCATATAGTCTATTATCTACCTTCATATCCTTTAAAATAGGCATTATATTACTCTATCATAACTGATCTAACCAGCCAAATATGCAAATCTTAAAAACCATTATCCCTGAGTTATAAAATAACAACAATATATAACAGGTGACTGATTCATTAAATAGAGAAATAAACTTGATTTTAGTACTGAGCTTACCACTGATAATTCAGAGGATGTCCATAGAATACAGAAATGATATTTTATAATCTTAAGTCCTTTTTTCTTACTTTGGAAAAACACATGAGAATTGCATGGTTGACTTTCTTACAATGATGTGCTTTAGTATTTTATCCCCTGTTAACTTTTTTAACATTTACCTTTTCTGGAAGGTACATTCAATGTCTTTGGCTGTATATCCCTTTGTCTAAAAAGTAAATCCAAAAGGAATCTTTCTCTCCAGCTTTAAGAGAACATTTAAAACACACAGAAATTCTCCTCTTGGAAACACCTCCTGCAGTTCCCAGGGGCTAATATTTCTGGAGGTGTAAAATGTGCTTCTAGTTCTTACAGTGACAGTTCCTAAATAAAAATGTTGCTAACTGGTCTCATGTGATAATACTTACAAAGCTAATGGGCAAATACATAGGTCCCCTTTCAATACTGAAGTTGCCTTTGGCATATGTCATTTTGTAAAATATGCCCTTTCCATGCTGAGCACCAATACATGGCTGAAAGTACAGAGAAGATAGATAAATCAAACAATATGTGAGAGAAGCAAACTATTTGGAAAAGTTGCACACTAGAGACTCCACTACCCAAGAATTGTGGCCAACTTACTTACAAGGTAGGGAGGGAGAAATGCTTTGGGCCAGACGGGAGTTAAGTATAAGTATATCTATATGTAAGGTCAAGTCTAGTGTATGGTACTCAGCCTGGGAGGAGTTGCTAAGTGGTAGGAAGGAGGGAAAAGGTAATGTGGCAGATATAAAACTTATATTTTAGTATTTTGTTTGAGCAGGTAATGAGAGGAGATTCTGCAGTCAAATATTTTTTAAAAACAATCAATGCTATTTCAAAGTATAAAATGTCTACATTGTGCAGAAATTGTGCTACATACCTGATACGGAATCATTTAGGCATCCCCAGCGACCCAGTGAGGTAGGTATTGTCATCATGCTCATGGTACAGATGAGGAAATTGAAGTACAGAGAGGCTGAGTTAGTTGTTTAGGGTTACTCAACTAGTAAGTTGTGGAATACTCTGATTCTTTTTCACTTCTGGTCCTGATCTCTGGTCTCCCAAACCCGTGCTTCTCAGGGCAACAGAGGAGTAAAGAGCAAGCTACCTACCTTATGTATTTGAGAAGATCGCAAGTTCATGGGTTGAGAGGAAAGAATACATCCCCTCTAAGTTTCCAAGGAGGCCAGGACTAGTTAGTAGACACCTGGCAGTTTCTGGATATAGAGGACTAAGTCTCTATCTACAACACAGTGATTTTGTTTTTTTTTTTTTTAAATATAGAGAAGACTGGGGGCAAAAATGCTAGAGTGGGAGTGAACCCAGGAATTTAGTTTGCAGGGTATTGGGTCTACGCTAAGTGTTGGGTGAACTTTATGTTCTTTCCCACTGGAAGATTATGTGGCTATAACCAATATGAAATTGATCACAGTCAAGATAGAGAATGATAGTGATAATGATAAAGATGTTATCCATAAGTAATACTTTAAAATGCTTTTCTGTTTGTAAAGCACTCTCAGATATCATTTTTTTTAACATCGTTATTGGAGTATAATTGCTTTACAATGGTGTGTTCAGTTTCTGCTTTATAACAAAGAGAATCAGCTATACATATACATATATCCCCATATCTCCTCCCTCTGGTGTCTCCCTCCCACCCTCCCTATCCCACCCCTCTAGGTGCTCACAAAGCACCGAGCTGATCTCCCTGTGCTATGGGGCTGCTTCCCACTAGCTATCTGTTTTACATTTGGTAGCATATATAAGTCCATGCCACTCTCTCACTTCGTCCCAGCTTACCCTCCCCGTGTCCTCAAGTCCATTCTCTACGTCTGCACCTTTATTCCTGTCCTGCCCATAGGTTCTTCAGAACCATTGTCTTTTAGATTCCATATATATGTGTTAGCATATGGTATTTGTCTTTCTCTTTCTGACTTACTTCACTCTGTATGACAGATTCTAGGTCCATCCACCTTACTACAAATAACTCAATTTCATTTCTTTTTATGGCTGAGTAATATTCCATTGTATATATGTGCCACAGCTTTTTTTTTACATTATTTTTTTCATTTTTAACATCTTTATTAGAGTATAATTGCTTTACAATGGTGTGTCAGTTTCTGCTTTATAACAAAGTGAATCAGTTATACATATACATATGTCCCCATATCTCTTCCCTCTTGCATCTCCCTCCCTCCCACCCTCCCTATTCCACCCCTCTAGGTGGTCACAAAGCAGCAAGCTGATCTCCCTGTGCTATGCGGCTGCTTCCCACTTGCTAGCTATTTTACATTGGGTAGTGTATATATGTCCATGCCACTCTCTCACTTTGTCCCAGATTACCCTTCCCCCTCCCCGCATCCTCAAGTCCATTCTCTAGTAGGTCTGCACCTTTATCCCTGTCTTGCCCCTAGGTTCTTCATGACCATTTTGTTTTTTTAGATTCCATATATATGTGTTAGCATATGACATTTGTTTTTCTTTTTCTGACTTACTTCGCTCTGTATGACAGACTCTAGGTCCATCCACCTCACTACAAATAACTCAGTTTCATTCCTTTTTATGGCTGAGTAATATTCCACTGTATATATGTGCCACAGCTTCTTTATCCATTCATCTGTCAGTGGACATGTAGGTTGCTTCCATGTTCTGGCTATTGTAAATAGAGCTGCAATGAACATTGTGGTACATGACTCTTTTTGAATTATGGTTTTCTCAGGGTATATGCCCAGTAGTGGTATTGCCGGGTCGTATGGTAGTTCTATTTTTAGTTTAAGAAACCTCCATACTGTTCTCCATAGTGGCTCTATCAATTTACATTCCCACCAAGAGTGCAAGAGGGTTCCCTTTTCTCCACACCCTCTCCAGCATTTGTTTGTAGATATTTTTGATGATGGCCATTCTGACTGGTGTGAGGTGATACTTCATTGTAGTTTTGATTTTCATTTCTCCAATGATTAGTGATGTTGAGCATCCTTTCATGTGTTTGGTGGCAATCTGTATATCTTCTTTGGAGAAGTGTCTATTTAGGTCTCTGCCCATTTTTGGATTGGGTTGTTTTTTTGATATTGAGCTTCATGAACTGCTTGTAAATTTTGGAGATTAATCCTTTGTCAGTTGCTTCATTTGCAAATATTCTCTCCCATTCTGAGGGTTGTCTTTTCATCTTGTTTATGGTTTTCTTTGCTTTGCAAAAGCTTTGAAGTTTCATTAGGTCCCATTTGTTTATTTTTGTTTTTATTTCCATTTCTCTAGGAGGAGGGTCAAAAAGGATCTTGCTGTGATTTATGTCCAAGAGTATTCTGCCTATGTTTTTCACTAAGGGTTTTATAGTGTCTAGCCTTACATTTAGGTCTTTTATCCATTTGGAGTTTATTTTTGTGTATGGTGTTAGGGAATGTTCTAATTTCATTCTTTTACATGTAGCTGTCCAGTTGTCACAGCACCACTTATGGAAGAGGCTGTCTTTTCTCCATTGTATACTGTTGCCTCCTTTGTCAAAGATAAACCCACGCACATATGGTCACCTTATCTCTGGGCTTTCTCTCCTATTCCATTGATCTATATTTCTGTTTTTGTGCCAGTAGCATACTGTCTTGATTACTGTAGCTTTGTAGTATAGTCTGAAATCAGGGAGCCTGATTCCTCCAGCTCCATTTTTCTTTTGCAAGATTGCTTTGGCTCTTCGGGGTCTTTTGTGTTTCCATACAAATTGTGATATTTTTTGTTTTAGTTCTGTGAAAAATGCCATTGGTCATTTGATAGGGATTGCATTGAATCTGTAGATTGCTTTGGGTAGTATCGTCATTTTCACATTGTTGATTCTTCCAATCCAAGAACATGGCATATCTCTCCATCTGTTTGTATCATCTTCAGTTTCTTTGATCATTGTCTTATAGTTTTCTGCATACAGGTCTTTTATCTCCTTAGGTAGGTTTATTCATAGGGTATGTTATTCTTTTTGTTGCAGTGGTAAATGGGAGGGTTTCCTTAATTTCACTTTCAGATTTTTCATCATTAATGTATAGGAGTACGAGAGATTTCTGTGCATTAATTTTGTATCCTGCTACTTTACCAAATTCATTGATTAGCTCTAGTAGTTTTCTGGTAGCATCTTTAGGATTCTCTATAGTATCATGTCATCTGCAAACAGTGACAGCTTTACTTCTTTTCTGATTTGGATTCCTTTTATTTGTTTTTCTTCTCTGATTGCTGTGGCTAAAACGTCAAACTATGCTGACTAATAGTGGTGAGAGTGGGCAACCTTGTCTTGTTCCTGATCTTAGAGGAAATGGTTTCAGTTTTTCACCATTGAGAATGATGTTGGCTGTGGGTTTGTCTGTGATTTAAAAATCTTCCAACAGGCAAAAGCCCAGGACAAGATGGCTTCACAGGCGAATTCTATCAAACGTTTAGAGAGGAGCTAACACCTGTCCTTCTCAAACTCTTCCAAAGTATAGCAGAGGGAGGAACCCTCCCAAACTCATTTTATGAGGCCACCACCACCCTGATACCAAAACCAGACAAAGACATCACAAAGAAAACTACAGGCCAATATACTGATGAACATAGATGCAAAAATCCTCAACAAAATACTATCAAACAGAATCCAACATCCCATTAAAAGGATCATACACCATGATCAAGTGGGGTTTTATCCCCCAAATGCAAGGATTCTTCAGTATATGCAAATAAATCAATGTGATACACCATATTAACAAATTTAAGGAGAAAAACCATATGATCATCTCAATATATGCAGAAAAAGCTTTCAACAAAATTCAACACCCATTTATGATAAAAAAACCCTCCAGAAAGTAGACACAGATGGAACTTACCTCAACATAAAGGTCATACATTATTTCATTTGATCCTGTCTGCAAACATTGAAAGTAGGTACTAGCATCAATCCCCAATTTCCATTTTATAGATGACATCACTGGAGTTCATATATGATCAAATACGAATTTAGCTTTTGATATTTTAAAAAACAGTAACAACAATAACATCACTTAAAAGAAGAGTGGGTGTGACTTAGGACCTATCCAGTTAAGAGAATTTCCAAAAACATTTCAAAAAATCAAAGTAATAGCTTTGGGAGTTCCAGCAAGGCCTAGATAATTCTAACCTTTTCAACAGAGGCCAAAGCTAACAGTTGGGCTTAATTTTTCCCCCTAGGCTTAGGCTGTGAAGGTAGAATACGCATTAAATTGATAAGCCTGAGATAGTCCCTTTAGAGCTGAATTGACTAGGGGAAAACTGAAGTTTCAATATTGCAGAAAGTGAAAACGGTAATGAAACAGGAATGTCAAAGAAAAGAGTAGCCCAATTGGGAAAACTGTTCTGACCCCCTGGCCATGTATTCATTCTGGGCCTAAGAAAGATTCTGCTCAGTGGATACTGAGGTCCAAAGAATAAGACAAACACCATGGTGAGGAACTGTGGAAGACTGAATTGTACACTATAAGAATAGTAGCACACAACAGCAGGCCCCAGGGAGGACCTACTTTATACATTTGAGACCATATCAGAGATAGGGGCCTTACTCTGATTATGTCATCACTGTAGAAGTTGGGGATGGGAATCCACTGACAGGTTCCTTTGACTCCTATGGCATTCCTTAGACCTCTTCCTTTGTCTCCATTTCTTCACCTCCTCAATGATTTTTCTTTTTGTTGACTCACTCCCTCAGTGTTGATGCCCCTCAGAGTTCTGCCCATGCTTTCCTTGTCTCTAGCTTTCTACACAGTTACCCTTGAAAATCAATTTTAAAGCCAAGGTTTATGTTATATGTATTCTCTAGTTTTAATATCCAAGCCCGTTTTTTTTTTTTTTTTTTTTTTTTTTTTTTTTTTTTTTTTTTTTTTTTTTTTTTTTTTTTGCTTACTGCTTTTTGCTTACTGCCTGTGTATTTTTGATCTCAAAATGTTGAAATCAGAACTCCTCTTTCCAGGCTAAAAGTGTCAGAGTTATCTTTTATTCATCCCCCTAACTTGCCGCCCACCCCATTCTGTTGTTTCTACCTCTGAAATATTTTTTCTGTCTACTCTCCATTTCCACCACTAATGCTCTGTTTCATTCTATTGCCATTATTATTTTGACTATTACAATAATCTAGCTGGCCGCTCTGAATTCAGACTTCAGGCTGTCCAATAATCCTGTCTACTGGTGCTCGTTCCATTGGCTTAAGGCTGTCTTTCTCAAACTGTTTCAAATAATGATAATTCTGTGGAATGTTAATAGAGAGTATGCTTTTTTTGAGAAGGGAATTGTCAAATGGTATTGGGAAATGCTGGGCTAAACTGAGTAAAATATGTTTGTTATTGGACTTTTCAGAGTCTCTAGCATGTTTAATTTCTGTTATTAATCTTCAATAGAATATTTAATCCTATGGGGGGGCAAATATTTCTTTGCCTTTTTCACTGATATATTTCCAGAATACTCTCATGATGCCCATCAAATAGTAGATGCTCAATAAATATAGTTTGAGTGAATAAAAGAATGACAGATGGGTCTATTGTAAACAGCATTTTCCACTTTAATGTAAATATAAAAACCATTTTAATCAAATTACATCTCAAGAGAGCAATGTCTATGAAATATTTTCTATGAAACATGGCTCTAAAGTAGAGCTTCTCAACCTTGGTACTCATGAAATTTGGGCCAGATGATTCTTTATGGCAGGGGGCCTATGTCCTGTGCATTGTAGGATATTTAGCAGCCTGTTGCCCTCTACCTACTAGATTGCAGTAGCACTGGCACCCCATTTTTGACAACCAAAAGTGTCTCCAGACATGACCAAATACCATTGGAGTGTGGGGGGACAAAATCATCCCTGGTTAATGAACCAGTGATTCTAAAGTATAGTCTGAGTTTATTCTCCAGCTCAAAAATTTTCACAACCTCTTCATTGCCTATGAAGTGAAGTTCAAATTCCTTAGGCTGATACGCAAGTTCCCTCTTTGTCCTGAATCTTATAGGCACTTGTATACAAACACACACACACGTGCCTGTAGGAATCAGGCAACCAGGGAGGTAGCATGTGGTGGAAAAGGGCACAGCTCATTTAATGTAATTCTGACATGATCTTGGCCTGTCACAGAGGTCATCACTTTCTACTGCACACCTTCAGCTAGCCAAATGCTTATTTGAACACTTTTTCTTAACAATATGTACCACTCAATGTTGCCCTTGATATTCTTTTATAGTTGTGATTTCATCTGAGTATAAACATTTTGATGAACACTACATGATGTATCCTGGGTCCTCTATATCTCATTAGAGGAGCCCCCCCCCAACTTTTATATATGACGCAGATATAATTGCTTAGTCAGTATGCAAAAATGTGAGTGTCTACTATGTGCTAAGCACTGTGCACAATGCTGGGTTTACAACAGTTACTGAAGCTGATTCCCTACCTTCAAGGTATTTACATACTAGAGATTAATGAATTGAGATAAGTGCACTATCAGAGACACACACCAATAGGTAGAGAGTCTGCAGGAGAAGAAGAATTAACTCTGTGTTTGGACTTCCTGGAAGGTAGCATAGAAGAGATAGCAAGTATGCTGAGTTAAGAAAGATGAGTAGGTATTGATCCAACACTGAGTGGCCAGTCGACTCAGGCCTTTCAAAGAGCATATCCACAGGTATGTTTTAAACAGTTGCTGTTGTCCAGTGTGGGCTGCATTTGGTCCTTGCAGTCAAATTGGTGTTTCTCCCCCATGATGAAAAAGAGACTTAATTTAACCAAGGCTTATTGCCCAGGCTTGTTGTCTTCTCTCTCAGCTGTATATAGACCTTACTTTTCCGTTAGAACATCCAGATTTGTTGCTAGAACATGGCCAGAGAGGACACTTTGGGAGCAGTGGGGTGGGGGTGGAGGTGGCAATGATCAGGTGTTCTTCTCAAAAAGGCGTCTCCTGGCCATGATACAGACTTTTTCCTCTTGTCATTTTAGATGAAGTTTTCAGCTCAGGGATGACTGAAACCAACTCAAGAGACTTAAAAGAAAATGTTCAAGGTACCACAGCTGTTTTTAAAGTTAAAAAACAAAAGAACAACAAAAGAAGTTTTCTCTAGCCTAACGTTGAGGGAAAGTACGTTAGCAGATGTTTCCACATTGGAAGCAATTTGCAAATGCGCCTTAAATATTCTGCCAGTGGTGGCTGCAAATGCATATTTTATCTGAATGAATTGTTCACTGAAGTACTGGAAGCTGTATAGACAAAGCAAATACAGAGAATTTATCAAGTGGCCCTTACTTTGTTTTCTATATATTCTTTAAATTTTCTCCAAGATGCTTAAAATGCAAACAGACTTGTACTTGCCAAAATTCTTGCTCAGTTTAATTATGCCTAGAGAGGAATTTGACAAATCTGTTTGGGACACATCTTGGCCTAAAGGAAATGAAGCTGTGGGTTCAGAGAGAAATGGGATTTTGGTTATCCGTTGCACTCATTCATTTATCTATTAATTACTTTGTGGAAATAATTATTTCTCCATTGAGTATCTGCTACAGAAAGCTGTTTATTGGCTGTAGATGGCATAGAGATTTCATCTTGTGTGAAGATTCTCAATTACTGATAGTGGCTTCTGGGAATTCTGTATAAATAAGGAAAGACCAAGTTTGATTACTTATGTCTGTTATGGGCACAGGTTGAGGAATAGTGGTATGTAGGACAACGTTCATGTCAAGTATGTTAAGCTAGTATCTAGACTCTAAGCTACTCTAGGGCTTTTGTCCATTTCCAACATGACTGAAATTACCAACATTTGTCTTGATTTATCATTTGAAATTATAGAAAGAATTAGAATTTACCTATATATTTAAATACAACGATCGTCCATAATTCCATAATGCTAAATGTGCACATTGCCTGCGAATACTTGTCCATGTCGATATTTAACATAGGTGTATATGTATCATGTTCTGTGCTGCATTTTCATTTAAATTTATATCATAAACATTTTCATTTTTTGCCAAATAGTTTCCAAAACATTGTTTAAATGACTAGTTTTCCACTCTCTGATTGTCTTGTAATTAGGTAGGCCTTAAAAAAAAATTTAGGATGGTTTTACTTAGAATCCTACCCAGTGCATACAGGCTTCTCCTTTGCTGTTTAAATTTCAGTTGGTTTCTGAAAAAGCAAGTGATATTTCATTAAAGCATTTGAAGAAAGAAAACATTTTCTATAATCTGGGTGAATTAACTGAAATACATATATAAATATATTTATATATAACAAGTATACATGTGTATATATACACAAATACATATGTTTATAATTCTAAGTATCATCATCATTGAGGCAAATCACATTTTCAAACTTATTAAGAACTTCTGTATAAATCAAATATCATGTCTGCATTTATAGGTGTTTTGTTTGTCTTCAGTTCTGATCCATTCTTTGGCAACTACCAAATTGACCTAAACAAACCCTAGGCGTACAGAGCCCCTAGACTTAAAATATATTAGGACAATTCCTTATTCCAAACCGAGCCTGGCAGTCCCAGCCTTCCAAAATCCAGCATGAAGCCCCTGCTCCCACCTGGCTTCCACTACTTCCCTCCAGGAATTATCCATTCCTGC
>NW_006776560.1:156760-163369 GCF_000442215.2 Lipotes vexillifer | reverse complement strand
TTCCTGCTAAACAGGCCTGTTCACTGTATCTCACCATCCACTTATCTTCACTGCCTCAGCTTATGCTACTTTTCCTGTCTTGAGCTCTTTCCTGTTTGGCTTAGGCTTATGGAAATCGATAGTTCTCGATAGTACCTCCTCTAGGAGATTTTTCTTGATGAACCTAACCTTTCGAAACTGTTCTTGTTTGTCTCACTGGAAACTTAATTTCTATTACATCTATCTATCTATCTATCTATCTATCTATCTATCTATCTAGATCAAAACATTCCCAAGGGCAAAAAACCCCCAAACAACACAACCCCCCCAAAAAAATCCCCACAACCTCAAACAGAAAAACTGTATAATACCTTGCATTGATCCATGCTAAGTTAGTGACTTGGTATCAGTGAACCCCAAACTCCCAAGTAGGGTCAGCAATTCTACTTCTGATTAAAAACTGGCATACATTTTCTTCAGCCATTATGGGTGTGTATCAGGCGTGGTGGATCATCATTCTCCTATTTCTGATGGATGGTAATATTTCTGTGCAGAGGTAATGCAGTGCCCTCCAGGTTGGCTGTTCTGTTATTGCCACTCTGGGGACCGTTAGTCTTTCACTACCGGAAGCTGAATACAGCAAAATCTATGTTTTATTCCTTGCTTTGTAATGAGCGATTTGTTTTCAATAAGATGACAGCATACTCAGGCAGCTGAAAACCTATTAGGGTGGCAATGGGCTAAGATCACCTACAGCAGCTATAACCGTCAACTAGGTAGTGGCAGTGATGATGCCAAATGCAGATAAAATTTAGTGAAATTAACAGAACTTAAAAGTGCTGCCAACAATTTAGGATTTAATAATTAGTTTTAAACCTGATAGTCCCTCAGTTGAGTTTTCCCCAACGTCTAAATTTCTAATCTGTAGAATGTTCTTTGTCGATTTCCTCTTTTGCTTATTTACACTGAGCCACAGTCAGCCACAGCTTTGCTCTCACTCTAGGAATGGTGATATTGAACACTAGTGTGGAGTTTGTTTGACTGCAGCTGAGGTTGACTGTCTTGGGACAGAAAGATGTAGGGGAAGTGCTTGCATAATCTTTTCAGAAAAGCATGGCTTTGACTTTTGAATATCACACTTGTAAAATACTTTCACGGGGTAGATCTATGTCTCACTGTCTTTTGCATTTTATTGGAAGAACTAATTTGTTTCCAGGTCTTTCTACTTGCTGCTCTGAACTAACAGTGCTGGTAGGATATGGTAGACCATGAGAAGGAGGCCCTCAAACAGTGACTTGTAAGAGAAAAAAAAAAGGAAATTCTTGTTTTAGTAAGTGTTCCTTTTTTCTTATATTTGAAAGTTCAGTGTTTCATTGAAAAACTCTAACTGTGCCAATTCTTTAAGCGTTTTCTCTGTAAATCATTGTGGCAAGGAGCAATGGAGGGTGCACTGAAAAATAGAAGGCCAGTTGTAGCTCCAGGCCATAGTTTATTGACTAGTTAAAATGAAGGGGTTGAAATAGATCTTTCAGGCTCTTTGCTTCTCTACTACCATTGTAATGGAATATTTGAGTATAGACAAGCTTTCACTGTGAATTAAAATAAAAGAAGGAATCTGGGTACATTCTGTACACTATACCTAAGTATATATAAAATATTAACATTTTTACTTTATAACCTTGCCATGGTGGTATCTTGTATAAGTTATCAAAGCTATGATGTGTCAGTCTTCATTAGTTTAATATATAATGAGAATGGTTTTAGTTGTATGAGTTGCATTCTGAGGGAAGAGGTGGAGAAAAGGAAGATTTCCTTATAAAGCCAGATGGCCAAGAGACTTACAGCATCTGGTGTCCTTATTAGAAACCAGAGGCCTTAAGTTAGATACATCCACATATAAGGTCCACAACTTATATGCTACCTAAGTACATAATTATTGTATTGTTTCATATTATGGTGTTTGATTAATTGGGATGTGAAAAGTCATCAAAACTAAAAGCGTTCAGAGCATTTTGCATAGCAATCCCAAATATTTATACTGAATGAGAGCAATGAATATGTCAGAAGTGATTATATGAATTTTCATACAGTTCCCAGGACTAATTTATAATTACTTCCAACTGTAGCATGTAGGAATTGATTTTTGGTTATTGGGAAAAAAGAACAGAAAGCTTGGAAAGGAGATGAACAAATCAGTTTGGAAAATGGTGTGCTATAAAATATAAATAAACATTTCAGCAGTTTTCTTTAGGGTTTATAATTTTTGCATCAGGTGGCTGAAAGGAAACTTTGGCTAATGTCTGCCTTTCCTTAGATGTTAATGGGATCAATTGACAGTATGCGGGATGCCTCACATATTAAATCATATGGGCCCAGAATCAAAATTGTTTTACTACTTCTGTGTGGTAGATAATTAATACAGATTTTTTAAAAATAAAAAATATTCACACATATATTAAAGGCTCATTTCCTATAGCAGTCCACTGACCTTTCTCAAATAATAATTGCATGTTGTACATTTTTTTTGCAATGATAATCCTCATGCCTTGAACAAGGGTTACAAACCCAGTTTCTGAACTATTTCAAATACAGTACTCCTTACTCTTTTCTTCACATTATCAAATGGTAAAGCAGAGCATGATCAAAGTGTGATAACAACCCTGGGATGTATTTGTGAAATAGTCCCAGTTTTTCCCATGAGAATAATGAGGGGTAAAGTGGTTCAGCTGCTCCCCTGAGGTCATGCATCCAGCAGGTGGCAGAACCAGGATCTTACCTCTGATTTGACTACTTCAGCCACGATGCCTTTCCTGGTACTCTGTGGCCCGTGTCTCCACGGAACTCATATTTTGACGGATTTTAGTAGTTCAATACAACATCCTGTTTGCCTGGTTTATTATTCAATGAATTTACCAGTTTGGAATTTGTATTGACCTAGCCTACTTTCATAAACTCCGAGCAAAAGCCACATTCGGCTCTAGACTTATCCAACTTGGTTGTCGATACTAGTCAAATTCATAAACTCCTATTTCAGTCTTCTGCTAAATTTTGACTCTGGGGCCTGATCTAAGTAATTCACTGTTCTCTATCAGTTTGGAATGATTCAAGGATAGATAACCCCAAAATGATGACTGGATAAAACATGTTTCAGCTTCATTGCTTTGTTTTGTGTCAGTTCCTAAGAAACTATTGGACTTTATAAACTACTTGGAAACATTTTTAATTATTAAAATAGAAACGGAAGAGAAGATGTTTTTTGTGGTAATTGTCAAATGTTTCTTAAAGTTCTTGGGGAGTTCACATCCATGTCAGTTCCTGAGCCATATTTATGAATCAATGCCTCTAAATATCTTATATAAGTATCTAAATAATAGACAGTATTTCCTTCAATAATCTATATGCAAAATGTATAGGATTCATTGAGTCATCCAGTTAGGCAATAAAAATATACTCAGGCCTACTATTATGGTCAATATACTCATTCTTTATGACTGAATGTCTGTATTAAGGAATGTCATGGAACAGGAAATTGACACCAGTCCACACTGTATAATTCGTCTGGAAGCAATGGCTTTATTGCTCTAATACCACAAGAAACACGTCCTCATAATTCATGAAGGAGTCTCTGAGGTGAGCTAACAAGGCGCAATTTCTCACATACAAACCCAGCAGGCAATTGTAGGTTTTGTTAAATCCAAGAACATATCACCTTACTTGAGTTTTAAGAGACGACTTTGTGTGTGTGCTCATGCATGTGTATCTGGCCCCAAATAAATAAAAATATAAGTGGGGTTGTCTGACTGGCTGGGTATCTTGGACACTTCTGGTTATCTGGATTTCTTCTTGGCAAACAGTGAAGAAATATATATTTGACATATTTTTGAACTTCTCTCTAGTTTAGCCAGCTGTGTGTTTGGGACTTCAATACTCTTAAATTTACCAAGGCCTGATATATGACCCAAGATATGATCTATCCTGGAGAATGTTCCATAGGCACTTGAGAAGAATATGTATTCTGTTGTTTTTGGATGGAATGTCCTATAAATATCAATTAAGTCCATCTTGTTTAATGTATCATTTAAAGCTTGTGTTTCCTTAATTATTTTCATTTTGGATGATCTGTCCATTGGTGAAAGTGGGGTGTTAAAGTCCCCTACTATGATTGTGTTACCGTCGATTTCCCCTTTTATGGCTGTTAGCATTTGCCTTATGTATTTATAAATAAATTATATATTTATGCACCCTATGTTGGGTGCATAAATATTTACAATTGTTATATCTTCTTCTTGGATTGATCCCTTGATCATTATGTAGTGTCCTTCTTTGTCTCTTGTAATAGTCTTTGTTTTAAAGTCTATTGTGTCTCATGTGAGAATTGCTACTACAGCTTTCTTTTGATTTGCATTTACATGGAATATCTTTTTCCATCCCCTCAGTTTCAGCCTGTATGTGTCCCTAGGTCTGAAGTGAGTCTCTTGTAGACAGCATATATATGGGTCTTGTTTTTGTATCCATTCAGCCAGTCTGTGTCTTTTGGTTGGAGCATTTAATACATTTACATTTAAGGTAATTATCAGTATGTATGTTCCTATTACCATTTTCTTAACTGTTTTGGGTTTGTTATTTTAGGTGTTTTCCTTCTCTTGTGTTTCCTTCCCAGAGAAGTTCCTTTAGCATTTGTTTTAAAGCTGGTTTGGTGGTGCTGAATTCCCTTATCTTTTGCTTGTCTGTAAAGGTTTTAATTTCTCCATTGAATCTGAATGAGATCCTTGCTCGGTAGAGTCATCTAGGTTGTAGGTTTTTCTCCTTCATCACTTTAAATATGTCCTACCACTCACTTCTGGCTTGCAGAGTTTCTGCTGAAAGATCACCTGTTAACCTTATGGGGATTCTCTTGTATGTTATTCGTTGTTTTTCCCTTGCTGCTTTTAATATTTTTCTTTGTATTTAATTTTTGATAGTTTGATTAATATGTGTTTTGGCATGTGTCTGCTTGGATTGATCCTGTATGGAACTCTCTGTGCTTCCTGGACTTGAGTAACTATTTCCTTTTCCCCTATTAGGGGAGTTTTCAACTATAATCTCTTCAAATATTTCCTCAGTTCCTTTCTTTTTCTCTTCTTCTTCTGGAACCCCTATAATTTGAATGTTGGTATATTTAATGTTGTCCCAGAGGTCTCTGAGACTGTCCTCAATTCTTTTCATTCTTTTTTCTTTATTCTGCTCTGCAGTAGTTATTTCCACTATTTTATCTTCCAGGTCACTTATGCCTTCTTCTGCCTCAGTTATTCTGCTATTGATTCCTTCTAGAGAAGTTTTAATTTCATTTATTGTGTTGTTCATCATTGTTTGTTTGCTCTTTATTTCTTCTAGGTCCTTGTTAAACGTTTCTTGTATTTTCTCCAGTCTATTTCCAAGATTTTGGATCATCTTTACTATCATTATTCTGAATTCTTTTTCAGGTAGACTGCCTATTTCCTCTCCATTTGTTTGGTCTGGTGGGTTTTTACCTTGCTCCTTCATCTTCTGTGTGTTTTTCTGTCGTCTTATTTTGCTTATCTTACTGTGTTTGGGGTCTCCTTTTTGCCGGCTGCAGGTTTGTGGTTCCTGTTTTTGGTGTCTGCCCCCAGTGGCTAAGTTTGGTTCAGTGGGTTGTGTAGGCTTCTTGGTGGAGGGGACTAGTGTCTGTGTTCTGGTGGATGAGGTTGGATCTTTTCTTTCTGGTGGGCACGTCCATGTCTGTTGGTGTGTTGTGGGGTGTCTGTGACGTTATTATGATTTGAGGCAGCCTCTCTGCTAATGGGTGGGGTTGTGTTCCTGTCTTACTAGTTGTTTGGCACAGGGTGTCCAGCACTGGAGCTTGCTGGTCATTGAGTGGAGCTGAGTCTTGTCGTTGAGATGGAGATCTCTGGGAGATTTTTGCCCTTTGATATTAGATGGAGCTAGGAGGTTTCTAGCTGTATCCATGTCCTGAACTTGGCTCTCCCACCTCAGAGGCACAGCCCTGACGCCCGGCCAGAGCACCAAGACCCTGTCATCCACATAGCTCAGAATAAAAGGGGGAAAAAAAAGAAAGAAAGAAAGGAAAAAGTAAAATAAAATAAAAAAATATAAAAACAAATAATTATTAAAAATTAAAAAAAAGGTAATAAAGCAAAGAATGTAGAGAGCAACCAAACCAAACAACAAATCCACCAGTGCTAACAAGCTCTAAAAAGTGTACTAGAAAAAAAAAAAACAGAAAAAACTCTAGCACAAATGGTAAAAACAAAGCTATAGAGACAAAGTCACACATGGAAGCATACACATACACACTCACAAAAAGAGAAAAAGGGGAAAAAATATATATATATCGTTGCTCCCAATGTCCACTGCCTCAATTTGGGATGATTCGTTGTCTATTCAGGTATTCCACAGATGCAGGGTACATCAAGTTGATTGTGGCGCTTTAATCCGCTGCTCCTGGGGCTGCTGGGAGAGATTTCCCTTTCTCTGTTTGCACAGCTCCCGGGGTTCAGCTTTGGAGTTGGCCCCACCTCTGCGTGTAGGTCGCTGGAGGGCCTCTGTTCTTCGCTCAGACAGGACGGGGTTAAAGGAGCCGCTGATTCGGGGGCTCTGGCTCACTCAGGC
>NW_006776560.1:153043-156676 GCF_000442215.2 Lipotes vexillifer | reverse complement strand
AGATTAGTGTGGATAGTGACCTGTGCTCGCACACAGGTTTCTTGGTGGCGGCAGCAGCAGCCTTAGCGTCTCATGCCCGTCTCTGGGGTCCGCGCTTTTAGCGGCGGCTCACGCCCGTCTCTGGAGCTCCTTTAAGCAGCGCTCTGAATCCCCTCGCCTCGCGCACCAGGACACAAAGAGGTAAGAAAAAGTCTCTTGCCTCTTCGGCAGGTCCAGACTTTTTCCCGGACTCCCTCCCGGCTCCCGGCTAGCCGTGGCGCACTCACCCCCTGCAGGCTGTGTTCACGCCGCCAACCCCAGTCCTCTCCCTGCGCTCCGACCGAAGCCCGAGTCTCAGCTCCCAGGCCCGCCCGCCCCGGCGGGGGGGCAGACAAGCCTCTCGGGCTGATGAGCACCGGTCGGCCCCGATCCCGCACCCCTGTGGCTGCGCTCTCCTCTGCGGCTCCAAAGCTCCCCCCCTCCTCCACCCGCAGTCACCGCCCGCGAAGGGGCTCCTAGTGTGTGGACACTTTTCCTCCTTCACGGCTCCCTCCCACTGGTGCAGGGCCCGTCCCTATCCTTTTGTCTCTGTTTATTCTTTTTTCTTTTGCCCTACCGTGGTACGTGGGGAGTTTCTTGCCTTTTGGGAGCTCTGAGGTCTTCTGCCAGCGTTCAGTAGGTGTTCTGTAGGAGTTGTTCCATGTGTAGATGCATTTCTGATGTATTTGTGGGGAGGAAGGTGATCCGATCTCCACGTCTTACTCTTCTGCCATCTTGAAGCTCCTCTCTTTTGCATTGTTCTTTAAGTTTGTGTACTTAGCACTTAGCCAGGCATATACCAGCATATAACCAATTTCTCTTTGAATAGACCGTGTCCTTAGATGTTTTATAGACCCATGGTTTTTACATCTATTTAGAGTAATAGAAACCATATTTATTTATTTATTTATCAGTTACCATTTACCAGGCAATGGTCTGAGCATTCCACATGAATGCTTAAGTAAACTTATTATTACCAGGGGGAGAAAGGTGGGGGGTGAGATGAATAGGGAGATTGGGATTGATATATCCACCCTACTATATATAAAATAGAGAACTAGGGACTTCCCTGATGGTCCAGTGGTTAAGACTTCGCCTTCCAATGCAGGGGGTGTGGGTTTGATCCCTGGTCAGGGAGCTAAGGTCCCACATGTGTCATGGCCAAAAAACGAAAACACAAAACATAAGCAGTACTGTAACAAATTCAATAAAGATTTTTTTAAAAATGGTCCACGTTGAAAAAAAAAGTAGATAACTAATAAGAACCTACTGTATAACACAGGGAACTCTACTCAGTACTCTGTAACGGCCTGTATGGGAAAAGAATCTAAAAAAAGAGTGGGTATATGTATTTGTATCACTGATTCACTTTGCTGTACAGCAGAAACTAACACAACATTGTAAAGCAACTATACTCCAATAAAATTTTAAAAATCACTACACTTAATTTTCATGATGAACCATTGAAGATGGTGCTGTTATCAGCCCCATTTTACAGACAAGTCAACTGAGGCACTTGGGTCAAATCACACAGTTAGTATATACAACTTGGATTTGAACCCAGGCCATTGAGTTTTGGAGTCCATGCTCTTAAGTACTAGATTAAACTTCCTTTCTATGCCATAGTCATAAAACTGTTCACTTATTAACAAAATGAAATATTTTTAATTTTATGAGTTTAGTATATCTAGGATCCATCATTATGATTAAAGGGGACCTTAACATATTACATCCAGATATAAATTGGGTAAATGAAGGCCTTTTGGGAGGGCAATTTATGAATATTTTTTGATGGAAGGGACTAAGAAAATCATGCATTACTATCCCTTTTGATTCAGCTACTGGGAACAAATTGCCTTGTCTATGGCAAGAACGTCCACTTGTGTTATCTCATTGAATCTGTGCAGCAACCCCATCCTGAGCTACAATATTGTTATCAGTTTGGGGGATGATATTACCCTTGAGTGTGTTAATAGTACTGTCACATGGAGGCAAGACCATTTCAGATCTCTCCTATGGGTCCTGATATTATCACTAAACAGAAAGGTCAGTGGTTTTGTCACGAATTAGGATAAGAGAAAAAAGTTGGAAAACCTGAAATGATAGTCTTGTTTGGAATTGAATGTTTTTTTTCAGATGTGAAAATATATCCGTTCTTAAAATCATCATCTGTACAGAGTAGTAGTATAGTATAATGTTTAAGAGGATGGCCCCTGCACACAGACTGCCTGGGTGTGACTCCTACATCTCCTTTACACTCTGGCTGAGTGACCTTGGACAAGTTATGTAATCTCTCTGTGCTTACATTTCCTTAACCACAAAATGTGGAAAAGAATAATACCAATCTCACAGGGTTGCTTTTAGGATTAAGGGATTTAATACATGCACAGTGCTTAGAACAGGGCCTACAACTGTTTGAATGAATAAAATATTATACTTGCTCTCTGAAATATCCCTAGCTGTAAATTCAATGGTTCCAGAATGCATTTATTAAATAATTATGTCATGGGCTCAGATTCATTTTCTTCAATTAAAAAAAACCCAATTTGATGTGTAGATTCAAAGACATACATGGAGGCCTTCTTTTATCTCCAAAAGAAACATATTTTAGGATTAACAGTTAAGAATGGTTGGAACAGATAACAAATTTTAAAAATATAAGTAGAGTGTACTTTAAAAATACTAATTCAGAAAAGTTATTTATCTGTTTTTATGGAAGAGGTATGGTGGAAGGGCTAATTTAAACATTCAAAAGGGGAGAAATTAGGGGAAAAGTTCTATTTTCCCAGCTGGGGAATGTCTGCAGATATAGTGAATACTTAGTCAGCAGATTGCTATTTTTATTCAAGCAGCTTGCCAAGAAATACAGTGGCTGCAGTTTTCCTTTCCTCTAGAATGTGAACTGCAGCTCAGCTAGGAATACTGAAAACATCCGGATGCCCATCCTTTCACAGGCGAGAGTGGGTCACGGGTAGCACGCAGGTCAGCAGATTTTCACCCCATTCTCTACTGTGGGAATTGGCCCAGTTAACAAAGGCAAACTGGGTTAGGTCTGGATTGACGGCATACTGTTACTATTTGAGTGTGCTACATGAACAACAAGCCTAAGCTCTCTTGCAAAAATCATTGTGCGAGATTCCCTGGTTTCCTATTTGTCTTAGAAAGCACTCATGTTTATGAATGTCCTTCTGTGAGAGCCAAGAGATTCAAGACTTGAAATGCAGTGGTGAACGGTTTGCCGTTGATGATGGTTTTATGTACACGCTAGTCTTATTAATAACGTTCATACTTTTCTTCACACTGCCTGACCACCAGGAATGGCTGTGTCTTTCCCTCCAGATTTTTCATCTCCAAATTCTAGTTTCCCTTTAGGCCCTGAAGTAAATGTTAGCACATCCATCCAGCTCCTATCGATGGCTCTAGGGGGAAGTGTTGATTTCTTTACCTGAACTGTCAAAGTATGTTACCTATACCTGTTTCAGCATATGGTCACTTTCTACCATGCATTTTACTAGTCCGTTTTGTGTACTTATCTTATATCCCTTACCAGGTTATATGCTTCTTGAGGGGGTTTCTGCATCATCTTCATAGAGCAATACTGTGTCCTTTTTTTTT
>NW_006776560.1:92448-153033 GCF_000442215.2 Lipotes vexillifer | reverse complement strand
TTTTTTTTTTTTTTTTTTTTTTGGCTGTGTTGGGTCTTCATTGCTGTGCATGGGCTTTATCTAGTTGGGGCAAGCGGGGGCTACTCTTCATTGTGGTGCGTGGGCTTCTCATTGCGGTGGCTTCTCTTGTTGCAGAGGAGGGGCCCTAGGCATGCAGGCTTCAGTAGTTGTGATGCACAGGCTTAGTTGCTCCACGGCATGTGGGATTTTCCCCGACCAGGGATCAAACTCACATCCCCTGCATTGGCAGGTGCAATCTTAACCACTGTGCCACCTGGGAAGTCCAATACTATGTTTTGAATGATGCCTGCCATGTAGTATATACATAATGGATATTGACCAGTGAATGAATAAACATCAAATCATTTAATCCTGACAACAATCTAGGAATAGGGAAGATCTTATTCCGATTTTAAATAAATGGCAGTAATAATTAGAGCTAAGACTGATCTGAATGTACTAAACATTGATCTCTGTTTTATGCATGTTGCCTCATCTTATCTTCATCACAGTTGTATAAAATAGGTACTACTCTCATCTCATTCCATTTTAGAGATGGAGCAATTGAGACACCTAGCAGTCTTGCAACTCACCAAAGTAGTAATTTATAAAGCCAGCATTTGAACTTTAAGCAGTCTATTCCAGATGCATCTCTTAATCACACTATTATACCCATTATTTCAGAGCAAGTCAGTATAGGAATTTAGATTTAATCCCAGAACTTCTAATTCCATGTCCAGTGCATTTTCTACTGTACATACCTAGTGCCTTGCACATAGTAGATAGTTTAAGTATTTGACTCTACTAAAACCCTCTCCCTGGTTCCTAGCACATATAGCTGGATTTCCTGGTTTCACAGGCCAGCCATTCTTACTCTTCCCTGGTCCACTGTTAACCATTCTAAATTCACCCAATTGATGAGCTAGAAAATAAAAGTATAGAATAGCTATAAAGTATAAAGGTAATGTTTGGGAGATAAAATAAAATGCCCGGTGTGTGTGCCCCTGAAACTGAGAGCTTCATAGGCTACACAAATTCTAATTTTCACTTGTAAATTCCTACAGATCCAGAACAGATAGGATGATTTAGTATCACCAACCTGGTTGAGTGGTAGGTGACCTTCATTACAGATTAGAATGGCCTGCAAAGTATGTTAAAATACAAATTCCAGGCTTCACTTGTATTTAATCAGAATTTGACTTATATTGCAGTTCATATCATTGCCAAATTATTTACTGAAACAGATATTGCTGTGCCCCCAATTTGAATCAAAAAGTAAGTTCATTATATAAATTACTATTTAAAATGTATTACATTTAATAAACTGTACTACATAGGGATCTTCAAGATGGCAGAGGAGTAAGATGTGGATATCACCTTCCTCCCCACAAATATATCAAAAATGCATCTACATGTGGAACAACTCCTACAGAACACCTACTGAACGCTGGCAGAAGACCTCAGACCTCCCAAAAGGGTCTTGGTGCTCTAGCTGGGTGTCAGGCCTGAGCTGCTGAGGTGGGAGAGCTGGGTTCATGACATTGGACCAACAGAGACCTCCTGGCCCCATATAATATCAATTGGTGAGAGCTCTCCCAGAGATCTCCATCTCAACGCTAAGACCCAGCTCCACTCAATGACCAGCAAGCTCCAGTGCTGGCCACCACATGCCAAACAACTAGCAAGACAGGAACACAACCCCACCCATTAGCAGAGAGGTTGCCTAAAGTCTTACTAAGTTCACAGACACTCCAAAACACACCACTGGACATGGTCCTGCCCACCAGAAACACAAAATGCAGCCTCATCCACCAGAACACAGGCACTGGTCCCCTCCTCCAGAAGCCTACACAACTCACTGAACCAACCTTGCCCACTGGGGGCAGACACCATAAACAACGGGAACTGTGAACCAGCAGCCTGCGAAAAGGAGACCCCAAACACAGTAAGTTAAGCAAAATGAGAAGACAGAGAGACACACAGCAGATGAAGGAGCAAGGCAAACACCCACCAGACCTAACAAATGAAGAGGAAAGAGGCAGTCTACCTGAAAAAGAATTCAGAGTAATGATAGTAAAGATGATCTGAAATCTTGGAAGTAGAATGGAGAAAATACAAGAAACGTTTAACAAGGACCTAGAAGAACTAAAGAGCAAACCAACAGTGATGGACAACACAATAAATAAAAACAAAAATTCTCTAGAAGGAATCAATAGCAGAATAACTGAGGCAAAAGAACAGATAAGTGATCAGGAAGATAAAACACTGGAAATAACTACTGCAGAGCAGAATAAAGAAAAAAGAATAAAAATAATTGAGGACAGTCTCAGAGACCTCTGGGGCAACATTAAATGCACCAACATTCGAATTATAGGGGTCCTAGAAGAAGAAGAGAAAAGAAGGGGACTGAGAAAATATTTGAAAAGTTACAGATGAAAACATCCCTAACATGGGCAAGGAAATAGTCAAGTCCAGGAAGCACAGAGAATCCCATCCAGGATATATCCAAGCAGAAACATGCCAAGACATATTAAACTATCAAAAATTAAATACGAAGAAAAAATATTAAAGACTCTGCAAGCCAGAATGGAGTGGCAGGACATATTTAAAGTGATGAAAGGGAAAAACCTACAATCAAGATTACTCTACTCATCAAGAATCTCATTCCGATTCAACGGAGAAATTAAAACCTTTACACACAAGCAAAAGCTAAGAGAATTCACCACCACCAACCCAGCTTTACAACAAATGCTAAAGGAACTTCTCTAGGCAGGAAACACAAAAATAGGAAAAGACCTAAAATAACAAACCCAAAACAATTAAGAAAATGGTAATAGGGACATACATACCAATAATTACCTTAAATGAAAATGGATTAAATGCCCCAACCAAGAGACACA
Organism: Lipotes vexillifer; assembly: GCF_000442215.2. Lineage (NCBI taxonomy): Eukaryota > Metazoa > Chordata > Mammalia > Artiodactyla > Lipotidae > Lipotes > Lipotes vexillifer. Next base: position 150,133 of record NW_006776560.1, on the reverse strand, counting down.
GACTGGCTGAATGGATAGAAAAACAGGTTGCGTATATATGCTGTCTACAATAGACCCACTTCAGACCTAGGGACACTTACAGACTGAAAATGAGGGGATGGAAAAAGATACTCCATTCAAATGGAAATCAAAAGAAAGCTGGAGTAACAATTCTCATATTGGACAAAATAGACTTTAAAATAAAGACCTTTATGAGAGACAAGGACACTACTTAGTAATCAAGGGATCAGTCCAAGAAGAAGATATAAAAATTGTAAGTATTTATGCACCTAACATAGGAGCACCTCAATACATAAGGCAAATGCTTACAGCCATAAAAGAGGAAATTGACAGTAACACAATCATAGTAGGGGACTTTATCATCCCACTTTCACCGAAGGACAGATCATCCAAAATGAAAATAAATGAGGAAGCACAAGCTTTAAATGACACATTAAACAAAATGGAATTGATTAATATTTATAGGACATTCAATGCAAAAACAACAGAATACACTTTCTTAAGTGCTCATGAAACATTCTTCAGGATAGATCATATCTTGGGTCACAAATCAAGCCTTGGTAAACTTCAGAAAATTGAAATTGTATCAAGTATCTTTTCTGACCACAATGCTATGAGACTAGATATCAATTACAGGAAAACTGGAAAAAATACAAACACATGGAGGCTAAACAATTCATTACTAAGTAACCAAGAGATCACTGGAGAAATCAAAGAGGAAATCAAAAAATACCTAGAAACAAATGACAATGAAAACACGATGACCAAAAACCTATGGGATGCAGCAAAAGCAGTTCTAAGAGGGAAGTTAATATAGCAATACACTCCTACCTAAAGAAACAAGAAACATCTCAAATAAACAACCTAACCTTACACCTAAAGCAATTAGAGAAAGAAGAACAAACAAAACCTAAAGTTAGCAGAGGAAAGAAATCATAAAAATCAGATCAGAAATAAATGAAAAAGAAATGAAGAAAACAATAGCCAGGATCAATAAACCTAAAAGCTGGTTCTTTGAGAAGATAAGCAAAATTGGTAAACCATTAACCAGACTCATCAAGAAAAAAAGGCAGAAGACTCAAATCAATAGAATTAGAAATGAAAAAGGAGAAGTAACAACTGACACTGCAGAAATACAAAGGATCATGAGAGATTATTACAAACAACTATATGCCAATAAAATGGACAACCTGGAAGAAATGGAAAAATTCTTAGAAAAGCAGAAGTTCCCATGACTAAACCAGGAAGAAATGGAAAATATTAACAGACCAGTCACAAGCACTGAAATTGAAACTGATTAAAAGTCTTCCAACAAACAAAAGCTGAAGACCAGATGGCTTCACAGGCGAATTCTCTCAACGTTTAGAGAAGAGCTAACACGTATCCTTCTCAAAGTATTCCAAAATATAGCAGAGGGAGGAACACTCCCAAACACGTTCTATGAAGCCACCATCACCCTGTTACCAAAACCAGACAAAGATGTCACAAAAAGCAATAACTACAGGCCAATATCACTAATGAACATAGATGTAAAAATCCTCAACAAAATACTAGTAAACAGAATCCAACAGCACATTAAAAGAATCATACACCATGATCAAGTGGGGTTTATCCCAGGAATGCAAGGATTCTTCAATATATGCAAATCAATCAATGTGGTACACCATACTAACAAACTGAAGGGTAAAAAGCATATGATTATCTCAATAGATGCAGAAAAAGCTTCTGACAAAATTCAACACCCATTTATGATAAAAACAAAAACCAAAACAAAAAATCTCCAGGAAGTAGGCATAGAGGGAACCTACGTCAACATAATAAAGTCCATATATGACAAAGCCACAGCCATTGTTCACAGTGGTGAAAAACTGAAACCATTTCCTCTAATATCAGGAACAAGACAGGGTGCCCACTCTCACCACTATTATTCAACATAGTTTTGGAAGCTTTAGCCACAGCAATCGGAGAAGAAAAAGAAATACAAGGAATCCAAATCGGAGAAAAAGAAGTAAAAGTGTCATTGTTTGCAGATGACATGATACAATACACAGAAAATCCTAAAGATGCTACCAGAAAACTACTAGAGCTACTCAGTGAATTTGGTAAGTAGCATGATAGAAAATTAATGCACAGAAATCTCTTGCATTCCTATATACTAATGATGAAAAATCTGAAAGAGAAATTAAGGAAACACTCCCATTTACCATTGCAACAAAAAGAATAAAATACCTAGTAATAAACTTACCTAAGGAGAAAAAAACCTGTATGTAGAAAACTATAAGACACTGGTGAAAGAAATTAAAGATGATGCAAACAGATGAAGAGATATAGCATGTTCTTAGATGGGAAGAATCAACCTTGTGAAAATGGCTATACTACCCAAAGCAATCTACAGATTCAGAGCAACCCCTATCAACCTACCAATGGCATTTTTCACAGAAGTAGAACAACAAATTTTACAATTTGTATGGAAACAGAAAAGACCCTGAATAGCCAAAGCAATCTTGAGCAAGAACAAAGGAGCTGGAGGAATCAGCTTCTGTGACTTCAGACTATACTACAAAGCTACAGTAATCAAGACAGGATGGCACTGGCACAGAAATAGAAATATAGATCTGTGGAACAGGATAGAAAGCCCAGAGATAAACCCACACACAGATGGTCACCTTATCTTTGACAAAGGGGGAAAGAATATACAATGGAGAAAAGACAGCCTCTTCAATAAGTGCTGCTGGGAAAACTGGACACCCACATTTAAAAGAATGAAATTAGAACACTCCCTTCCACCGTATACAAAAATAAACTCGAAATGGATTGAAGACCTAAATGTAAGGCCAGGCACTATAAAACTTTTAGAGGAAAACATAGGCAGAACACTCTGACATAAATCACAGCACAATTCTTTTTGACCCACCTCCTCGAGAAATGGAAGTAAAAACAAAAATAAACAAATGGGACCTAATGAAACATAAAAACAAAAATAAACAAATGGGACCTAATGAAACTTAAAAGCTTTTGAACAGCAAAGGAAACCATAAAAAAAACGAAAAGACAGCCCTCAGAATGGGAGAAAATATTTACAAATGAAGCAACTGACAAAGGATTAATCTCTAAAATATACAAGCAGCTTATGCAGCTCAATATCCAAAACACAAACAACCAAATCCAAAAATGGGCAGAAGACCTAAATAGACATTTCTCTGAAGATGATATACAGATCGCCAACAAACACATGAAAGGATGCTCAACATCACTAATCGTTAGAGATATGTGAATAAAAACTACAGTGAGGTATCACCTCAAACTGGTCAGAATGGCCATTATCAACAATCTACAAACAGTAAATACTGGAGAGGGTGTGGAGAAAAGAGAATCCTCTTGCACTGTTGGCGGGAATGTAAAATGGTACAGCCACTATGGAGAACAGTATGGATGTTCCTTAAAAATCTAAAAATAGAACTACTGTACAACCCAGCAATCCCAGTACTGGGCATATATCCTGAGAAAATCATAATTCAAAAAGTCATGTACCACAATATTCATTGCAGCACTATTTACAATAAGCAGGACATTGAAGCAACCTATGTGTCCATCGACAGATAACTGGATAAGGAAGATGTGGCACATATATACAATGGAATATTACTCAGGCATAAAATGAAATGAAATTGAGATATTTGTAGTGAGGTGAATGGCCCTACTATCTGTCATACAGAATGAAGTAAGTCAGAAAGAGGAAAACAAATACCATATGTTAACACATATATATGAATTCTAAAAAAAAAAAAAAAAAAAAAAGATTCTGTAGAACCTAGGGGCAGGACAGGAATAAAGACACAGATGTAGAGAATGGACTTGAGAACATGGGGAGGGGGAAGGGTAAGCTAGGACAAAGTGAGGGAGTAGCATTGACATATACACTGCCAAATGTAAAATAGATAGCTAGAGGGAATCAGCTACATAGCACAGGGAGATAAACTTGGGGTTTTGTGACCACCTAGAGGGCTGGGATAGGGATGGTGGGAGGGAGACACAGGAGGGAGGGGATATGGGGATATATGTATACATATAGCTGATTCACTTTGTTATACAGCAGAAACTAATACAACATTGTAAAGCAATTATATTCCAATAACGGTGTTAAAAAAAAACATAAGTATTATGACTGCCTTTTAGTTTGTGTTTAATTTGACATCTGGGCCCTCCAAAAGGGCATTTCTGTTGCCTGCTTTTTTTTGTGTGTGTATAAGGTTAACATTTTCTCATTTCTTTCCAGGTCTTTAATTGGTTTTCAAAAGCTGTACATCTTAGGGAATATAGCAATTTTCGATAGTGATTATTTTTACGCTCAGGGGTCTGTTTCTGTTCTTGGTTGATGGTTCAACTTTTAAAATAAAGTCTAGCATTCAGAGGACACTCACATGTCTTATGGAATTTTCTTCAGTTGGAAGAAACCAAACCGCCCCCTTTTTTTTTTTTTTTTTGTTTTTGCGTTCCGGGGCCCCCCCCCCGCTGCGGCCTCCCCCGCCGCGGAGCACAGGCTCCGGACGCGCAGGCCCAGCGGCCACGGCCCACGGGCCCAGCCGCTCCGCGGCATGTGGGACCCCCCCGGACCGGGGCACGAACCCGCGTCCCCCGCATCGGCAGGCGGACTCCCAACCACTGCGCCACCACGGAAGCCCCCAAACCCCCTTTTATAACATTATGGCAAAATACTTTTAAGGCACAGACATCAATACTGTATAGTATGTATTATTTGGAAGTTTAGATAAATACAGAATAGAAAAAAGTGGTAGAAGATGAGGTGAATGAAATAACTTAGAATAGTGTAATAAATGTTAGACATTGTTTCATTATTTTGTATGTAAAGCATTGTAATTCCTGTTGAGCAGATAATATTTTTAAGTTGGTGAATTTCCCAGTAGCACATATTTCTATATCTGTATATGTTTGGAATTCATTTTGGTCCAGGGAATGACACATCCAGAGAAAGATAATGAACATTTTAGGACTACTTGCAAAGACTAAATCTAGATAAACTCTATTTGGGAAGGCTAGGGATTCAATAATTTTTTAACTGTGTATAGGAAACAGTGGGTTACAATATACTATGTTTGGAAAAATTTAGATTCTGAAGCATTCTATATTCCCTGTTATGCACTTTCTTTCTATTTAGAGTAAATAGTACATCAAATACATTTTGACACTACTGATTTTTAAAATACAGTCCAAAAATCCAATGATACTTCTTAGTTTCAGTGAAATTTGGGAGTGTACTGAAAAGCTTTTACCCCAAATAAATTTGAAGCTTTTGTCAAATAGCCAATGGGAAAATAAAGGTGATGCCATCCTGCCACTAAAGCTTCAGTTAGAGGCTATATGCAGTGCTTTTCTAGACACTTTTGATTCTATTAATAGTGATAAACATTCTAGATTGTAAACCAAAATTATACTTTTGAAAATATCTAGTTTTAAATTTATTCAGTACTAATTTGTTATAGTGTTTTTAAAAAATAATATTGTAAGGACAACTATGCAGGAAAATCTACATACATAATTCTCTGAAATGCCCCAAAGGAGTTTTAAAGTTATTTGAAGAAAACATAGTTTATGATGTTCGTGAAAATACAGTATTGATGCTAAGAATTTTCAGTCTTTTGATATCAACACTAACTTCTCCATTGTAGAAAATTCTAGAAAATGAAGGAAGAAAGTCAATTTGATTCTAAATTTCACAATTGGCCCCATATGTGCTTAAGTTGATTTTGATATTTATTTTTTCATATTAGATATAGCAATATAATCTTTATTTTTTATTACTAAAATTTTAAAAAAAATTATTTATTTTTGGGTGTGTTGGGTCTTCATTGCTGCGTGTGGGCTTTCTCTAGTTGTGCGAGCAGGGGCTACTCTTCATTTCAGTGCATGGGCTTCTCATTGCAGTGGCTTCTTGTTGTGGAGCACGGGCTCTAGGTGCACGGGTTTCAGTAGTTGTAGCACGTGGACTCAGTAGTTGCAGCACGTGGGCCCTAGAGCATGCAGGCTTCAGTAGTTGTGGCACGTGGGCTCAGTAGTTGTGGCTCTAGAGCACAGGCTCAGTAGTTGTGGCACACGGGCTTAGTTGCTCCACAGCATGTGGGATCTTCCCAGACCAGGGATCAAACCTGTGTCCCGTGCATTGGCAGGTAGATTCTTAACCACTGCACCACCAGGGAAGTCCCCTAAAATTCTTTTCCTTAATTGAAGTATAGCTGGTTTACAATGTTGTGTTAGTTTCAGGTGTACAGCAAAGTGACTCATTTATACATTTTATATATATATATATATAATCTTTTTTCAGATTCTTTTCCCTTATATACTATTAAAGATATAGCAATATAATCTTTAAATGAGGTTTATGGCAAAATTATAGCATAGCCTTTTCAGTGCTCTAAATGACATGTAATTTGTAGAGTTTTAATAACTGAACTTCTGCAACTGTATAAATATTTACAATTAAAATTGACTGTGCATAGTAATTATAGAAAATTGATTGGGCATTGATGTATGTGTAAATGAAAACTTTAAGTTTTCTATAACTCATTGTTGCTCCTGTTAATGTATCACAACAATTTTGCAGCAACAATTTACCAGGTGGATTTGCAAACACTTATCACTCTCCGGATATATTTAACTTTGTCAATATTAGTAGACAAAAGAGAAAGTAGTCTCTCAAAAGTTAAATTTACTAAAACTGATTTAAGGTTTAAGGTTAAAATAAACATGATAACACCAGTGATGATTTCTAGTGAAAATGAGACATTGGAGCAATAATAAGAAAAAACAATTTGAATATTTTGCTTGAGGAAGGAGTAATTTTTTCTAATAGGCTAATGGCATCCTTACTATTCCACGGTGACTTTGCAGACCTGAAAGGAGCGACTTTTAGGGGCTTTCCTTAGATAGGAAAATGAAATTCCCACTTAGAGACAGTATGGCACAGGGGGAGTAACCTAGGCCCTGGATTATTGCAGGGCAAAGTTTTAAAGCCCCGTGACATAGGTAATTGTTGGACAATTCATCTCCAGCCTTAGGCAAGTCGTTTCATCTCCCTGAACCTTACTCTCCCTTCCTTTAAAAGGTGGAAAATAAGACTGTTTATCTCAGAGTAGTACATACTGGAATACTAAATCAGAAATTGTATGCAACACATCTACCAGTGGCACAAAGTAAGTGCTCAATAGAAGTAAATCCTTTTTAAAAAGTGGTCATTGGGCTTCCCTGGTGGCGCAGTGCTTGAGAGTCCGCCTGCCGATGCAGGAGACGCGGGTTCGTGCCCCGTTTCGGGAAGATCCCACATGCCGCGGAGCGGCTGGGCCCGTGAGCCATGGCCGCTGAGCCTGCGCGTCCGGAGCCTGTGCTCCGCAAATGGGAGAGGCCACAACAGTGAGAGGCCCGCATAACGCAAGGAAAAAAAAAAAAAAAAAAAAAAAAGTGGTCATTTATGAAACACTTAAAGGTGGCTCTTAGGCATCATGCAGCCCATACTCAGAAGGAAAGTTGTTGAGAAATGAACCCCTTAGAAAACTTGATCTGCCTGAGAAATTTGGAGGCCCATGCAGAGTTTAGGAATAGCATTGTAAGATAGGAGATATTAGGGGGTAAGATCTTTACAATCCTAAGTGAGATTCGTGGACCAGTAACACCAGCATCACCTGGGAGCACAGACTATTAGGTCCCAACACAGACTTAATGAGTCAGGATCTATATGATAACTAGATCCCCAAGATATTCAGATATATACTAGAGTTTGAAGAGCAGTGGAATAGAGAAATTGAACTGTATTCTGACACTGAGCAGGCACCAAACTTAGAGAAAGTCTTTATGCTTCCATGTTGGGGGCTTATTCTGCCTCCAACTGCTATAGAAGTGCAGCAGTGCTATCATTGGTTACTCTGTGCTGCTTCTCTGGTTAGGTAGAGTGCCATTGGAAAAGTGGACTATAGAGGTAAAAATTCCGCGTAATATCATTGGCAATCTCAAGTCTGATCCCCAAATCATACAACAGCCTAGATGGATAGGTATTCCCTGGCATTCATGGTTATACAGACTTACAAAGTAAATGGCTTAAAATGTACAAATTAATAATCCTGCGAGATTCGACACTGCAGGTCATTACAGCCATGTCTATTTCATTTTGGAAAATCAGTACTCTGTTGCAAGGGTGCAACACCAACCCTGTTACACATTAGAACACAATTAGCCTGGTAGCTCAGAACTATAAAAAACATTGAGGTCATGGCAATGAGATTTGAAAAAAGAAAGACAAAACAAGAACCCAAAGTGGACAAAAAAATCAAACCAACAATCTAATGCTGGGAATCCAGTTCCACAAACATAGGTAATGAACAACTTGTTTATAATGGAGATAAATTTTCTCAAACCAGAAACACTCCTGGAACTTTAGAATTATGTGTTGTGAAATGTGAGTGGATCCACTTTTTCATATTGCACACAAGAGTTGAAAGAAGAATAATGACCCAGACCAGAAACCATTTTTTTCTCCAGCTTTTACCTCTGCATGGTCAACCATCAGTGATACAAAACTATTGCCATGCCCCCATTTCAGGGTCTCTAATTGCTCTGCTCCCTAGGTGAGGTGATTGGAGGAAGGAAGAATGCTTTAGCAAGTATGGTTGCCATTAGTACAGTTCACCAGTTCTCTGTCTTCTGTGTGCATGGTGGGATTGTACTTCCTGGCCCTCATGTGGTTGGGTAGAGACATGAAACTATTGCTGAGTTTAATTGCTGGGGGCGGTCTCTTTAGATCTCTTTTCCCTATGGCAAGTTGTCTGTAACTTTTGAGGTGCTGGCTGCTGCATCAGATTGGCTCCATAAATGACTGCAATAAAGAGGGCCCCCTGCCAACCTGTAATGGTCCGATAGCAAGAACAAGAAATGGTGTGTGTTTGTGTACATTTTCTATTAAGCCAAGAAGACTTTGAATTGTTTGTTATTGCATCATATCCTAGCCCATGATGCAAGGAGAATGATCTTTATTCCAAGACATTTTAAATAATGGGAGAATGATTTCCCTCCTAGAAAGTTGGTCCATATGACCAGTCCCACTAAGTAGCAAAGCTAATTTTTACCGAGCTCCAGGTAATAACTCTGAATCTGGAAGTCCATGAATTGTCCTGCTCTCCTACAGATAGAGAGCAATTCCAATTCTAATAGAATAACAGAAAAGGGGGTTACGTGTAAAAGGATCAATTTTGGTTTTGATTGTACTCTAACTAAAATGATTAGAAAAGTTCAAAACTTGTATAATTAGAAGAAAAATATTAGCTAACCAGAACATGTCAGGTATGTGGTGTGTGTGGTGTGTGTGTGTGTGTGTGTGTGTGTGTGTGTGTGTGTGTGTGTGTGTGTGTACTTAAGGAATTGTTTCATGTGTTTGTGGGGACTGGCAATTCTGAAATCCATAGGGCAGGCAGTGGCCTGGAAATTCAGGTAGGAGTTGGTGGTGCAGTCCTGAGGCAGAATTTCTTCTCTGAGAAACCTCAGTTTTTGTTCTCATATTCAGTCGAAAAGATACATCCACATTATTGAGGGTGATCTCTTTATTTGGAATAATTAGGAAAAAATATTCAACTTTAGAAAACATGATGAGGGTGATTTTTCTTTGGCAACGTGATTAAAACAAGGACTTCCAACATAGGGTGCTTTCCAAAATATAAATAAAATCATACTATTTCCCCTGTTTATAAACCTTCCATGAGCTACCACTGAGACATCGTAGCCTCAAATGTAGTTCCATCTAAGACCTGGCTCCAATTTTTATTTGAGTCATTCTTTCTTCCCCTCTTATCCCCATTACTCAGCTGCAGTTACACCAAACTTTTTGCCATTTTTTTTTCATACCATGCTCTTTGGGGATTCCATAATTTGTGTTTGCTTCTCTGTTCCCTATCCCCTGTCCCCTTTTCTTCTTTGAGCAAACTCCTTCTTGTTCTTCAAGAAGAACTTGTTATTCAGCATTTCCCATACCTGCAGACAGCCAATCAGTTGTTTTCCCAAAATGTATTTATAAGCACTTCAATTAGAATATAATCAATTTATAGTCATGTTACTTTTTTTTCCTTTATTCCTTTCTGACAAAAAGGTGAGATTTTTGAGCTGAAAGTCTATGATATTCCTAACCTCTTGCAAGTTGCTGTTACACAGCTGTTGCTCTAGAAATGTTTTTAGGGAAAACATCTGCTCAGAAAGAAAAAGAATATCTGATAAATGTAGCATCCTGTGATATGTTCCCTTCTATTGTGACAAGAACTTTAAATTATCTTCTAAAACTTATTCTACAATTATTAGGTTATTTCCTTAAGTTTATCCATGATCTTTAATGGGACTCTCAGTCCTTATTTTTATTATAATTCTAGTAGCTGCTTGCATTTGGATTCTTGATGTTTTTAGCTACAACAGCTTACAAATGGATACCACATAATCATGGTATACAAGTCAGCTCGATGATTTGTCACCACCTAGAGGGGTGGGATAGGGAGCATGGGAAGGAGACACAAGAGGGAGGGGATATGGGGATATATGTATATGTATAGCGGATTCACTTTGTTATACAGCAGAAACTAACACACCATTGTAAAGCAATTTTACTCCAATAAAGATGTTAAAAAGAAACTTAAAAAAAAAGAAATGGCTGTTTTTCATCCTGTGAAATTTCCACTTTTTTGTACTTCAGAATTCAAGAGCAATTAGTCACATAGATGTGAAAATATAAAAGAACAAAGTCAAAAATGGTGAGTGTAGATACTTTCTCTGATTCTGCATGGCACTGTATTGATCCATGATTCCACTTCCAAGAGTCTATATCATTTACCTAGTGGGAAAACATATATACATGCATGAGTAAAATTCTGAGAGTTAAGTAAAAAGGTAGAGGTTGAAATACACTTAAAATGGAATCATTTTTTCTATGTTCAAAATTTCAAACTGGGAGAATCTGAATCAGATTTAAAGCTCTGATCTGTAAATTAGAGGGAGACATTTTTTATCTTGAATTTTGCAAATGTTTTATGAATACATTGCCACATAACACTGGATAAGAGTATTAAAGAGTAAACCAGTCAGAAATGTCAATCATTTTCAGTATAAATTTTGGCACATAGTAAGAATTTAATAAATATCTGAGGGTTTTAATTAGGCATAGTTTTCTATATCTACAGGGAACTATGAGATCTAAAATTCACCAGTGGTTCAGCTGCATTTATATGTTTCATTGTATGGCCCACCTGACCTGAGAGTATTGGCATCACCAAGATAAAACCTATCTCAAACCAAGAGAGAAAGATTGAATGCTTACTTGACTGTCAGCGGAGGAGATCTCCAACGTCATGGCAGTTATGTATGCCTGATATTAAAACAATTAGGCCAGTTCAAAACTTTCATATTGGCCATGCAGAACAAAATTCCTTTCTGTAATAGTCATTACAGCTGTCCATAAAGATTCCATTTCTCTTCCTTCTAGGCTCATGATCAGTCTGTACTTCTCCATCACTTTTGAAGATAGGCATAGTCAAATGACCTGTTTTAGTTCAGGAAATATGAGCTTCCAAGCAGAATCCCCATAAGCTAGTGCATGTTTCACTACATTTTCTTTTTTCACTGTAGAAGCAAGGAGATGGAGCCTTTTTCAGTCTGTGTTGCTATGTGAGAATAATGTAGAGCAGTTCCCCCCTACATCCTACCCCTGGCCAATCCAAGGAGAGCATGGAGTATGAACCTGAAATAGGCCCTTATTCTTTTAGCCACTGAGGATTATACATTCTTTGTTACTACTGCACAACCAAGCCCATCCTGTCTGGTATATATTCCAATAATATAGTAATAAATCCCTTGACTGTTTTGCCAGCCTGTTGAGGGAGTAGCACAGAAAAAAAATTAAAAATAATTATTAAACGATAGGGAATATGGGTGAAATAAATTGATACTTGCCATAAAAAACAATTTTACATTGGTTTGAAATGAGATTTCAATAGATATGTCTCTAAAAAGAAGCTTACGTAAGTCTTAAGGCCTCCCCAGGCAAGTTAAAGAAGATTAAATGTTATTGGGAGTCAGGTTCTCAGGTTGTGATTACCAGTTTCTCAAGACCAACCCTGAGCAAGGTGTAGATCAACCATGCACTCGTTTATAGTAAAACAGAATAACTCCTGTTCTATTCACCCCTCAGTGCTCTGTGGCCACTCAAGAGCTTCCAAGAGCTGTCAAAAGAAAAAAACAAAACAAAAAACACCTCAGAAGAAAGCAGCTATTGAAACCAAGACTTTAAGACATGAAAGCAAAGACCATTGATTGGTCAACTACTATGTATGAAGCATTATTTTTTACATACATTTTCTCATATCAGTACCATAATAATTATGGCAGGTAAATATTGTTAGCTCCACTTTTCCAATAAGTTAGTATAGCAAGTGACACTGATCTACCTTTACATAATCGACACAAAATTGTATATTTATCAGGCACTTGCCCAACCCAGGGTACTGTCAGAAGCATTACTTTTCCCTAAGAGGATCCACCAACTAGTTGATATAACAAGCCATGGGTATAAATAAAGGTATAATAGTATAAGCTAATGTAGGCTAAGGTTTCTACACATTTTGTAGGTAATGAGGACCACATATATCATTTGTCAGAAGTCAGAACTGGGGTGGTTTGGAAGGCAAGGTAGAAATAGACATTAATCTTGATTGAGGGTAAGGGGAACAAGGCAGGAGGGTGGAAATTTAAAGATCGATAATGATAGATGAAAAGCATAGAGGTGAAAATGCACATAACAAATCTGTGAAATGGCACCAAATCTGCCTGCAGCACAAATTTTCCTTCAATTAATAGTGTATTAGTGAAATCAATGAACATTTAATTTGGAAGGAATTATGAAACCCTTCTTATCCCAACTCACTACCAAGTGAGAACCATTCTATCAAGTCCCAAAGAAGTGGTTCTCCAGGGAACGCATGAATACCTATAGCAGTGATTTCCAGCAGTTGCTGTCCATCATAAACCTTTGGCAAGCTTGTTAAAACTATATATTACTATCAATTATTGCAGAACTACTGAAAAAAGTATTCTAAGATGGGGTCTAGGCAAAGCCAAAGAGAGACAAGTAGGTGTCCTTTATGGACTAATGCATTATTTTTACCCCTTAACATGGTTATTTTGTCTTCAACATTTATTTAGTGGAGCATTGGGAAGGGTAAAAGATAGCTGGTAACCGATTATAATCCCTCTAAGAAAGAATGCCATAGTCCCCAAATTGCATATGCCACTAATCTGAATGGAAATCCTGTAGCTTTTTGGGCCCATCTTCCTTATAAAGCTTGATGACCATCTGTTGATACTTGAAGATGTCTATTGCATACACATTTATTACAAGAAGCATACCAAAGTGTTTTTTAAACCACATTAAAGTAGTCATCTCAGAGTTCTGGTAAGCATAACTCTCTCCATCCCCTTACATTCTCTGTGATGTTATAATATCTAAGTGTATCCCTTATAGATTGAGGGAATGGATATATATCAAACTGTGTATTTTACAAATGGATAATGCAAGTCACCTTACATACTAAACAGATAATACAAGAAACTATGTAAGGTGACTTGTGTTATCTGTTGGTAAGGCATCTGACTGACCACATTCTGTGTTTTTAAAGTTACCAAAGACATTTTTAGGCTGTAATACAATCGAACAAAAATTGATAAAAATTTAGACAATATCAAAAAATACTTGGGAATGAGAAGGAACACAAATAATTATTTTGTCAAGAAACTATCTTTACATTCACCCTTCATATCAAGGCCTATGGGATACAGGAAAGCTATAATTAAAGACAAGTCCCTCTCTTTTATCAGCTAAAATGACCCTCTTTAACCCATTCTCTTTTGACTTGAAATTGACTTACTTTTCATCATTATCCCTACGCTTGTTATCTTTGGTTTGATTGGTAACTTCACTCCTTTAATTTGAAAATTTTCTTCCTTTGCATTAGATTTGTATTTTTTAAATGATATAATATCAAATTCTACATTTTACCTAAATATGAGTGTCTTTGAATTTTAATAATGTAACTTAATAATATTTTCTCTGTTCCAGAATTTCAGTATGGGTAGGTTCTAAGCCTCAAAGGCAGTATATGGTTGTAAGAAAGGTTGGGAGGCTTGTCTTGAAGTCATGTCTACATAGTAAGACATGGTTTTCACTTAATTTACAGATCAATAGAAGTCAAAGCTTTCTAAAGATTTTTGATACTTTATGTGAAATTAGTTGAAATCAAGTAAATATGGTTTATTGTTGTGGTTGTTATGGATTTTGGATGGCTTTGGAGAACAGAGAGAATAAGAGAGAAATGCTAAAGCTACCCACCACAAACCATCCATCATTCATCGCTACCACTTGAATTCCGTGACTTCAGACATTCTGTTTGTATTCATATTTGTATACTTATCTTAATTTTGTTTCCCTGGCTTTTCCTGTATGGACTACGTGTCTTTGAACTTTTTTCTTTAGAAACTTTTTTCTGTATTACTGTTTTTCAAAAAGAAGTCAATTTGTATATTCCCTGCATGTTGAAAAACAACACAGTGACTTTTACTTCACACATGTGATGATAATAGTTAGCATTTATTGAGCACTTATCTGTACCATACATTGTTCTTCTCCTTAACTTCATCTTATATTTGTCCATTTTTATTAATTTTTTACATTATAGTGCTGATAATTCAAGAATATATTTTTCCTTACCAGTGCTTTCATTCAACTGTATTTCCACCGTCACACTTTTTGGCTGAACCTCAGGCTCAGAGTGCTGGGTTAGTCACACTAACAAAAAGCCCTTTGGTGTTTCATTTCTTTGTTTTTCCTTATGATGCTCATCCTACCCTATCTCCCACTCTAAGATGTTTAACATCCAAAGACACATCATGGTTTTGGCTGCAGATCCCTCACTCATGTACACATCTTGAGGCTCTGGGCCAAGTTACAAATGGTGGGGCAGGATTGAGACTTGCAGGTTTACTATCTTTCAACTAACAAATATGAATGTTTCTCAAAGCACTCCTCTTTGCTAGATGATAGCAAATCTATAATGTCTAGTTGATGATGACTTGAGTTCCATCTGGGGATCTGTGGTAGCAAAAATAAGCCAGAGTAAAGCTGTGGACAGATATGATAGTGAAGGATGGAACCCATGAAAAAGAAGGGGAAAGAATCCAAAGAACTCCTGAGTTACAGAAAGTTGCAAGGAATTCTTTAAGGCACCATAATCCAGATACTTTTTTAAATTGGAGATCATTAAACCACCTTAGGTTTTCTCTCATATAACTCTTCCCTTTGTTTGGCCTTTAACCCCCCTCTTAAATAAAGTTTTTCCTTTTGTTTCCTGTCTGAAGATACTTCTTTGTTGAGATGACAGAAACAGGATAGAATTTGAGAAAGCTTTCAATAGAAATGTAATGCAGTCTTTCTATTTCCCTGAATATAAATTTAAATACAGTCTTTGATCAGTAATATAACAGGTTTGGACACTTTTCTGGTTCTCCTTTAAGTTTGGATCACTCATTCCATCTGTTGTGTTCTTACAATTTCAACTCATTAGAGGGCAGCCTTGGGGGGCTCCATGTGTAGCTCTGTGTTCCTCTTTGTTTACTGCTCCCTTTTTATCCTCATGTGAATTATTGACTATTGTAATGTTAGAATGTTGTCATCAAGAGTTGCGTATCTAATCTGAGCATCTTCCCTTGTAACATCTTAGTATCAGCAATCCTAAGAACTTTGAGTATTTTAGAAACTGTTTTCCCAAATTCTAAGATCTGACTTGAACTGATGGGCAAGAGCTAGTCATTAAGAGTACCATAAGAATTGAATAGGGACTACTAGTTGTCTCCCATTATCTGTAACTTATTCATCAATAATAAAAATCTTGTTTTATATCAGGGCAAACCACTCCTCAGGTAAAATTCTACATATCCAAGCCAGTCTTTCAGCTTGATGTGACCGTGTGACTAAATTTTTGCCATTGAGATGGAAGTGCTGTGTGGTACTTCTTTAAAGCCTCTTTAAATGGGAGGGGATACTGTTTTTCTTCTTTCCTTCTTGCAGTGCTAAACTTGGGTGTGATGGCTGTAGCTATGGCAGCTATCTTGGACCATGAGAACACGACCCATACTCTGTTGATAGCACATGGTAAATTGGAAAGTTCTTGGGTCCTGGTAAAATTTCTGAAGTCACCACACTGTTCCTGGACAGTTTAACTCTGGATTTATTTTATGTAAGAGAGGATTAAACTTCTTTCTTTGTTTAAACTGCTGTAATTTTGGATTTCTCTGCTTAGAGATGAATTCAATCCTGGGTTTACATTGTGCTAAGGAGCTTGGACTTCAATGTTACCAGAGTAAGCAAAGTGTTATTTCAGAGAGATTAATTTAGAAGTGTGAACTTGATGAAATTGATCTACAAGAGAAAAGGGACAGAAAGATCAATGATAAGATTATTGCACATATGGCCTCTATTATGTTGAGGTAGTTTCCCTCTATGCCCACTTTCTGGAGAGTTTTTTTCACAAATAGGTGTTGCATTTTGTCAAAAGCTTTTTCTGCATCTATTGAAATGATCATATGGTTTTTCTGCTTGAGTTTGTTAATATGCTGTATCACATTGATGGATTTGCATATATTGAAGAATCCTTGCATCCCTGGGATAAATCCCACTTGATCGTGGTATATGATCCTTTTAACGTGTTGTTGGATTCTGTTTGCTAGTATTTTGTTGAGGAAAAAAAAAAAAAAAAAAAAAAAAGACAGCACTCAAAATGGGAGAAAATATTTGCGGATGAAGAAACTGACAAAGGATTAATCTCCAAAATTTAAAAGCAGCTCATGCACTCAATATCAAAAAACAAACAACCCAATCCAAAAATGGGCAGAAGACCTAAATAGACATTTCT
Organism: Lipotes vexillifer; assembly: GCF_000442215.2. NCBI lineage: Eukaryota > Metazoa > Chordata > Mammalia > Artiodactyla > Lipotidae > Lipotes > Lipotes vexillifer. The sequence goes on along the minus strand of NW_006776560.1, from coordinate 133,136 downwards.
CCAAAGAAGATATACAGATTGTCAACAAACACATGAAAGAACGCTCAACATCACTAATCATTAGAGAAATGCAAATCAAAACTACAATGAGGTATCGCCTCACACCAGTCAGAGTGGCCATCATCAAAATATCTACAAACAATAAATGCTGGAGAGGGTGTGGAGAAAAGGGAACCCTCTTGCACTGTTGGTGGGAATGTAAATTGATACAGCTACTATGGAGAACAGTATGGAGGTTCCTTAAAAAGCTAAAAATAGAACTACCATATGACCTAGCAATCCCACAACTGGGCATATACCCTGAGAAAACCATAATTCAGAAAGAGTCATGTACCACACTGTTCATTGCAGCTCTATTTACAATAGCCAGGACATGGAAGCAACCTAAGTATCCATCGATAGATGAATGGATAAAGAAGATGTGGCACATATATACAATCATTTGAATATTACTCAGCCATAAAAAGAAATGAAATTGAGCTATTTGTAGTGCGGTGGATGGACCTAGAGTCTGTCATACAGAGTGAAGTAAGAAAGAGAAAAACAAATACCGTATGCTAACACATATGTATGGGATCAAAAAAAAGGTTCTGAAGAACCTAGGGACAGGACAGGAATAAAGATGAAGATGTAGAGAGACCTACTAGAGAATGGACTTGAGTATATGGGGAGGGGGAAGGGTAAGCTGTGACAAAGTGAGAGAGTGGTATGGACACATACACACTACCAAACGTAAAATAGCTAGTGGGAAGCAGCCGCATGGCACAGGGAGATCAGCTTCGTGATTTGTGACCACCTAGAGGGGTGGGGTAGGGAAGGTGGGATGGAGGGAGACGCAAGAGGGAAGAGATATGGGAACATATGTATATGTATAACTGATTCACTTTGTTATAAAGCAGAAGCTGACACACCATTGTAAAGCAATTATACTGCAATAAAGATGTTAAAAAAAAAAAGATTATTGCAAAAATCCAGGAATGAAGTTATGACGGTAGGACTATGGTGGTAGCACCAGCGTACTGGTTGTGGCGATTAGGGGTTCTCACTTTTTCAGTTGTTTAGTGGGTAAGGGGTCTGGAGATGAGAGGGACTCAAGCAGTATCAGCACAGGTTTATTGGCTCTGACTTATTCCCCCTGAGTCCTGGAACGTTCTCTGACATGCATATTAGAATACCACAGAAATTTCTAAGTATGTAGTGTTATGCATTGAAAAGAAGCAAGTCTCATTTTAGATAATCCTGGATCTACCAATACTAAACATTAGGTACCCATTATGGACCTCATTTTCTGGAAAAGAAAAACAACCCTCAGGATTATTATAGTACCTTTTCAGGAGGCTTTTTAATGTGAATTAAATGAAATAATCTCTTCAAAACATCATTCAGCACAAAGGTACATCATAAGCATTCAATACATATTAGTTACTTTATTATTAAAGCACTTGCCACGTATCACTAGGTATACAATGAATTTCTCTTAAATCTGAAAGAGAATGAGGAGAACTTATAGCTGGTGCTGTCTTCCATCTTCACTAAGAAGCATTTTTGGAGTAAAGACAGGTGTACTTAGGTGTACCCTAGTTCCCTCCCTATTTAGGAACTGGGCAGATGATTTTTGAGAATATCAACGACAGTGTTCATAAGGGATTAGCGTCATACAAGGGGAGATTGAGGTGGATGGATTCTGGCTGACGCAGCAGTGCTTTTATAGTATTGTCAAACTCAGGATCTCTTTATTAATAGAGATAAAAGCGAGTGACTCTCTTTAGGACTGAGTTCCTGGTTTCCTGTCCTGCACTGGAACATGCACGTAACTGTCCCTAAGTGATTTTTAGGAACGTTTTAGTTCAACATCTTGATTTTAGCTCAAAACAGATCTAGAACAATCTAACAAATTACCGAATAATGACAAATTAAGTTTCTTGAGGATTACTCATTGCTGAAATGGAACAAATAGGATCCAAGCATTCAAAAGAAAAAAATTTGATAGGAAAAATAATGTGGTGAATGTAGAGAAATTCCAGTATCCTACTAATCAGCAGTCATCCTGACTCAGTTTAGTTGCTGTAATAGTGAAGCAATGTTCTAATTCTTCATGGGTTTCTTAGGTGAATTGAGAATGGACAAACTATAAAAATCATTGTACTTACAACCATCCAATGGGAGGGAGCTAATGCTGTGAGCTCTATAATGTTTTGAGAGAGCTTCAGACAGCTATTAAACTTTTATTATCTGACTCAGCTTGCCCTTGGATCCTGCCAAGACCAATGTTGATAAATAGTGAGCACACATAGACCCACTGCTCCATCAGTTATTTCTCTTTGATACTGTCTTCCAGATGACCTGCTTCCTTCCTATTCAGAGCTTTTGGCACTCCTCCTGCCCCATTTTACTATTGTATTTAGCCTCTCTCTGGGATAATTCATATTGTGCCAATCAACCTTTACCAATACTGGTTGAGTTTCCTATTTACTCATGGGACATTGTCTGTTTCAGTTATCTTCTTTTAACCTTGACATTTGTCTGATCATATCAAATGTAGTCTTTCTTTAATTTATGCTCATTATATTGGTTCATTTAGGGGTCACTATAGCCTGTAAGCGTTTTTTTTTTTCTCCATAAATAGTATATCTTTTATACTCCCCACCAACAAAATGACTCACATCTTCTCCATAAATAGTATATCTTTGTATACTTCCCACCAACAAAATGACTCACATCTTCCAGTGTAATTGAAATCTAGCCAGAACATCAGGGAGACATCTTCAGCCCCTTCTCTGTACCTTCTTTTCATTGTCCTACTATCCCAAGGAAGCTTCTAGGGACTTTGTCTCTTTTCTCTGTGGCAGTATGAAAAAGAACCCAGCAAAAATTTTGTTTTTGTATACTATTAACATTAGTACTCCAGTAATAATAATAATACCTGTAGTTCTTCCACCCTTTGTCCCAGACACAACCTTTGTCCCAGACACAACATCTAAGCACTTTATATTGTCATGTAGTTGGGGTTCTTTAGTTTGTGACAGAAAAATAACCAGTTACAGTAAGAAAAAAAAAAAGAACTTACTTGGATCATGAAGTTGAAAAGCCCAGAAGCAGAACTTTCTGTAAGCATGGCTTTATCTGCATGTTCAAATGAAAGAAACAGATTTGTACCTTTTTCCACTTCACAGGTGAGTTTTCTACTCTGTTACTTTCAGTATCAGGGAAGGTTGAATCTTTTATTGGCAAATATGGTGGCAAAGATGACCCCTAGAAACTTTATGTGGATATTGCCATATAGCTCCTTATAAACTTGGAATCCCAAAGAAAAATGGTTGGCTCTGCTTGGATTAGAGATAGACAGACATAGATTTCTGAATCAATCATTGTGGTCTTGGTATTGGTGGGGTGTCAGTATTCTTATTGGCCAGGCCTGGATCATGCATCTACAGGTGGGTAGGTTAGGTCCTTCTCAAATTTCATGAAATATATTCCCAATGGTAAAGAAGTGTTCTGTTATAAGAAGGGGAAGAGGAGATATTGGGAGGACACAAGCACAGATATCCATTACATCATTTATTAATCTAATTTAATACTTGTGGGATGAATATCATTATTAATTTTACAGACAAGGAAACAGACTCCTACAAGTCAGCTAGCATGCTGGTGGTCACACGGTAATAAGAGGAATTGCTAGGATTTGGCTTCTGGACTGTCAGATGGTCTAAATGTTGGGCCTTCAACATTTCCCATCAGTCCTTTAATTTTTCTGATGGGGTATTTATCCTTAGACAAATTCTAAAGTGTGGCTAATTCAAACTGATTCTACTCTCAAAACAGTGCCACCTCTCTCCTTACTCTCAACAGATTCAGTGGCCTGCTACTTCTCAGTAAAGATAGACTATTCAGAGGTAATTTCCCCAATATTCTGTTACCTTGCCAAGAGACAGCTATATTTGCATGAATCCTTTCTCAAAGTTCTTACCCAGTCTGAGGCTAATCTTTCACCAAAGTTCTAGATTCCACTCCCTCCTCACTTCTTGGGATGATTATTCAGTCATCCTATATCTCTATTCTATCTTCAACCTCACTACTGGCTCCAACTCCTTAGCATTTAAACTCAATTTGTAAAAATCACCCTTCACTCCATGATCTCCTCTAGCTATGGTCCTTTTTATTATGATTCTTTTCAGATTTCTTCAGAGTTTTCTACACTTGCTGACTCTATTCCCTCCCTTCCTCTGTTTTCTTCAGCTTCCTGTAGTCTGTCTTCTACCTTCATCACTTTACCAAGAAAGGTTTGTGTTAAAATGATCAATGACACACATGTTGATAAATCCAGTGGCTCTCTTTTAAGAACTTATTATACCTGATGCCTCTATAGCTTTAAGTTCAGTTTACCATACTTTTTTGAAACCTCTAAATTTGAAGTTCCTCAGACATCTGTACTAAGCCATCTTTTTATTCTTACTTTACAAATCTTCTCTAGGTTATGTCATATATTCCAATGCATTTCACTTACCATCTAAATACCGATGGCTCCTGAATTTAGATACCCAACCTCTTAGATGCCTCTCTTAGAATTCTAGGCTTCTGTATCCAACTGCTCTCTGGCTATCTCTAATTGGACACTTCACAAGTGCTTCTCTTGGGACTTCCATGGCAGTCCAGAGGTTAAAATTCAGCGCTTCCACTGCAGGGGGACACGGGTTTGATCCCAGAAGCCACATGGCAAGGCCAAAATAAAAGTGCTTCTCTTTATTATGTTTAATGGTCAAATCTGTTTTTTCCCCCTAAACTGAGTACTTCATTAGACTTGTACATTTCAGTATATGACATCTCTATCTGGTTCCTAAAGCCAGAAACAGGTGTTATCCTACACTTCTTTTATCTTCCCCACCAGCCACATTTTAATCTATCACCAAATCTTGTCAATTTTAAAGGAAAACTAAATCTTGAAATTATCCACATCCCACATCTTCATGGCTGTGGTCCAAGCCACTGTGTTCTCTCATCTGGTCTGTCACAATACTGTCTTAACTGGTTCCCTGCTTCTGTTGTTAAACTGTGCAGACCATTCTCCATACAGTACAAGCAGAATGATTTTTCTCAAATCTGATTGTATCATTCCTCTGCATAAATTCCTTCAATCCCACTTGCCCTACCATCATCTGGTAGTATAGTTTACAAGGCCCTTTGCAATCTCACCACCATCTACCTCCCTTACTTCTCCAGCCTTATTGTTTACCACTCTTCTCCTTTAACTCTGAATTCAGCCATGCAGGAATAGTTAATGTTCCTCTTATATTTTGATTCTAAAGAAACTTCCCTGTTTCTATTAAAGGTTCTATTAGGTGTCCATATTATGTGTATCTGAATCACCTTGTGCTTATGGTATGGTACTGCAGTTGCTTGTTATATTAGTCAGGGTTGGTCAGGAAAATGGACACCATTGCAAGTATTTCAAGAAGGAGATTCAACATAGGAAATTAAGTGTTTACAAATCAATTGGAAGAACTGGAAGAAAGAATGTCAAGGAGGCCACTACTAGATATCAGGTTCTATTCTAGCTTCCAGTAATCTAGAAGTTGCTGCTTGCTCCCACTAGACCCTTCTAGCCCTTCTCCCAGGTCAGGAAACAGGAAGGCACTATTGAATACGGACACAATTGCTGTGCAGCATTGAGGTAAGTTACTTCTGTGGAAACGCCTACAGACTGCTACCAAATTTAAACATGTTAAGGCCCAGTTGTCTGCCTGCTGCTGCAGAGAAAAGGTAGTGTGGCTTCTGCTTCTCTTCTGCCTTACAGATGTCAAGTTATGGTTCACACTGGCAGAACCTAAGCTGGACCTTGAACCCTTCTGGCAAGGGAATCTAGGAAATGTAGTTCCTAGTCTTCCAGTCCCTGAAATTCAGGGGAGAGTAAAGAAGAGGGTGAAAATGGTGCCAAATTCCAATATTCACTATGACCATTCTTTTATCTGATAACCCATCAAAACTCAGTTCTGTGACAGTGAGGATTCTGTGTTTCCCTATTATTTCCCCTCAGGACCCATCCAAGTGCCTGGCCCAATGAGTCTTGATGTAATGAAAGAATAATGAGGCCTTTATATCTCACAGATATACTAGGAACGTTATTGTTTATAAAATGAAAGTTAATTACTGTCCAGATTCTGTCATAAGAATATAAAGCTCTCTAGTATTTTCTGTTATATTGATAGCTTAAGGCACTGCTATGTACATTGTGCAAAGTCTCTAACTGAATGACTGCATTTAATTCTTAAAATAGCTCTATGAAGTAGATTCTATGATTATCTCAATTTTATAGGCGGGGATATTAAGCCTCAGAGATGAAGTTGTTTACCCAAGGTCACAAAGTTTCTAAATGGATAAGCTGTGTTAGAAACCCAGCGATTTCTTATCCCAAAGTCCGTGATCCATTCTCCACTACACTATCTCCAGCTCAGAGAAGTGGAAGAACTTGATCTGCTGACTGTGGGTTACCTTCATGACCTTTTGACTCTAAAGCCAGTGCTCCTGAATCTTGCATGGCATCAATTTCAATAGCTTCTCTCTTGTAGAACAAAAAAACTTCCCTAGTTTTGTTTTTTCAAAAAGGACCAAGCATACGTAGCAATTGCTCTCTTAGTAGCACAACGTGATTACAACCCCATTTAAAGAGTTGCCAGATAAAATATGGGATGCCTAGTTCAATTTGAATTTCAGATAAACAGTGAATATGTTTTCAGCATAAGTATGTCCCAAATATTGCCTGGAGCATACTTATACCAAAAATTTAACTTGTTTATTTGAAATTCAAATTTTACTGGCTGCCCTGTATTTTTATTTGTGATATCTAGAAACCCTACCTCTTTAGAAGCCATGTTAATGTATGTAACCCATTCTGTTCACTTGGACATTGCAGCTTGCATAGCACTTTCACCACATTTACTTAGTTAATACATATAACAAACTTATGAGAAATGAATTATTCATTCCATAACTGAGGACCCTGGGCTCAGAAGAGTTAAGAAATTGGCCCATGATCATAGAGCTCATGAGTGGTAGAGCTGGAGTTTAAATCTAAGTGTGTCTCACTCCTTGTCTTGTTCTCTCTCCCTGATCACCGTTCAAAACCTGTCTCAGGCATCACCTTTGGTAAACCTACCCAGACTTCTCCCAACCCAAAGGTGAATTCGTTGCTCCTTTCTTATGTTGGCAAGGGCATTTGCACATGTCATTATTATGGGATGTGGCACATTGCTCTGTGATTGTTTTTATGTTGTTCTCTCTGCCAGAACTGAACTTCTTTGAGTAGTGTGGTAGGCAGAAGAATGCCCCCCAAAAGAGGTTCACATCCTAATCACCGGACACTGTGACTATGTTACCTCACATGGCTAAAGGGCCTTTGTAGATGTGATTAAGGGTAAGGGCCTTACAATAGAAAAATGATCCTTGACTATCCTGATGGGCCCAGTGTAATCACATGCATCCTTAAAATCAAAGAATCCTTCATGACTATGGTCAGAGGCCAGTGAGGATGGTGGAAGAAGGGCCAGAGAGATACAGCTTTATGGGCCTTGAATATGAATAAAGTAGGCCCTGAGCCAAGAACTGCAAACTGCCTCTAGAAGCTGGAAAAGGCCTGGACACTGATTTCCCCCTAGAGCCACCAGAAGGAAACATAGCTCTGTTGGCATGTCACCTTGTTTTTAGCCTAGCGAGACTCATTTCAGAATACTCACTTCCACAACTTAAGAAATGTGTGTTGTTTTAAGCTACTAAGTTTATGGTAATTCATTAACAGAAGTAATCAGAAACTAAAAGAGGTAGGTACCATCTCTTAGTCACTGTTGTATTTCCTATAACTAGCAAAGTACCAAGCAGGCTCATAATAGGTACTAAGAAATTGTTTGCTTGCTTGAATAGATGAAAATTATAGAACTTTGCTTCATGATCTGAGCATATGAAGAAAGAGCCAGTCAACTAAGGTATGGGGAAGGAAAAGGCTCTCTACTCATCTTCTTCCCTGAACTAATGAGAATAAACTATCTATATTTCTTGGCCCAATGAGTCATGATCATAAATACAGAAAAAGGGGAATAATAAGTGATGATTCCCAAGGGAGCCTTTATATCTTCTTAGCTATGAATGTGATTCTGAAGGGAGACCTCACCCGTAGTGGCCACAATGATAAAAATAGCTACGATTTCTTTGACTACTATTGTGATAGTAATTCAACTTTGGTGTGCATTAGAATAACCTGGGACACTTGCTTAGCTGCATTTTTCTGGGTCTAACCTCTAGAGCTTCTGATTCAGCAGGTCGGAGATAGAAGCCAGGTGATTCTGTGGACCATACTGCACTGAACCAACAAATGTAAAAAGAATTCCTCAGGGGAGTTCATGTGGCATCTTTAAACCAGAAAAATGTAAAGAAGGAAATTTCTCTCTCTCTCTTTTTTTTTTAGTTAGGCTAAAGAAATTGATCTTTAACCAACTACTGGAAATACAGGGTAACAGTTATGGAAAAATGTTCCCAACTGATCATTTTAATATGGTTACCTTTTTTGCTGCTCAAAACTGTAGCACATGCTAAAACTAAAAAGAAATTTGAAAACCCAGAAAGATGCAAAGAAGAAAATGACAATTTCTCATAATTTCATTGCCTGAAGATAAGCTATGGCTAACATTTTGATTTATTACCCTCTATGCTTTGACTATGCATGTAAATCCTAGCTATATGAGATCATACTGTATATGCAATTTAATATCACGCTTTTTAAAAAAAACTCAACGTTGTAGGATATATCTGTTCCTCAATGGCCAACATATTGTAATGAGATTGTTTTTGTTAAATTATTTTCCTTTAAGAGAACTGGGAGAGTCATAAATCCTAAGAAGAGTCCAAAAAATAACTTCATGCTCAAAGCCTCTGCATATTATTCTCGAAGAGAAGCAATTAGATCTGCCTGGAGTGTCAGAGGTGTTGAGTCACCTGCAGCTGCTGACTGCTAATCAATTTTGAGGAAACTTGCCCTTTTGTGCCCCACATGTCAGGCTGTGCAGTGGCTCCTTTATTTACAGTGGCATGCAAGTGGGCAATGCCATGTTTAAAGAATAATGTACATTCCAGGCTTGCTGTCCTCAAATGATTGCAAAGCTTTTTGGAAAAGACAGAATTCTAGAATGTTATGACCATAAATCATATTGTTGGAAATTGTCTTTCTGTAAAAGTTTATGGTTGTGGTGCAGTGCCATTTTTCTTCTGGACTTGAATTTGACTGAATTCTACTTGTCATCACTGAGAAATACTTTATTTTCATTTTCAGTTCAATTATAAATTGCTGAAAATATTCTCGAGGTAAATTAGATAGTACAACTGAGTCTTAGCACTGAAAAAATATTCACTATATATTAAATATACATGGGGATACTTTGAAAAAAGGCGATTGCATTAAAAATTGTCAACATTGCATCCATCTGGATGCCAAATTGAAATCTTATGTGATTTCCCTAGTCTTTTGGGCCTATTGCTGAAGGAGAAAAAACCCACTTTCATTAGCCTCTTATGCTAATAAAAACAAGCTAGAGACATGACACCAAATCAAGAAGGCCAAGTTCTTCATCCTCTAAGCATCCTTTTATGTAAACACACTGGAAGTAGCCACTGCATCTGATTCAGTCCACTTTGTGGCACTTGCAGAAGCCTTAGTGCAGGTTACTTCATTCACTTTTCCAACCTGATAACTTATTTTACATTGCACAAGCAAAGGCTACGTTTTCCTATGGCCAACAGACCCAGAAAACTCTGTTGTTTATGGAAGATTTCAATCAAAGGCAAGTGATATTAACAATCTTAAATATATTTGAGGTCTCTTACTAAGTTTTTAATATAGTAGTATTAAAACACAGAGGCCATTGCAGAATTCCTAAGGAATTGGTATGAGAGATATTACATTAAGACATCTGTAACTGATCAATAAACTGTAAGGATTAATTGGATTTTACACTAAGAATGCTGTGTAAAATTAGGCAAAGAGCACTGGCAATATGAGGAATGCTTTCTAGTTCTCACTCTGACACTAATAAGTTGTGTTAGCTCGAGTGAGTCACTTTACTTGCCTGTGTTGGAGAGAAAAATGATAGAAAAATAATAATATATATTGTGTACAAGGTCAAATAGTTCATTTGATAGTGCATTTGAAATAAACAATCTGAGAAAATACAGGCTTGCACCAAAAATCGGAAGCAAAAACGTAATGGCAATGAAAAAATAAGTCAATTTAACCCCAACTGATGTCTATAAGATATGAGAAAAAACTAACATCTGGTCATTTGCATAGTTTTGATCACAGAAAACAAAATATGGTTTGCAGCGCTCCACTGGAAGAAAGCCAACTAGCATGCGGGTGATCATTCAGGAAGGATTGCAGTGGACTCCCAAACAAGGTGGCTTTAGGATGCCCAACTATGACATTATCGATAGTGTCATGGAATAATGGCAAAAGGAAGAGTCCATATAAGCCTAATTTGATTTAAGAGAGTGGCATTGTGGGACAGTCCTGAATGTGACAGTCCTAATTGCCTGGGAGCCTGGGTGGAGTCAAAAGGAAAAGGACAAGGACCAGAAGGTTGTTGCATAACTCTGTGTGAGACCTTCAGAGATACTTTAGACCTGTATCTTTCCCACTGACTCTGGTCATGTCTGTGCGGTTGATAAATCATGTGCTTTTGTAGTCACTTGGCCTTACCTGGTCAACTGGTCAACCTGGCTTTGCAAAGGATACTGTGAACAGCGAAAAGGTAGCAATATGCTCTCTGAGCACCATTCCTTTATGATTTGACCTGAGATTGGTGCAATATAGGTGGTGCTTTCAATCAAAGGCTTTGAAGTAATGCAGGCCTTGGTTTGAGTCCTGGTTCCACTATTGATGAACTGTATGACCCTGAACAAATTTGCTAAGCCCTCTGAGCCTGTTTCCTCTTCTGTAAAATAAGGATAAAGATGGGTTCTACATCCTATAATTGTTATACAGGAGAAGATTAGCAATTTATCTAGGTTCACAAAACTAGACCTAGTTGAGCCAGGGCTGGCTGACTTCATGCCTGTGTTCACACAAGTGACCTAAGATTGCAAAGCTATTTGGCAATGAAATTGGATGTGGCAGATACTGCCAGACTACTTAAAATACGTTCTCCTTGACTTCCTTACCAAAGAATCATTTTTTCCCTCAGAGTAGAAATGTGGGCAGCTAAAAATTCAACTTCCTGAATTTCCTGGAGCTTTGGTTATGTATGTGACGCAGCTCTGTCCAATGTAATGTAATCAGGAATATACTGGGTAGGGTTTCCAATAAAGCTGTTATCCTGATAAAAAGGGCCAGACTCTGCTGAAATGCACCCTTCTTTAAGCTTAGCCATGGAAATAATACCTAGAGGTGGAATAGCTATCTTAGTAACCATCTTGATACTAGAAAGAAAAAAAAAAGCCACATGCTAAATATGCCAGAAGTCAGAGATGAAAGCTGGAATGAGCCTTTGTGGAGAAGCTGTACCAGCCCTGGAGGATGAATTTCCAGACTTAGTTGCATTAAAAAACAACAGTGTTTGCTTAAGTCACTATAGTTTGGTTTCTGTTATACACAGATAAACCCAATTCTAACTGATATATTAGGATTCAAACCTCCAGAAACTTATTCAGCACATATTTTCTGGTAGATCCCTAGAGACAAAGCTCTGCTCATACTGTCTTTCATCTTGTTTATTTGTAATAGTTACCATGCCGTTGGTCTTAACCATCAGCTTCTCAGGGACAAAGTGCTTGGAACCCAGGATAACAAGCAGTCAACACCTATGATTTAAGGACTGGGAAATTGGGTCCTAGAGAGAGGGTATTTAGTGGTGGAGCAGAGGCCAGTGCTGAGGATTTTTGACGTTCAGTCTTGTCCTCTTACCATTAGCGCCGTATAAGACAGACCAGGCTGGGGTTTTCCACTGGCTAATGCTCCCCACCAAAAGTACTGGTCATCAGCGGCAGATGTAAGAGCTTGGGCAACAAAAGAAATATTTTCATAGTTTATCATTTTGCTCTGAACATTCTTGTTACTTGCCTGTGTAGGCAAGGCATAAGCCTGGTTTCTCATGTGCAAAGTGGGCATAATATAAATGCCTATGTCATAGAATTATTAATAGGGTCTAACTGAACTGGAGTATAATACGTGTAAAATAAGCTGAGCTCTAACGGATATTATTTTTAACTGAAATATGAATCATTTCAATTTGTTCTCCTAGGAATCTTTGAAATGATGAAAGCAAGGGTTCTGTAGTCGGATAGATGTGAGTTCTAGACAGATTTGTCACCTATCAATTGTGTGACATTGGGAAAAGCACTGAGACACTCCAAGTTTTGATTTCCTCCTCTGTGAGAGAAGGTATCTCACTGAGTTGTGAGGATTAACTGTGATACTTTATGTAAGGATACAACACAGTGTAGACAGTCCCTAAAACATAACTATTGTGATTGCTTTTATTTAGAGCATTTCTTCTAAGATACCTTAGGTTTTTCTTTTTTTTTTTTTCATTAATCTCTGAGCTTGAGCTGCATGTCCATCACCTTCATTAACTTGGTGTAGCCCATTCTTCTGTTAGCTGCTTTTTAAAATCTCTTGATAATTTTTCCCTTGTGTGATGGTTAAATTTTACATGGGTTTGGGTTTTGGTGCCCAGCTGATGGGTCAAATACTAGTCTAGTCTAGGTGTTACTGTGAAGGTAATTTGAGGTATGATTGATGGTAAATATTAATCACTTGACTTTAAGGAGATTATCCTCAATGATGTAGCTGGGCCTCATTCAATTGGCTGAAGGCCTTAAGAGCAAAAACTGAGGCTTCCTAGAGACAGGAATTCTGCCTTAAGACTGTAACATAGGGAAAAAAAAGACTGTAACATGGAAATCCTTCCTGAGTTTCCAGCCTGCTGGCCTATCCTATGGGGTTTAGACCCAAGACTGCAACGTCAAGTCTTGCATGAGTTTCCAGCCTACCAACCTGCAATAGAGATTTTGGGCTTGCCAGTCTCCACCACCAAATGCATGAGCCAATTCCTTAATGCAAATCTCTAAATACATAATATGATCTTATGTGATATAATATAATACAGTTGACCCTTGAACAACATGGGTTTGAACTGCACAGGTCCACTTATATGTGGATTTTTTTCAATAGGAAATTCTGCACAATTTGTGGTTGGCTGAATATGTGGATACAGAGGAAGCGTGGATACAGAGGGCCAACTCTAAGTTATACAGGGATTTCAGATTTTTCACTGAGTGGGAAGTTGATGCCTCTAATCCCTCTGTGTTGTTCTGGGGTCAACTGTATAGTATATCTTTTTGGTTCTGTTTCTCTGGAGTATCCTTACTGATACACCTTGTTTCTTGTACAAAATTGGATCTTAGGAAAAAAAATAGATCATCTTTGGTTATTTTAGAAATTCTATTGAGGGACTTCCCTGGGAGTCCAGTGGTTAAGACTTCACCTTCCAATGCTGGGGGTGGGGTGGTTTCGATCCTTGGTCAGGGAACTAAGATCCCACATGCCTCATGGCCAAAAACAAAAAACAAAACAAAACACAAAACAGAAGCAATATTGTAACAAATTCAATAAAGACCTTAAAAATGGTCCACATCAAAAAAAATCTTTGAAAGATAAAAGAAATTCTATTGAGAGTCTCCTGACATTTCTTCTGACTAAATGGAAATGAGCAGCACTAGAAGACAGCTGGCTGATGTACTTGTGTTTCTGTTTTTGTTTTCTTTTTGAAAACTAGCCCTTCATTCTCCTTTTCCAGTCAATCGACTATTCCCTACAGCCTTTCACTTCAAATTTACCACTCATCTCCACACACCTCCTGGGAGTTTCCACTTCACTAGCACTCTCTTTTCTTTCCCATTTCTCCTTGTGGCTGTCTTGTCATGCCACTCATTAATCATGGAAATCATTTTGCAAATCAGGTTGGGAGGAACCTCATGGCCATGGGATACAGCACAGGGAAAGCCAGTGTATGACTTTACACCAAGCTCTTTGCACCACGTATTATGTGCACCACAGGTCTTCTTATCCTCTGGACAATGTTTAGGAAACTAGAGTTTTGTTAACAATCTTCAGTAATGTGGGGAGCTTGAAAGGATTCTGTGGAGGGCTCCTGGAATTCCCTAGGGCCTGACTAAAGCATGCCTGGCTCCTCCTTACCACAGAAGCTGGTATCTGCCCTGTTCTGGACAAAGTGCTTGATTGCCCATGGATATTGGTGTCCTAAGAAATCTTCATCTACTTCAGCAGGCACAGCTCAGGGAGGCCAATTAATTAAACTAGTTTTCCAGCTGATAGATTGATGCGTTGCCACTGTTTAACAAAGCACAAATTAGCATATTGTGTCTGATGGCCTGGTCATCTCTCACCATTGACTCTAATTTGCCAGAGAAGAAGGAACAAAAGAAACCTGGGAAGAGTGGTGACAAGGGACTTTTGAATGCTGAAGAAGCATTTATTGCACGCTGATTATGTGTCAAGTTAAGTGTGTCACTCATGTTACCTCATTTAAGACTCATAGAAACCCTGTGAGGTAGATTTTAGTATTATCCCAATTTTACGAATAAGGAAATAGGCTCAGAGAGGTTGAATTACTTTCCTAAAGACATACAGCTCTTTAGTGGTAGGGATGGCAGGAAAAATGAGGCAATAGTAATAGTTACATCTGGCCCTGGCACACTTTGCAGATTGAATTTCTGCTGATCCAGTGACTTTTCCTCTGTCCTCTTACCATCCACTTCCCTCTACTTCTCTAGTCTCCCACACAACAGGAAGCCTTTCTCTATTGTCATGATAATGAATTATACTCTGCTGATCTCTCATTCTTTTGTGTCAATCCCGGCTGCTAAGGAATGGAATCATATCATAGTGATTGCAAGATATGTACCTTTGCAACCTACCTGCAGTGAGGAGGGCAGAATTCATCATAATGAAGGCATGAAAAACACTTGTTTGGTTCCTTGGCTGCAATTAGCTGACAAGGCTTAAGACCTTTGAAGTCCAACTGCTTTGATCCCAGCTGCTCTGTAGCTGATCCTGCCAGGCTGCTTTGAAGTGAAGAAATCTACAGTTCCCTATTTGAAGGATATGGGAAGTGCTAGAAGGGCATGTGGAATTTATGGGCCCAGTTAAGTGGCTGCTGCTAGAATCCAGGTGTGACATTTCATGAGAGTTTGAACTAGGGCGGAGAAATGAACGTGAAAATAAGGGTGGGGGGAATATGGTAGATTCGAAGTTGTTAAAACCCACAGGATGTGGAAACCTTTTGAAAATGGGAGGTGAGGAAGAGGGAGCATTTTAAGATGAATCATTAACTTCTGATATTTGAGAATTTTGGATAATGGAGTCCTCCACAGATGGAAGACATGGTAACAGGAGCAGAGGCAGAGGCTTCAGTTCCATCTTATAAGATTTTCATGACAACCCATGGTAGGAAGGGAATCCAGGCACAGGGAACAAAAAAGCTGAAGAGACAAAAATCAACAAGGCCTGTCTACAAAATAGCAAATGGATAGGTGTAATTGTAGTGCAGAATGCACACTGAAGGAGAGATTGAGATGAAGTTTGAAAAGTAGGGAGGTACTAGATCAATAAGGGCTTTTAAGACCATGTTGAGGGGTTTTGCTTTTATCTTTAGGGGAAATGGAAAATTAAATACAGGTTTTAAGCAGGGAAGTTACTTGATTATAAAGATTTCATTTTAGAAAAATATCTCTACAGTGCAGAGGGTGGCATGGCAGTAGGGTAATGGCGTAACAGGGGAAACTGTTGAAATAGCCCAACTGAGAGTTGATGGTGGTTGGGACTATAGTAGTAGCGATTGAGGTTGAGAAAAATGGATAGAATGAGAGATATTTTAAAGGTAGAATGGGCAAGACTTGCTGGTGACTTAGATGTAGAGGAGAGGTAAGGTGGGGAATCAAGTATAACTACTAGGTTCTGGCTAGGCAACTAGGTTGATGTTAGTGCCATTTAATATGATGGGAGCCACATTAGTAAGAATTGGTTTACAGTACATTTGTGTCATCACTATCTTCTTGTTCCCTCTGTTAGGAGTTTCCTTTGATCTCTGCCTTTTCCTCACTGATCACAGCCAACCATTGATCCTTCTCTGCTCTAAGTCCCCAGAGAATTATCATCTGACTATGGTATACCAAATTTGGGTAGGCTCTACCAACCATTTGGGGCACTGGAGAGGTGTGTGCTTTGGGGATCATGGACATTTGATTCCTTCTTTTCCATCCAGTTATGACTATGAAAGAGAGAGCTAGAACTTGGGGTTAGAGAGAGCATCTATCCATAGGCCTAGGATGATCTGACTGAAGTAGAGATAAACTTGGTTTGCTCTGATAATGCCCTTTACCACCATTCTCAAAAACCCAGCCAACCTTTGTATTTTTCTTTCCTATATCTGTACAATACACTTCCTTCCAAAACACACACATACACCTATCACACTCTATTACCTCCATTCTTATTTTTCCTTACTTTCCAGAATGTGTCCTTCACTCCGCGATCCCTGGGTCTTTGCTAAAGTTCTCCTTTAGCAAGAGTACCACCACTCTCCCCACTTTCACGTATTGAATTCTATCCATCCTTTCCACATGAACTTTGATCGTAGTTGCTCTAAGAATCCTTGCAGTTCTCCCCATCAAAATTAATCTTTATTCTATAATAATTTGTTTACATATCTCTTGGAGCACTTATCTCAATGTTCTCAATCATTTGTGTGTGGGCTATGTAGTCTGATAGTTTGGGACCTAATAGAGAACAACAGCCAAGTCAAACATATCTGTACATTTGAGAACTAGCCCTTTGATACAGCCATGATTGGCCTTCAATCAAATAGTGTGAAATTTAAATGACTATCTCCCAAATGACAGTAAAAGCACATAGTAAGTGTTCACTATTTTTTTTATTAAGTGAAATTTCACTTTTATCCTTATCATCCTGGAAAATTTATTATTTTATTTTCTCAATATATTATTGCCCTGGAAAATGGCAAATGCAGTGCATTGACTTTTGCCCTTGGAGGAGGTTACTTTGTGCTATAGTAAATACTGATGAGTGTAAATATCTGTAATAAACAAGGATAAGTGGTACTGCTTGGAATCAAGTCCACAACTTTGGTTGTCTAAAGTCAGCAACAGGAAAAAGGATATGGCAGGGAATAAAACTATATGTGCTCTTCATCTAACACACTTAATCCCTCTTAGAGTCTCTATTTTTCCTACTTAACAACAATTAAACAACACAGAAAAGTGTGTGTGTGTGTGTGTGTGTGTGTGTGTGGTGTTGGCACAAGGCTTAGACTAGAATGCTAAGTTCCCCGTCACCATTAACATGCTATTTTAATCTTATTCATGGAAAGTAGCGTTCTGCATCTTGTCTCACTTCAGTATCTGCTTTGTGACCTTAACAATTCCAATAACATTGACTCTCTGAGGCAAACTTATTTATTTAACATTTTATAATCATATCCTGCAGTTGGTGTCTTCTCATATCCATTCACTTTCTGAGTTGCCAATAAATACTAAATGCCTAGGAGTAAGGACATGTCAAAATCTGTTTGGAATGTAAATAGCACAAACATAATGACATCAACTTGACATAATGCACTAGCTATGATTGCCCCTCATTTTTCAACAAATTCAAATATTTGTTTCTTCTCACTCTCTTATTTTGGTAGCATCCCATATCAAAAGGTTTAAAGACATCTAAGAGTGCTGGGTAGGAGGGCTGGATTACTTTGAGAAGCCCATCCAAATAAGAATCCACTTTCCTTACCCATGACGAGCTGGTGAATACAGGTAGTTCACATTTGTGTGGAAGGAAAAGGCTCATTGAACTTTATTTCACATGGCCTCCCTGCTCCATGTGTAAAGTGATTTAATACCACTGCAGCAGGCAAACAATGACAGCATCTTCGGTTGTTACAAATTGATCATCCAACAGATTTTGATAAATCACTATAACCTATGTGTCATGGAAATAATGCTGAATATGTTTAAGCTACTATATAATTCACTGAAATATATCAGGTATGCTAATGCTAATATGAATTTTGAATTAGCTCTAACGAAAGAACAATTATTTGTTCTTTTTCATCCTTTGCAACTTGTCTCCATGTGATGCATTGTCAGAGTAAACCTTGCAAGACAAAGAGTGTAGAAGACTGCCTAGTTGTCTTCATTTTAAGAAACAAAATAATTTAGAAAATATTTAAGCCCATAGCATTTAGATAATCAAGGTTATGTCAGGCAATTAAGTACCATTTAGAATTTAAGCCACTAGTAAACATCTTTAGTGTCACTGTAGTGATGCCCATACCCTAGGCTCTAAGATAATGGTGACAATTTAGGAAAGATGGCACTTACATGAGCCTTGCATTGTCCATTTTTGAGTGGGTAAATTTAATGGGAAAAATTAATGTAACCTCAAAAGTGCTGCGTAAGAAGGTAGGTCATTGTTTTTCTGAAAAACACTAAGGTAGTTATGATTGGGATTTTTAAATAAAATCCTAACATAAATAGTCTCTGGCACTTTGAATGTCATGAAACTGCCTTAAGAGAAAAAAAGTGGATGGAGAAACTTGTGGGAAATGGCAGATGTATGATCAATCTTTTTTTAAAAAAAAATTATTTTACATTGGAGTAGGGTTGACTTATAATGTTGTGTTAGTTTCAGGTATACAGCAAAGTGATTCAGTTATACATACACATATATCTATTCTTTTTCAGATTCTTCCCCCTTTTGGTTATTACAGAATATTGAGTAGAGTTCCCTGTGCTATACCGTAGGTCCTTGTTGAGGATCTATTTTATGTATAGTAGTGTGTATGTATTAATCCCGACTTCCTAATTTATCCCTCCCCCCACCTTTCCCCTTTGGTAACCAAAAGTTTGTTTTCTAAGTCTGTGAGTCTCTTTCTGTTTTGTAAATAAGTTCACTTGTATCATTTTTTAGATTCCACATATAAGTGATATATGATATTTGTCTTTCTCTGTCTGCCTTACTTAGTATAATAATCTCTAGGTCCATCCATGTTGCTGCAAATGGCATTATTTCATTCTTTCTTATGGCTGAGTAGTATTCCATTGTATATATGTACCACATCTTCTTCATCCATTCATCTGTCGATGGACATTTAGGTTGCTTCAATGTCTTGGCTATTGTAAACAGCGCTGCATCGAACATTGGGGTGCATGTATCCTTTCGAACCATGGTTTTCTCTGGATATATGCCCAGGAGTGGGATTACTGGATCATATGGTAGTTCTATTTTTAGTTTTTTAAGCTCCAACATTGTATAGAGGATATTTTACCATTATTGTGAACAGTGAGCCACATGGCCCAGAGGGGAAATATATATTCTCATTTTTAGTTAAATAAAGCTGTAGGCTTGGGTTTGAATATATAGTTATGAACAATTTGGGCACCCTTGACTTAATTTGTAGTAGAACTAAGGAACTCTCTTCATCCAATATCAATAATTTTCAGGATAGATAGCTGGGATATTGTCTACAGAATATAAGTTTGGTGAGTAAGTAGAACACTAAAGAGATTAATTTCCCTGAAGCACTCCCATCTGTGATATATAATTTGGGGTATAGGATGAAAGTAAGTAGATGGATGATAGATAGATAATCTCTAACACTTTGATAGATTTCCCAAGGATTAGTTGTTTATCACTGATCCTTACAGTCATCTCAGGATAGGCTTGAACAACAGTCTATATATACCTAGTGGAAAGACCCATGGTTTCCCGAAGATGTCTGTGGTTTCCTTTTACATGGTTCCCCCGACTTTGTATTCCTCCTTATTACTGAGTTGGTTCTGCTTCAAGAGCATCTTACCATACCCCTTTTTCTGTCTTGGATCTATACTGGGACATCTCAGATGTGGAACTTGGTCCTGTAATTTCCACACAAAGCTTTTGTGTGATTTAGCAGATTTTCCTAGACGTCTGGGGAAGTCACAAGATGTTTCGCTTGTAACAAAGCAAACAACCTAACATGGTGTATTTAAACATCGCTGTCCTTAAACCTCCTTTGGCCACTCTGTTTTGGGGTATAATGTAAGTGATTTTTTTTTTTTTTTTTTTACTGACTTCAAGCCAGAGAAAGGTGACAAACAGGGACATTTGGTTTGTTACTCCTCATCAGTGGGGCAGAGCAGGACAGGCCTCAGCAGCTCCCTATGTGAACACCAGAGCAAGCAATTCATAATAGCCTGCAACAGCTAGCTTTCTGAAAAGGATGTGATAATGCCTTTTACAGTTACTTCATAAGGGAAAATTGCTTTGATATACATGTTTTTAGATTATATTTGTTTTTCCAAGTGTGCAATCTTTTCATAAGTCATTGTATGCACTTGTATTTATATATATGTGTTTAGAAAACATAACCCGTTAAAACTGAAGCAAAACAATGTAAATAGCTCATGAAGATAAGATTTAAGACTTAAGAGCAGGCATCTTTGCTTTTTTCCCTTTCCTTTAATGATTAGACTAGCTAGAAATTTTTCTGTTGTTGTGGTTTTCAATAAATAGCTCTTGCACTTATTTATTATTCAATTTTGTATTTTCATAGCCACTAATTTTGGCTTTTTAAAAATCTTATTATTTACTCATCTGCATCTTAGATATGGACTCCTTTTTTCTCACCTTAGTTAAATGCTTATTTATCCAGTTTCTCTTAATTAATAAGAAAATCATTAAATTCCATCAATTTTAATATAAAGTATTTGCACATATTTTTAAATATTACATAATTGTAGCTTTCATTAACTCTGACATGTTTTCAATAGTATCTTTAAAACTCAGGAAGTTTTGTGTTGTTTATTTGCTTGAATCTTTATTAATTTCTATTTGTGTTATATTGTAGTCAGATAATATGACCTATACAGTTTCTGAATTTAGGTATTTATTGAAGTGAGGTATTTTTCTAGCTTAATAGTGATCTATTTTTATAAATGATCCATGAGGGTTTGGGAAAGAAGCTATATTTTCTATTTATTTGGCAGTGTTCTATGCAGCTATTAAATTAACCTTATTAACTTTATTGCTTGTATCTTCTGTAATTTTATTTTTTGCCTAATTGGTCAGAAAATGACTGAGATAGATATGTTAAAGTCTTATACCATAGTTAGGTTTTCATCAATTTCTCATATTTTTGACATAATTTTGTCTCACATATTTCAGTGCAATCAAATTCAACTGTGTAAAAGATTCATGATTTTTATCTTTTCATTAATATATTTGCTCATTCATTGCTTTGACATTGAATTCTGATTTTCCTTTTCACAATAATGTGACCCCTACTGTTTCAGGGCCTGTGCAGGAAAAAGGTAGTGACACAGAAGTGGAAGCTGAAAAACCCAGCTTTACTGAAGTAAGGAGGGATATGCAGGATTTCTTGACATTGAAATGCTATTATTTTATTCAGATAATTTATGTCAGGTCCCTGACATTGAAAGCCTCCAGGGATGGGGGAAAGTAGAGATCTTAATAATCTGAGGGAACCTAAGGATAAGGCCAGGTTATTTGTAGGCCAACACACCCACTGTCAAAGTGTGGAGAAGACACGTGTATTAGTCAGTTTTCCAGAGAAACAGAACCAAAAGGAGATGTGTGTGTGTGTGTGTGTGTGTGTGTGTGTATGTATGTATGTGTATATATATATATATATATATATATATATATATATATATATATATATATATCATGGCTCACATGATTGTGGAGGCTGAGAAGTCCTGACATCTGCAGAGTGAGTTGGCAAGCTGGAGACCCTAGAAAGCCAATGATGTAGATCCGTTCCAAGTCCAAATGCCTGAGAATCAGAAGAGCCAGTGGTGTAGTTCCAATCAGAAGGTTGGCAGGCTTGAGAACCAAGGAGCACCAATATTTCAGTTTGAATCCAAGGCAGGAAAAAGTAGATGTCCGAGTTCAATGGAAGTCACATAGGAAGAATCCTCACTTACTTGGGGGAGGGTTAGCCTTTTTAGCCTTTTTGTTCTATTCAGACCTTCAACTGATTGGATGATGCCCACCCACATTAGGTAGGGCAATCTGCTTTACTCAGTTTATCTATTTAAATGTTGATTTCATCCAAAAAACACCCTCATAGGCACACCCAGAAATAATATTTGACCAAATATCTGAGCACCCTATGGTCCATTCAAGTTGACACGTGAAGTTAACACAATAGGTATAAGCAAGATAGCAGTAACTTCTAAAGGAACCCCTTCTGGTTCCCAGGAAATTGCAGTATATATGGGGTGAAACCTGAAAAGAAACAGAAATGTAGCTGTCACGTTACCCAAGAATTCAGAAGTTTAAGCAGAATCCAAATAATTAAGTCACAAAGATTAAGTTGTGTAGATGATAACAGTCAGAGCTCTTTATCAAAGCCTTTATCACTGCCCTTTATCACAACTTGGGGACTCAAAGTACAGTCTGTAGTTCACCACTGAGATTGTTGTAAGAATAGCCATTTCACAGTTTAATGTATCAGAAAGGAGAAGCTCTCCTTGGTTTTGCAGAGACTAAAAGCTGCACAGGTGGGGCTGGCAAATGCCACGACATAGGATACATGTAATGTGCTACTTTGCCATGTGCAGGTTTTGTTTCTCCCCTCCCTTCCTGCCCCCCCTTCCTTGTTTTCTCTTATTTATTGTGCCAACTGAGTTACTTGAAGAGTCCATAAGACAGCATCCATGTGGTCTTTTTTGATAATGATAAAATTGGGAAATGTAATATCAAAATACTTTGCAAATTCCTAAAAAGGCAAAAATAAAAGACAGCATCCAAAGTTTAGTGCCTCTTGCAAAGAAAGAACTCAAAAATTATTAGTTTTCTTTCTCTTTACTACTCTCCCTCCCTTCACTGGCCATCTATCAGTGCTTCCTGTTATTCCCTGCCTCTTCATTCCCAGGCTAATGTGGTGAGAGATTGCAACAAAGGTATGATATATCTGAACTGAAATACATTTTCCTTTGGTGAACTCTTGCCATGTCCAGAATTTTCTCAAACTACCCGTTTAGCTGTATGTGTGTTTTAAATGTTATTTTCTTGCGGGAAATTACAACAATTTTCCCTGTTCTCTAGCAATCAACAGTATTTGTTCAGTGCACATGTATGAAGTGCTCTAGGCCATATTTCATTGTAGATGCTGAGAATACAAAGATGAATAAATTGGATCCCTGCCAACAGGGAACTGGGTCTTGTGAAAGTTTAAAGAAATTCCTTTCCAATATTGTCTTTGGAAGCCAGAATTTATTTTTAACAGTTGACATCACCAAAATCTTAGTTTTCCAACTTCACTTAAAAGTTCTTACCCAATGAAATCATACATGACCATGAAAATCCTGAAAATGTACTTGAAAGTTTCAGAACAATCTTTCTTCCTCAAACAAGATTGTGAGCATTTCTTCAACTGGAGACTAATCCAGAATCCAAATTTTAGAGGCTCAGAACTTTAATTATTACAAACCAAAACGTGTCTCTCTCCCAATATTGTCTTTATCAAATATTTGATACTTTTGCTTCCAAAAATATTGGTAGTTTAATTGTGAACTAAATTGAAATATTACAGATGTGGCCTTTTATGTTTAGAAATTCACTTTGGATTGGTAAACTTAAAGAAAATTAATTAGATATATTTAAGGAGAACTCATGAATTGCTGTTAATTTGCAACACATGCATGATATAACAGTACTCTTAAATAGCTGCCATATTTGTACTGTATGCCAAATACCATCCCGGGTGTATGTCATCCCATTGAATTATCACAGGTAGCCTGCCAGACATCCCAATTTTACAGACTGAATAGCTGTGAGGGAAATTTGTTCAAGCTATGTCATTTTTCACTGAAGAAGTTATTTTATTCTGTATTGTCTCTTATGTAATGATGACCATATTATTGATATTGATCTACTATATTCAAGGTAATGTCAAATTTTATAAGACATGTGGAAAAATGCTATTTGGATATAAGAGACTTTTTTCACTCTCCTGGTGAGTGAAATAGCCACTGAGGAAATCTTATGGGGTTCCCAGCCCTGAAATACCTAAGCAGAGAAAACAAATGCTTGATAGAATACTATAAGTGTATTTTTTTCCCCTGTGAATTACATAACAAGATTTAGCAGCTTGTCTAAATCTGAAAGACATTTGAAGCCATTTTCAACAACTGTAATGTGATCTTAAATATCTGTGATTGCTATTGGTGACAAAGTCACAGCTACTCCATTTATAATGTAAGGAAAGGCTGAATTTCAGTTAAAGTTTAATGAAAAGAAAGATGGAATTGTTCCTGTCTAAATTCATAAACACCAGGTAAACACCCCTACTCTAACAGAAGTCATTGCAGTGAGGTGATATAAAGAACTGGGAAGGAAGGCAACTTTGGAGCCACTGAGGGTGTTGTAGTGGCCTGGGTGTGTTATCAATACCTCGAGGAAGACACAGAAAAATGGCAGCTTGATGACATTGAGCTCATCCTTTTACAGATGCGTAAGTTCTTACAAATATGAATAGAATCTGCATATTTTTTATATTTAGGGTTACCAGTTCTGAGATATCTGTAGACTTCGTCTATTCTAATTGTCTTTTTAATTTACAGGATAGTACTATAATGAACTTCAACAACTTGTATGTATCTGATTCATACTATCAATATGAATTGAAAATATTAAACTGAACAATATAAATTCATTTTCATGAAGTTTGAAATTAGAGAATTAAAAAAATTTAGTCTTCACATCCACATTTATATCTAGAAATGGAAGACCTCACACATCATTTAACATTTCATATACCTTTCCTATAAGTTCTCAGTCATGTTATTTAACATGCTGAGCAGCAGTGTTACTGGTGAAACTGAAATTTGCAACAGCTTATTTTTGTTGAAGACATAATTTCCACTATGCTTGATAGATACTCCTTTGTAAACTTGCCATCTGTATGTCTTGATGCCTGTGATTTTATTTTTTTACTTAACAGCATTTCACAGAGGCATTATTTATTCTAGATGCATTAAAATAAGTTTAAATTGCAGTCCCCTTTTCCAGTTCACCAAGTTTTCCATCATGCATCTTTTCTGTACACCAGTCATATTTCTTAAAATAGTTTGATTCTGAAGATGTCTTAAGCCATATTCTTTGAACACAGATTTAGTTTATTTGCATAGTAAAAGCTTATGCCCAGCCCCTTATAGCTTATTATTCTGTCATTCTCAACATGAGGCTTCTATCTTGTGGTCCATGATGGCTGCTCCAGGTCTGTATTCATCTCTTAGGGCTACCATAATAAATCACCACAAACTAGGTGGCTTAAACAATAGAAGTTTATCCTGTCACAGTTCTGGAGGCTAGAAGCCTGAAATCAAGGTGCAGCACCCATCCTTCCTCTGAAGACTCTAGAGAAGAATCCTTTTTAGCCTCTTTATGGCTTCTGGTGGTTATCAGCAATTTTTGGCATTTCATGGCTTGCCACTTCAGCTACTCTGATCTCTGCCTCACTTGTAACATGGCCTTCTTCTTGTGTCTATATCCAAATTTCTCTCCTTTTATAAGGACACCAACCATTGGTTAGGGCTCACGCAAGCTAGCATGACCTCATTTTAACTTGGTTACATCTTTAAAGACCCTATTTCCAAATAACGTCACATTCACAGGTACCAGGGGTTAGAACTTAAATATTTCGTTTAAAAAGTTAAAAAAAATATTTTAATGAGGTGAATTTCACACAACATAAAATTAACCATTTTAAAGTGAACAATTTAGTGGCATTTAGTACATTCAGGATGTGCAACCACTATCTCTGTTTAGTTCGAAAACATTTCCATCATTCCAAAGTAAAGCCCCTTACCCTTTAAGCAGTTTCTCCCAATTCCTCCTAGCCCCTGGCAACCACTAATCTGCATACTGTTTCTATGGATTTATCTATTCTGGATATTTCATATAAATGGAATCACGAAGCATGTGATCTTTCGCATCTGGCTTGTTTCACTTAGCAAAATCTTTTCAAGGTTCATCTACCTATATAGCATGTATCAATACCTGCTTTCTGTGGCTGAAAATATCCATTGTACAGGTACAGTTTTGTTTATTCATCTGATGGATATCTGGGCTGTTTCTACTTCTTGGCTATTAAGGACAGTTGCTGCTATGAACATACATGTAGATATAATTGAGTTTTCTGTTTTCAATTCTTTTGAGTGGATTTCAGGGTCATATGGTATATTGTATGTTTAACTTTTTGAGAAACTGCCAAACTGTTTTCCACAGTAGCTGAACCATTTTATATTCTCACCACCAGTGAACTAGGGGTCCCATTTCTCTCTGTCCTTGTCAATATTGGTTATTTTCTGTTCTTTTTTATAGCCATCCTAGTGGGAATGAAGTAGTACTTCATTGTTTTGATTTGCATATCCTTGGTTATTAACTCAAATACTTGTGTCAGTTCTGAGTTGGTCTCCATATCATTTATTAACTTGAATTTCTATTTAGTGAGATTAAACATCATTTCAGATGGTTAATGGTCAGTTCTATATCTGTCTTGTAAATTTTCTATCCATGTATTTTTCACATTTTTCTATCAGATTTGGGGTCTTTTGTCCCACCATTTTTTAAAGTCTTTATGTATTAGTGATATTAGCCTATTATTTAGGATATATGCTACAAATATTTTTCCAAGTTTGTCAGTTATCTCTGAGTTTGAGTTTGTTATGTTGTGTTATGCCTTAAATTTTTAAAGTGGTACAGTGTATCAATGTACCTTAGGTGAATAAGCCACTAGTAACTTCCAGGAAGTTACCGGTCCATAAGAAAACTAGGAAAAACCCACTAAGGCAAAAGGACACGTGCTAAGGTGAAGATCATAAGCTAGGCAGCCCTCTATTAGAGTTAGGAACATATGACCTCTGGCTAAAGCCACTACCCATTTCCTCCAAGGCCAAAATCTGGAATGAGAGACCCTTTACCTAGTGAGCTAAGTGGATAGGACTTATTCACAAACTGTCTTCCAAGAAGCTGGAAGTTTGTTGTATAGCTATTCATGAATATGACACCCCCCCGAAGTGTCCCTCCTCACAGGAGTGAGGTAGGCTCTGTTTCTCCAGGAGAAGGAAGGGAGGTAGCATGTTCACAGTACCAGCAGTAAAATAAAGTGGGAAATGTGTCTGGTGGCGAGGAACCATACTGAGAAGTGCTTTTCACAGAAGGCTCCCATGCCTCTGGTTAAGCCAAGCCCTTCCCTGGGTTTGTTCCTAAGTCTCACGTTGTAGTTTTCTGTAAGAAAACACCCAGTACAACTTCCAACATGGGCATATTTTCCTCTACTCACCTATAGTGGTAAAATCCAAGTCTGAGTATTACACCTCTGAGATGAACTCAATCCCCTAGATTTGAAACAAGATGAGGATACCCAGCAGAACAAGTTTATTCACTAAGAACTTTGATAACCTAAAGAGATTTCAGTCTGGAAATAGAAAACTGAGGAGAACTACATGAACAGAGGGAAAAGGAGGTAGGACAGAAAAGTTCCCTGGTAGGAGCCGAGAAGTGTAAGTTCTTCAAGGTGTATAAAAGGGAGTCATAGAAGGGAAGTAGGGTGATTCAAATTTCCACTTAAATATGGCCACTTTGTCTTAGAGGGATTTTAGATAAGACATCCAAAATAATAGACAATGGTGAAGGGTGGGCGAGAACAGCATGAAACACTAGTGGAGGTGGCCAATGGGGGAAACATTCTCTCCTTGCCACGTGCACTACCAGAATGGAACCAGGGGAGATAAGAAGACATGGCAAGTCACTTTGGGATGCATCTTTAGAGGGTGCTAAAGAAACCCCCTCTTCAACCAGAGCATTTTGGCTTCCCCGACACCTCAACCCCTCCACCACCAGTACCATGGAGGTGTTGGGAGCAGTGCTTTGAGATGTCTAGCCACCCCAGGACTACCACTGGCTGGAGCAATGACTTGACCAAACAAAGGGTAAGGGTAATTGATCCTCTTTGACTTGGGAGGGGTATATATAGGAAAGATAGGAGCCCTGGGATAGATCACTGCTTGCCTTCAACATGGATGAGGTGTGTTGCAAATCAGAGGAAGCTAACACAGATATTGAACAGCCAACCACAAGCACAGAACAACCAGCCCCTAGCATGGAACAACCAGCCAACCACATGTGTGAAACAACTAAGTGCAAGCTCAAAACAACCAGCCCCTAGCATGGAACAACCAACCATAAGTGGAGAACAACCAGCCATAAGCACTCGAGAAGTGAAGGAGAGGATGACCCCCTGTCATTCCAAGTGCAGAGACAGTGCCAAGGTTGGATGGCCCTACCCATGCTCCTCCTCTTCCTCATGGATCCCCCACCCCAGACGCCTATGCTGTCGGTGCCAGGCACAAACCACATCCTCAGCCTGCACTCCATGTGAAGCCCCCTCCCCATCCAGTCTCCATCTTCTTCCCCCAAACTAGTGCTGTGCTCTGTGCTCACCTGTTGCCCCCGCCCAGTGCAGAAGGTAGCCAGGTGGGTAGAAATGTCCCTGCAAGAGTGTGCAGTCCCAAGATCCCCTGAACCATCTATCACCTGTTCGAGAAAGCGCACGAGAGAAACAAGGACAACGACCTCCGACTGTTACCTCCAGCTGATGAGCAGAAGGAATCAAAATCAGAGACCACAGCTGCAGCCAGAGCAGAACCAAGACACCGCGGACAACCCGGCCCATCCCAGAACCGCCCTGTGTCTAGAGAGGCCTGGACACCAGCAGCTGTCTGCTGCGTCCCCAAAGGAGCCCGTGGAGAAACGGCCACCCTTGCAGACACCAAAGTGGGCGCCAACAGCGTACACAGGTGGTGATGGTTGAAATAACATCAACAAGATCTGAGAAAGAGGTGTGTGTGTGTGGGGGGGGGTATGTGTGCCAGTTCTCTGTTTAGGTGGGGAGGGAGTGAAAGGAGGGGCAGGTGTGTCTGAGGGCTGGGAGAGAGTCCTGCCGAGTCAGGGGCCAGACCTGCAGGCCCACAGTTAGCCAGATGTGGGGGATAAAGATGAGGTGAGGACTGAGACCTGAAGACAGATTCCTCCTGAACACTTTATCCCATGGGCAGGAAGAAAAGGATTTGGAGTTTCTGCATGTGTGAGTGTGAGTGTGGCGGAGGGCCTCCAGATGGGTTGACATGTGATATGTCAGGTGACAATGGCACACACCCCATAAAAACAGACATATTACCTCCAGACCACATACTTCATAGTGGTGTTTGTTGCACGTCATCCTATGCTGTAAGCAACTAAAGGCCCTCAGAAAAATTTAAAAACAGAAACAAAAACAAAAACTTCATCCTACTGAAAGTCACCAGCAACATCCCTAAACGCTAAAATGATGGTATTTGTAGGTCATATTCCCAACACTAATTAGGGTACTGCCTTGCTCAGAAACTTGGGATAGAGCCAGTGGAGGGTGGGGCAGTGGGAGGGTGAAGGTGAAAATAAGGAGCATTGTCTACCGAAAATTTTGATCATTTTTAAAATTTAATTAATTTTTTATCGAAGTACAGTTGATTAACAATGTGTTAATTTCTGCCGTACAGAAAAGTGACTGTTATACACATATACGTTCTTTTTTTATATTCTTTTCCATTATGGTTTATTACAGGATATTGAATATAGTTCCCTGTCCTGTACATTTGGACCTTGTTTATCCTCCTGAGAATTTTTAATACAAAAGTAAAACTAAGTAAAAGCTAGTTGTATTTTTATTATCTCTGCCATATGCCAACATTTCTAAATAATGCCAGTCATTAAATATTCTACTGCCTCCAAAAATCTTTCTTGAGGTGGTATTCTAGAGGTTTCGACATCAACTGTAGAGGATTGAATTAATCATATTCCTTGAGTTACTTGTTTGGGACTCTCTGCTGTTTATCTCCTCATTTATTCTCCTTTGTTTCCACTCCCCAGCCCCATTTGCCTTTTCGTCACAGTCATTCTAATGAATTTTATGCACATTCCTCCCCTTGTTTGAATGTTAATAAAATGCACATTGTGGTCTATGGGCATGCATTTTAAATTTATGTATCTGTTATATACTACTATTTCTTACTATTTCACTTAGCAGTATTTATACATATAGCTGATTCACTTTGTTGTACAGCAGAAACTAACACAACATTGTAGAGCAATTATACTCCAATAAAGATGTAAAAAAAATAAAAGCAATAGTAAATTAAAAAAAAAAAGACCTCTCCATGTTTCTATGTGTATGTCTAGTCTGTTGTTTCTTTTCCTTGGAATTGAGTATTTCAGAAACGATTTTTTTTTACTGTATAAACTTCAGAAAGCTATTTAGATTTTTAATATTATACAAAATATTTTTACTAGGTTAATCAAATATGTCTTAATCACTTACCAAATGATATTTGAATTTTTAAATTGAAATTCAACTTAATATCTTAAATACCAATGAAGTAATTAAACATTTCTTAAAATGATAAAGTAGTGTAATCATTCATATGTGGCTTTTTCATATTTGACTTAATTAGATTGGAATCAGATTTATCTGTTGAATAATTATTACGTTTCAACTAGTACTTTCTGGGAGAAAAAACAACTGAGCTTGAGGCAATTATTGGGCCTGATTAGTCAGAAAGGATATCTGGTGATTCTTTCAGATTTTGTGATGGGTTAGTAGCTAATTGATTAATTTCTCTGCATATCTAGGACATAAGGTGAATTTTAGCCCTTAGCTGAAAGACAAAGCTAACATATTTACTTTTCTGCATTTGAAGGGTCCTCTCCTGACCCTAGTTCTCTACGTAAATGACTTGAGTGACCAACTTGCCTTAGGGCTTGGTGATTTGTACTGGTGAGAAGTCCACTCCCCCAGTGAGGAAGAGCAATCAGGTGCACCCCAGCCCCGTTCAGTGACAATGGTCATGTTACTTCTCTGTTTCAGGGGAACACTGTGAGGAGGGAGAGTCATGAGGCATTCTAGTTGAATCAGAAGTAGAAGGCTCAAGT
The DNA here is from genome assembly GCF_000442215.2 of Lipotes vexillifer. Classification (NCBI taxonomy): domain Eukaryota; kingdom Metazoa; phylum Chordata; class Mammalia; order Artiodactyla; family Lipotidae; genus Lipotes; species Lipotes vexillifer. The sequence goes on along the minus strand of NW_006776560.1, from coordinate 102,031 downwards.
TTGTCCTGCTAAGAGTGCTAGGTTTCTTTTTGGAGCATCGGTTGTAACTAATTTCTAGGTGATAGTGTTTTAAAATTTCTTCTTCTGGTTTCTGGGCAGGCAAAAATCACCTTAGAAAACAAAAAAATAGCAAGAACACTCCCTCCACACACATGGCCACGCACACAAGCTTCTCTAAATATGTGGGCAGACAGGAAGGCATGTATCATATGTATGCGAGCAAACTCATCTCTGAGTGTCTGTAGTGCTGTGAAGATGTAGTCTTGATGTGACCAAGCCATTTGATTATATGTTTGCAGGAATTTGGAAGAAATCTGTCATGTCTGTAATCCCTTTGCATGCTCCATATGTACGGATTTTCATATAACAGGTTTTTGTAAAGTGAGGCACTTCTACACTCCATCATAGGAAAAGAAAAAACACCTAAACAGAGGTATTAGTGACCCAAATCTGTTTGCCTCTGAATTCCCAAGCAGCGGCTCTAGGTAGCATATGCTACATTCCCATCATTCACACACACACACACACACACACACACACACACACACACACACACACGCATATGCATACACATGGGTGGATTTAACTATTGATAGCTAGTGCAAATATTTAAGTAGCTATGTACAAAAGCTTTAACATTTGACCTTCAAGAAACAATTAGTGCTAATTTTGTAAAGGAGACAATGCAAGTCAAGCAGTATAAATCTGAACAAAGACCCTGGCACACCATGGGCTAGAGATGTTTGTTGGATTAAAAGACGGCCTTGGATTCTCCAAGCTCTTCACTCAGGACTTTGGGAGAAATTGTAGCTGCTTTAAAACTTTGCAAATCCCTGTTTCCCCAAGTTAGATATAGTAGACTATTACGCATTTGTATTTTGGTGCAAATTAGTTTAGCAAGAATTGAGTGTACAGGCATATCTCAGAGATATTGTGGGTTCAGTTCCAGATCAGTGCAATAAAATGAATATCACAAAGTAAGGTACACCAGTTTTTTTGTTTTTCAGTACATACAAAAGTTATGTTTACATTATAAACATCTATTAAGTATGCAATAACATGTCTAAAAACAATGTACACACTTTAATTAAAAATACTGGTAAAAATGCTAACCATCATCTGAGCCTTCAGCGGGCCATAATCTTTTTTTGCTGCTAGAGGGTTTGAAATATTGTGAGAATTACCAAAATGTGATACAGACGCAAAGCGAGCAAATGCTGTTGGAAAAATGGCACTGGTAGACTTGTTCCATGCAGGGTTGCCACAGACAATTTGTTAAAAAAAAAAAAAAAGCAGTGTCTGTGAAGCACAGTAAAACACGGTATGCCTGTATTAGGGATGTAAGAAACCTCAGAGATCATCTAATTCACCACTGTCATTTAACAGATAAGGAAACTGAAGCCCTAAGAAAGGATGAAACTTACCCTGGGTCACACAGTAAATCAGAATGAGGTCTCCAGGGAATTCCCTGGCAGTCCAGTGGTTAGGACTCGGCTTTCACTGCCGAGCACAGGGTTCAGTCCCTGGTCTGGGAACTAAGATTCCACAAACCATGCAGCTGCGGACCCAAAAAAATGTTAAAAAAAGTAAAGGTCTCCAGAGTTAATAGGTGCCCATGGAATTGATCTCCATGTAGAACTGTCCTAGTTCTGCCCAAGCAGGCAAAGCTGGCATCCTGCATATGTCCTTAAGCTGTCCTGTTCACTTGTGGAAAACTTCAGATGAACGTTTTGGTTAAAGGCAAATAAAGTAGTTCATTGATGACATGTAGCTCTTTGAAAACAGTAGCAGTCAACCCAGGATATGTGGTAGACTCCAAATTCAGCAAAGGCATTTTAGGAAGAGATACACTATAAAAATCAGGAAGTAGTTTAAGCACCATTCTTCAAAAATCAATTATTTATACATTAAAGACGTCCCCAAATCTCTACTACAGTGAGTGTGTTATAGAGATTCAGGGGTACCATTAACGTGAGAGAGAGAGGGGGGAGAGGGAGGGAAGGAGAGAATGAATTAGTATTATAAAACTAGTTTTAGTTGGTATTAAAACCTAGAGACAGTTAAATTCTAAAAACAGTTTGGCATTCTATACTGTACCAATCAACTGAGTCCATATGTAGTATTTTTAAAAACGACACATCACCTTCATTAATAACAAAGCCAATCTAATTTTGTCACTGTATAGATGAAATAACCAGATAATTAAGAACATAGCTCACTTTTTAAAATGTCTTATTTTTCAGTTATAAAATTAATATATTTTCAGTGAAGAAGATTCAGAAAAGTCATAAAAATAAATGGAGTTCCTAATCTCATCGCCCAGAGCCATCTTCTATTAATGTTTTGGTCCTTGTACACTTTTTTTCTTGAATTTCATTTATTTACTTTTTATACAGGTTCTTATTAGTTATCTGTTTTATACATATTAGTGTATATACGTCAGTTCCAATCTCCCAGTTCATCCCATCACCACCACCATCCCCCACATCCCACTTTCCCCCCTTGGTGTCCATACTTTTGTTCTCTACATCTGTGTCTCTATATCTGCCTTGCAAACCAGTTCATCTGTACCATTTTTCTATATTCCACATATATGTGTTAATATATGATATTTATTTTTCTCTTTCTGACTTACTTCACTCTGAATGACAGTCTCTAGGTCCATCCACATCTCTACAAATGACCCAATTTCGTTCCTTTTTATGGCTGAGTAATATTCCATTGTATATATGTACCACATCCGCTTTATCTATTCTTTGGCTTCCTCTACTTTAATATTTATATATGGGCAAGTTTCAGGATTCTCTCGTGTGCTCTATTCTTGTCCCAATATACACCCCACTGCCTGGGTGGTTTTAGACACTCCCAGTGCTCACATTAGCAATGTTCTAATGAATTACAAAGTTGTATTTCCAGTTCAGATCAGCTTCTGAACCTCAGAGTAACATCGGCAACAGGATACCCCGTATTGCTACTCAGATGTCTTACATACACCTAAATCTCAACATGTTTAAAATAAAAATCATTTTTACCTTCAAATCGGCTCATCTTCCGTTTTCTCTCCTGTCACATCCACCTAATTTCCCAGGGCAAAAATCTAGGATCATTTTTGACTTCTTTTTTTACCTCCTCCTAATCCTTTTAAATAGATCTAAAATTATATCCACCTCTTTCCAGCTCTACTGCCTGTTTTAGTCTCAGCTTCTACAGTCTCTTATTGGATTAATGCCGTCTGCTAACTGTCCTCCTTGTAGTCGGTCTTTCCTCCTTCAAACCATTTAACATTACAGCAAGAGTTAATGTTCTAAAATGAATGTTTCATCATGTCACTGCCCATTCTCTCCATGAAAAAGTCTAAACCCCTTAAAACAACAGCAGTGGCCTGTCCAGAAATCATATACAGAAAATGCTTTTGCAGTTACAGGAGGGGATTATGGTGATAAATGTGCTCAGAATCCGGAGTTAGTGAACTCATCTTAAAACTGATTTTGCATAGCACTTTGCAACACTTTGAGAAAATGTCAACTTTTCATACCAGAGACTGGGAAGATGGCTAACAATATATTGGTGAAAAGGTTGCCCCTCTTCTAAGCCACCCTCTTGATCAGTCCCCTAAGACATGACCCTGCATGACTTGCACCTCCTTAAAGTTCATTTCGCTTTTGGCCACTCTCATCCCTGGTCATTTATCAGTCACCCTTTAAACCAGTCAGTGGATGCTTATCGAATACCCACTATGTGCTAAAAATTATGCTAGACATTAGGGACATGATAATGAATGGGACATAGTCTTGGACTTCATGGAGTTTCAGTGTAGCAGAGGAGATAGCCATAAAAGTATTCTAGTATTAATTACTTAAACTTGTAACAAGTGACTATTTGGACATGGTAGAATCTAGCCCAGGGTTTCTCAGCCTTGACACTATTGGTGTTTTGGGTCAGATAATTCTTTGTTGTAGGGGGCAGTCCAGTGCACTGTAGGATATTTAACAGCATCCCTAAGGTCTACTCACTAGATGCCTGTAGCACCTCCCACCCAGTTGTGATAATCAAAAATGTCTCCAGATGTTGCCAAATGTCCCTCGGGGGGGAAAATTACTCCCAGTTGGCCATCACTGTTCTGTACCAAGGTTACCGTTCATTGATTGATTGATTTAGCAGTCAAATATCTTTAATTTCCTCAAGCATGCCACATTTTTTGGGTTAACTCAAAACCTGTGTACACACTGTTCCCTCTGCCTAGATCACTCCACTCCTTCCTTGATTGAGTCACCCCAACATCTCCCATCCCAACACTTTGACTCTAGAGTAGGTGCCTCTCAGTGTTCCCATAGCACCCAGGTCATTTCTCATCTCATACAAATACACCTTATGATAATTTCCTGTTTACTTATCTATACCCTCCACTACTGTCTAAGTTCCATGAGGATAGAACCTGTCTTATTCCTCACTATCCAAAAAGTTTAGACTTTTATTTGGCACAAAAAATGCTGAACAATGTGTAGACCTTTATTTGGCACAAAAAATTATCAATGTTGAATTGATAATTGAATGGATGAAAGAATGTTTCAGCTAGAGCAAGAGGGAACAAAGTGGTCATCCATGATTGAATGACAACAATTAATTGTGCTGATTTGTCACAGTCATTTTCATAAGGCACCAAATGTCAACATATACAATCACCTCTGAAGTACTAGGCGAAGTGGTCAGCAGACACCTCTGGCTATCCCTCATAGCTGACTCTTGATCCATGTTTTTCCTTTTCTTAATTTCTGATTCTATACATCCTTGTTTTTCACTACAGTGTGAAGACAGGACATAGTATAAGAATTAGAAATTGACTGATGGTGTCTAGTTTACAGATTATTTGGCAATTTAAAGAGCTATTTTATTTTCCAGCTGTGGCAAAATACTTTTAACTAAAAGAGCTGGGACAAGCCTAGTGGAGCCCTGGGGGCTGGAACACCCAATAGAACCCTAGCCCAGCAAAGCTGTCGGGGCAGAACTCCCCACCTAAAACTATGGGGGTAATGCTGCCACCCCAGTGGACTTGGAAGATGGGACATTGAGCCAAGAAGATTATTCTCAAGATTTAAGGTTTCATGGCATTTGTCTTCCTAGGTTTTGGACTTGTTTGGGACCTGACACTTTTTCTTCCTCTTGTAATGGGAATGTCTATCATATACCTGTCCTACCATTGTATTTTGGAAGCACAAAACTTGTCTGGTTTCACAGGTGCACAGCTGGAAGGAATTTTGTCCCAGGATGAAACTTACCTTGAGTCTCCCTCATTAGACGACATTTAGATGTGACTTTGAACTTCAGACTTTAGAGTTGATGTGGGAAGGGGTTAAGACTCTTTGGGCTGTGGCATGTGAGAAGAACATGAATTTGGGGGGTCAAGGGACAGAATGTTATGGACAGAATTATGTCCCCCTAAAATTCATATGTTGAGACCCTAGCCCCCAGTGTGATGGTATTTGGAGATAGGAACTGATTAGGTTTAGATGATATCATAAAGGTGGGGTCCTAACCTAATAGAAATGGTGGCTCTGTAAGAGACTATCTCTCCCTGTTTGTGTCTCTCTGTCTCTCTCCATGTGCATGCACCAAGGAAAGGCTATGTGTGCACACAGTGAGAAGGTAGCCATCTGTAAGCCAGGAAGACATCCCTCACTGGAAACTGGCCCTGCTAGCACTTGATCTGAGACTTCCAGCCTCCAGAACTGTGAGAAAATAAATGTCTGTTTTTTTTTTTGTTTGTTTTGTTTTTTTTTTTGCTGTATGCGGGCTTCTCACTGTTGTGGCCTCTCCTGTTGCGGAGCACTGGCTCCGGACACGCCGGCTTAGCGGCCATGGCTCACGGGCCCAGCCACTCTGCGGCATGTGGGATCTTCCCGGACCGGGGCACGAACCCATGTCCCCTGCATCGGCAGGCGGACTCTCAACCACTGCACCACCAGGGAAGCCCCTAAATGTCTGTTTTTTAAGTCTATGGTATTTTGTTGTGGCAGCTTGAACTGATTAAGACAAGTCCACACCAAAGACACTGGCTTTTTCTTAAAAGTTCATCTAGACCCCTGGTGATGTTCTCTAATCTAAGCCGTAATGCTTTACCTCCAAGTACCCTGTGGACTTCTGTAAATTCAGTATTACCTTCTATGCACACCAGACACCCCTGCTCAAGGCCCCAATTCTGTCAACGGCACCACTATTCTCCCAGGTATCTGAGCTTGAACATATGGTCATGTTTACCTCATCTCTCAGAAGCCCCCACAACTAATTTTCTTCTCCAGACGTTCTGTATTCTATCTCTTTTTACTGATAGGCATAGAGATGCAAGATATATTATTGTGTTTCATAAATTCTGAGAGGCACCGCTGTTTGATGTACCAGTAAGGAAGTAAAAACATTGAGAGTTAAGCTGTGATGCAGCATTTATTGTAAAATGCATCCTAATTACAGGGATGTTAAAATGTGGAAAATGTGCATCACAGAATCAGTAAAATGAAGCAAGTGGAAAAATCAAGGGCACTAGTATATAGAGCATGATACCTATATCAATCACATCACAGCAGGAAACTGATGATCCATCAAAATTAGGGTGATGTGAAGAGGGTTTATTTATAAAGCAGTTAATTACAAAGATGCGGGTGGGTCACGGGGTAGCCATAAGGAATAGTGTAGGAACCTGCATCTAGTAGCAGTAGAGCTAATTCCGCTCCTAGGTCCACAGTGATGAGAAACGGAAAAATTTAGCAGGATTGGGAAGGAGAGTGAATCATGTGAAGCAGGTTGTATTGAGAGGAGAAATTTCTTCAGTGGAGGGGCACAGCAAGTGTAAAGCACACTTGTGAGGTGGGAGCAGAGAGGTAACTATTCTTATGCAACTTGCCTTCCTCCTTCCTAACCTTCTGCCAGAGCCTCCCATTGGCTGAACCCAGTTGGAAGCCAGAGGGCAAGAGGCCAAGGGTGATGTAATCCATACATTTCAGTCTTAGGAAAAGAGCAGGGTGGAAGAAGATGAAAAATGGATATATAGGGGCAAAAGCAGATATCTTGTATGTGTACAGTGTATACACATGTGTACAACGAAAAGAAAATGTGTTTGTGTACATATTTACATTTTTGTTCTGGAAGGAAACAAAGAAAACTTAACAATAACTATACAGGGCACATGGGATTCAGGTGACTAGGATTAGAAACTTTTACTTTTTATATCTTACTCTTCTTGGCTGTGTGAAGTTTTTTTTTATAATAACTATTGCTTTTATAGTAAAAAGAAAAAAAAAAAAGAAAAAATACCTAATAAAAGTAGCCCCACAGTTTTATCATTCTCTCCGTTATCACTGCCATGGCCGTAGTCTAGAAGTTACTGTCCCCATACCACAGTTACTGACACTGTCTCTCATCTGGCACCTCCATCTTACTTTGCTTTTTCTAATTAATCTTGAATAGGACTGCCAGAATTGTGTTTCCTCATTCACTCATTAATTAAAATGTTGTTATTGAGCAGCTAGTATATACTGGGTATATTCTAGAAGCAGAGGGTTCTCTGATGAGTAAAGAAAGACTCATTCTCTTTCACATACAGCCCAGTAAGAAAGACAGTTGCTAATTTTTTCAAATCACATGAAGAAATATTCAATGTCAACCTTGAAGATGACAAGGGACACATTTCTGATGGAGTGATAACTGAAATATAATATGAAGGATGAGTAAGATTTGTTACTCAGGAAAGTTGGAGAGGGAATATTTTTCTAGATAGATTGAATAATATATACATTTCTCTGTGGTATAAGTGCACCTGGCATATATTTTTTTTTAATTTATTTTTTATACAACAGGGTTTTTCTAATTTATTTTTTTATACAGCAGCTTCTTATTAGTCATCAGTTTTATACACATCAGTGTATACATGTCAATCCCAATCTCCCAATTCATCCCACCCCCAGCCCCTCACCGCTTTCCCCCCTTGGTGCCCATACGTTTGTTCTCTCCATCTGTGTATGTATTTCTGCCCTGCAAACCGGTTCATCTGTACCATTTTTCTAGGTTCCACATATATGCGTTAATATACGATATTTGTTTTTCTCTTTCTGACTTACTTCACTCTGTATGACAGTCTCTAGGTCCATCCACATCTCTGCAAATTGCACAATTTCGTTCCTTTTTATGGCTGAGTAATATTCCATTGTATATATGTGCCACATCTTCTTTATCCATTCATCTGTCGATGGACACTTAGGTTGCTTCCATGTCCAGGCTATTGTAAATAGAGCTGCAATGAACATTTTGGTACATGACTCTTTTAGAATTATGGTTTTCTCAGGGTATATGCCCAGTAGTGGAATTGCTGGGTCATATGGTAGTTCTATATTTAGTTTTTTAAGGAACCTCCATACTGTTTTCCATAGTGGCTGTATCAATTTACATTCCCACCAACAGTGCAAGAGGGTTCCCTTTTCTCCACACCCTCTCCAGCATTTGCTGTTTGTCGATTTTCTGATGATGCCCATTCTAACCAGTGTGAGGTAATACCTCATTGTAGTTTTGATTTATATTTCTCTAATAATTAGTGATGTTGAGCAGCTTTCTTTCATTTTTTTTTTTTTTTAAAACAAAGAAAGCTGTGTGGCTTAAGCATTGACTTGACGAGGAGCTTGCTGAGCGTTTTGTGGATGGTATGGTTAGGGGCCAGTCCACATATGCTTTTAGAGTCAATTCCAAGTATTTTTCTATTTATTTCAAAACCAATGGGAATTCTTTGAAATATTTTTCTGAAACCTGACTTTTGTTATATTGGTGGTTCAGCATAGGCTTCCTAACTCTTTCTAGATAACATTTATTCTTAGGGCTCCCTTTCTGATTACCTATAATCTGGCTCCACTGATATGTGGAAATAGATGGCTCACTGATCTGCTATATACCTTTGTCTTCATTCAACATATATTGAGCAGCCACTGTGTGCCAGGGACTGTTCTAGGCACTTAGGGTACATCAGTGAGCCCACCAAATATCTCTGCTCTCACGGGGCTTGCATTCTAAACACACTTCAGTCAGTTTTATGTGCATACTGTGCCACAACTATATCATAATTACCTGTGCAATTTGAGAATAGGAAAACCAAAAATGACTTTAAAAGTTTCTAGTTGTATGGGACAGGAATTTTGCAGTAGCTAACTAAGTTCTGCTTTAGCTGGCTTAAGAAAAGGGAGAGAGGTTTACTATTTAAGGATAGTGGGACATCTTATAGAACCAGTGACTGTCTTTTTCATACTGTCATCTTTTTGCTACATTGCTTGTCTGCTTGCTTCATCAGTCTTGATACAAACTAGCTCTTTCATTTTTGCACAGCTCTTGAGTTTTACATTCCCTTTCTTCCAGACACCAATCATACTGAGACTGGAATGTCATAATTCTAGTTCAAATTAATGGGGGAGGGGTTCTCATTTTTGGTTCAGGTACCCCCAATTCTGGGACAAAACATTGTGGTAAAAGAAGATGGGTTGATCTTGTGGAAACACGGCTGCTCCCTCTATAACCCTGTATACTACAGAGGGGAGTGAGGGGCAGGGAGAAG